>NC_067485.1:81117199-81419074 GCF_947179515.1 Apodemus sylvaticus | reverse complement strand
GTCACATTCTATGAACACCTAGGAATAAGATCAGGCCCAGGAGCTATTGGAGCAGGTGGAACATGGCTTCTTCCTTCAAAAACCAGTGGCTTGCTGGACGGGGTGGATAGCATCTTCCACTCTCTCACCTGAAATGACAAAATAAAACTGGGACCAATGTTTTTAACTTTGCATATTTGTTTGGGGGGTAAATTTCTCCCCTTTCCTTCAACAACGGGCAATACCCTTGATTTCTGGGGAAAAGAAAAACTGTTGGAACCACGCCAATGATATTTTCATTTGTAATACTTGAAATTTATTTTTTTATTATTTTGATAGCAGATGTGCTATTTATTTATTTAATATGTATAAGGGAGCCTAAAACTAGAAAGCTGTATAGATTGGGTTTAATTGTTCATTGGTTTGGGGCCTTTCAATGTGTGAATGATGACTTCTTCATGTTCTGTGTAATTGTCTCTGTCAATGACCTGGGAAGAAGCTATGCAAGCTTTTAAACAGGATACGCCTTTCAGAAATTTGTATATTTTGCAGTTGTAAGAACAATAAAAACCTGGTTGAGATATAGCGGCGGAACTTGCTTCTGAGTCTTCTGTGGGCATGAGTGTCAATTTTCCTTCTAAGCATTTAGTGTGTGTGTTTGTGTCAGTCTGTGCTTGTGTGTGTGTGTTAGTGTGTATGTCAGTGCACACACACGTGTGTGTGTGGGGGGGGTGCACACGTGTAGGGGTCAGAGGACAGCTTGGTAGGAGTCCATTTCTTCCAGCCTCCAGAGGTTGAGCCCGGACTGCCAGACTCATCAGTGCCTGGGCCAGTCAGGCATTTTACTGGACCACAGGGTCTTTTATTGGGATTTATGGCCAGTGCACCTCTCAGTTCCTTGCAGAACCCTGTGTTATCTTCCTTTAAACAAGAAACAACAGACTGTAAAGTTTATATATTTGGGAAATAAAAAATGTTAATTTTAAATGAATAGGCTTTTGTTGGTTTTTCTTTTTCTTTTTTTTTTTTCTTTTTGGTTTTACAAGACGGGGTTTCTCTGTGTAGTCTTGGCTGTCTTCGCTCTGTAGACCAGGCTGGCCCTGAACTCAGAGATCAGAGGACCTGAACTGCCTGCCTCTGCCTCCCGAATGCTGGGATTAAAAGTGTGTCATCACTGCTGGCTTTTTTTTTTTTTTTTGAGACAGGGTAATTATATATATCCCAGGCTGCCATCAAACTTGTGATCTTCCTGTCTCAGCCTTCCAAGTGCTGGGTTATAGGCACACAGCACCACACCCAGCCTAGACTCCACTCACAACAAAACCATGTTTCTGTATGTGCAGGGGTGAGTGTGCCCTAGCATATATGTAGAGGTCAGGACAACTACATGTGTTGATCCTGGTCTATCAGTTTCTTTGAGACAAAGTCTCAAGGATACTGAATGTGCTAGGTTAGCTAGTCCACAACAGGGAGATTTCCAGTTCTCCATCCATCCCTCTCACCCGCTAATCCCCATCTCACCCTAGAGGCACTGAGATCCAGCTTTATGTGGGTTGTGGGACTCTGAACTCAGGTTGTTAGACTAGCACTGCAAGTCAGCGTCCTCTGTTCCCTGGAGATTGAATTTACGGACTCACAAATGCTAAGTGCTGTGCCCTGATGTTTCTCACCAAGCTCAATGATCCACGTAGTGGAAGAAAACCAACTCCTACCAAATGCTCTGGTTTTCACACACACGTGCATGCCTGTGACCCTGCCCCTGTGTCAGCATGCCTGTGACCCTGCCCTCCCCCCAATCCTGCCCACAAATAAATGAGTTTTCAAACTTCAGTAACTTCTTTATTCTTTTCATAGCCAAAAGTTAAGGGTTTGGTGTTTTTGTTTGTTTTACCCAGAGTCAAGCAGGAGAAGGTGTCAGATGCTTGCTCAGTTTTATTTTATTTAGATGCTTTTTCCATTTTTCTTAGTCTAAGATCCTTGCCCTGGGGAATGGTTCCTCCGACAATTAAAAATTAATCTTCCCACATAACAAAGATAATCTCTAACAGTCATGCCCAGTTGATCATCTCC
This sequence comes from Apodemus sylvaticus, assembly GCF_947179515.1. Lineage (NCBI taxonomy): Eukaryota > Metazoa > Chordata > Mammalia > Rodentia > Muridae > Apodemus > Apodemus sylvaticus. The sequence goes on along the minus strand of NC_067485.1, from coordinate 81,417,025 downwards.
CAAGTGAGTCTGGATTCCATCAAGTTGACAATACCAACCACCACACTGTCAAGGGAACAAAGACAGTTAATAGGAAGATGGGAGCTTTAAAATAGGGGATGGTTTAGGTGGGGCAAGAGGAAAATATGCTTAAAGTATATTATATATTTAAATGAAAATGGCATTTCACAAACCAGGACCATGTATTACTATGAACACATGCCAATTAAAATATCAGACAAACAAACAATAGTCTGATAAAAAACAAAACAACTTGGGGCTGGAGAGAAGGCTCAGTGATTAAGAGCACTGACTGCTCTTCCAGAGGCCCCGAGTTCAAATCCCAGCAACCACATGGTGGCTCACAAGCATCTGTAATGGGATCTGATGCTCTCTTCTGGGGTGTCTGAAGACAGCTACAGTGTACTTACATATAATAAATGAATAAATTAAAAAAAACAACCCACAAACATAGGTTGATGTGAGTTATATGATACTATGATCAACGGTCCCCTCTACCCTAAAACAGTTGACCACGTTTTCCAGTATGGTTCGTTAAATAATTTCAAGGAAAGATACTCTCAGCTGTCCTTGATGAAGAGGTGGAAGAGGCCAAGAGCCAAACGAAGCATTGCTCTTGCCAGAGGTTTTGGCTGAGCATGGGGCAGGAAGCACTTGGTCCAAGCCATCTAGACTCAGTTCCCAGTAAGACAGTATCTTAGTCAGGGTTTCTATTCCTATACAAACATCATGACCAAGAAGAAAGTTGGGGAGGAAAGGGTTTATTGAGCTTACACTTCCATATTGCTGTTCATCACCAATCAGGACTGGAACTCAAGCAGGTCAGGAAGCAGGAGCTGATACAGAGGCCATGGAGGGATGTTCCTTACTGGCTTGCTTCCCCTGGCTTGCTCAGCCTGCTCTTTTATAGAACCCAGGACTACCAGCCCAGGTATGGCACCACCCACAATGGGCCCTCCCCCTTGATCACTAACTGAGAAAATGCCTGACAGCTGGATCTCATGGAGGCATCTCCTCACCTGAATCTCCTTTCTCTGTGATAACCCCAGCCTGTGTCAAGTTGACACACAAAACCTGCCAGTACAGATAGAAACTTGCAATCTCATTTTCTTTATGCCACTTCCCTCCGATGAACGTCTCCAGGCAGCCACATGCTTACCCCACACTCTTACTCCATCTGACTCACTGAAGGCTGTGCATCTTACTGTCTGCCAGAGCTCCTGGCCGTGGACACCAGTCTCTGCCTTTGGGACCGAGACTGTTCATTGTTCGTTTGCCTCGGGTGATGTATGCCTTGTCTGTCTGAACAATGCCCTTTACCCCATAGCTAGTGGGGCCTTGTTTGGGGCCGGCCCTGACTATGCCAATGTGCACTGATCAGCCCTTTTGACCTCTCTGCTGGGATCTCAGCCAAACCGGATTATGCCTGAGTAGTTAGATGCCACAGCTCATCGGTTTGAATTCAGTCGTTTTAAATCAGAGTTGCACAACACTGTTGCCTAGCAAGATCTCAGCCTGGGAGGTTGTGATTTTTGATGTATTTATTTAAGTGCATTATGTGTGTGGTGTTATACACGTGTGTGTAGCGGCCAGAGAATCACACAGGGTGTTCTGCTGTGCCATTCTGCTTTATCTCCTCGAGCCAGAGTTTCTTAGAGAACCTGGAGGAGCAGCCGCCATGCTGCAGTGAGCCTCCCGTCCTTGCCCTACACGATGTTGTGATTGCAGGGTGCATGTGGCTGTGTTCTGCATTTTTATGTGGGGCTGAGTATTTGAACTCGGGTCCTCAGGCTTGAGTGGCAAGCACCTTTACCCATGGAGACACCTCCTCAATCTCTGTTGAGATTTGTAATGTAACTATCCAAAGTGTCCTGTGTGATTCTGAGAGAGATTGGTTCGGAATCACACTGGCCCATCCACACGAGCGTTATGGATACGGGGAGTGTATCCGTCTACATGAGGCATCTAGAGTGTTTAGGGTCAGAGCACAGAATGGTGAGGGCCAGGAGCCTTGTTTGATGTGTGTGTATGTGTCTGAGTGTATGTCTCTGTGTGTGTGTGTGTGTGTGTGTGTGTATACAAGCGCCTGAGAAGGTCAGAAGAGGGTTTGGATCCCAAGGAACCGGGGTTAGAGATGGTTGCTAACCACCATGTAGGTGTTGGGAATCAAATTTGGGTCCTCTGGAAGAACAGCTAGTGCTTTTAAACCACTGGGGCCATCTCTCCAGCCCCATGGTGTGTACTTCAGAATATGTTAAGAAGATAGATTTCAAGCAAACATACAAAAATCATAACAAACAGGACATCCTACACAATTTCCCCCCTCCACAAAAAACCCAGTGAGGTTTGTGGAGGAGACGTGTACTTTAGCACCCTAGGGTGATGGTACAGGGAAGTAAGCTACTTTTGTTAGCAGGTGGATAGAGTTTCCTTATGTGACCCAGGCTGGCCTCAAACTTGTGACCCTTTTGCCTCAGCCTAAGTGTTGGAATTGTTGTCATACATAACCATACCCAGATAAGTTTTTGATATAGATAAATTATCCAATAAAACTGTTATTAAAAAGAAGAGCCCACTGAGACACCCATGAAGTGAAACAATGGGGCGGGGCGACTGTGGCTAGAGAGAGAGCTTCCTGGTAACATGCTGGTTGTGTGGCCGGGAAGACTGGAGCCTGGACCCCCAGTGTCCACAGAAGAAGCCCAGAGCAGTGGACTGGGTCTGTGTTCCCAGCACTTGTAGGCAGAGACAGATGGCTGCCCAGAACTCACAAGCCAATCAGGCTAGCTGAACCAGCCGGCGCAGGGTACAGTAACAGATTCTGTATTAACAATTAGGTGGAGACTGAGGAAGATACCTGATAGCAACCTCACTCCCCATCCACAATACAAGCATGCACACACCTGTATTTTACACATACACACACACACACATACACCACACCACACACACACACACACACATACACCACACACCACACACACACACACACACACACACACACATACACCACACACCACACACACATATATACACACATGCATGCACACACACATACACACATCACACACACCTATATCACACACACACCACACCTCTCTCTCTCTCACACACACACACATGCACACACAAACACGCATGCACACATACATACACACATCATACCTCTTTCTCACACACACATACACACACACACTACACACACACCTATCTCTCTCTCTCTCTCTCTCTCTCTCTCACACACACACACACACACCCACACACACACTTATTTGCTAAACACCCACCAGATTCTTTGTTAAATGAGTGTAAGTCATGCAATGCACCCCAGGTGGGATCTACCAGTGAAAGACAACCTTCTTACCTGCAAGGCCCAGCCTCCCACGAGAGGAGCCTATCTCTGTGTGGACATGGTTCCCTATAAGGCCAGTGTGCTCCTTTCTACACAGCTCAGATTCATCCTTCTCTGATGTCTGTTTCCTTATCACACACATCTTGAAGGCAGGTGGTCGGAGATGCTTTCCTGGCAGATAGAAAGCTGACACAGCCCAAAGCACAAAGCCATCGTCCCAGCCCTCAGGACAGTCTAGGTTTCTGAGATTCTTCCTGAACTCTTATATTCTAGGAATCCCCCTGCCTCAGCATTCTGAGTATGTGAAACTACAGGTATGTGTCACTCTTCTGCTTTCTTCTCATCTTTTTCTTTAAGCTGTCTTTTTTTTTTTTTTTGAATGATTTTCAATTTCCTGGGCAGAAACTCCCTCTCATTCACAGAAGCTTATCACTGTTGAGAAGGCTTAGAGTTCAGTGGACTTGAAGAAAATACTAGGAATAAATATTCTTTCTGACTGAAAAAATATATATTCTTTTTCACTGAAATTTGAGTCTTCTACATAAATAATGAAACGAACGTGTCAAGACTCTATCAGCTGTCTGAGTCAGTGGCCAAGAATTTGGGAATATTCTTCAGTGTCTCGGTTTTAATTTCTACTCCAAGTTCATTAAGGCTACTGTCATAATTATTTTCTTTTACTTTTTTAGGGCACTGGATCCCCTGAAGCTGGACTTATATTCAGTATGTAAGCCTCCTGACTGGGAACTGAACCTTGGTCCTCTGCAAGAACAGCAGATGCTTTTAACCACTGAGCCATCTTTCCAGCCCTGTCTGGGCAGTTAGCTTTTATTGCTATGCTAAAATACCCTGGCAAAGCAACTTAAGGGGAAAAGGGTTTATTCTAGCTCATTGCTCAAGGCTCATTGCAGGAAACTTAGGGGCAGCAGGAGCTCGAAGCCAACTAATCACATCATATCAATGTTCAGAAAACAGAAACATAATGAACGCATGTTTACAGTTTCACTCACTCTCTTCTTTATGGAGTCCGGAATCTCCTGTGCAAGGAATGGCGCTGCCCTCAGCTCAGATTTTCCTGAAGCCATGAATGTAATCAACATAATCCCTGCAGGCATGCCCGGAGGTGCAACTCTCGAGTTAGTCAAGATTCTGTCTTGTCGGCAATTAACCTTTACAGTTGCTTAAATCAAGCCAGGCCTGGCGATGAAGGCCAAGAGTCTCAGAAATTAGGACATATGGAAAGGAAGATTAGGAATTCAAGGTCGTTGGGGCAGAAGTGACAAGATGGAGGGGAGAGTGCGTTTCAGTGGGCACCTGCTCTGGTTCTACTACAGCAGCTGTGGTGGCACACTTGTGTGCAGTCTGTGTAACAGGCCCCCAGACCTTAGCACCACTGACTCCATGATGGAAGTACCATTGAGGCTAAATCTCAGCAGGCAGACAGCACCACCAGCCATAACAAAAACAAAGGCCTAATCCATCAAAGTCCAGATAAAGTCTCTAAATGTACTAACCTTGCTTTTTGGCTTCTGTAGTTCCACTTCTGGCTAACTGTTCTTGTTAACTGACCCAGGACATGATTTTTGTGTTTAAAAGCGCACTCTGAGAAAGGCTCACTGGGACCCTGAACACTGGCTGGCTAATAAAGCCTTTCTATCGGCCTAAACCTGTGTGAGAGCAGTCTTTTCTGGTGGATAGCCCACAACAATGTCTGTGATTAACATAACAGCCAGAAAGATCTAGAATGTGGCATTGAATGTGGATAGCCTTCCTCTGTTTCTTGCACAGGACTGAGGCCACAGGCTAATGTGCCCTGGCCTTATTTGCTCCTGTGCGTGGTCTATCTCCATTCCTCTCAGCATCCTTACTGAGATAGACCATTGCTTTGCCCACTTGCTTTCTACAAAGCTCAGGGTCTTTATACTCCAGTTCCTTCTGCCCTGAAGTTCTCTCCAGATAGCCAAGGACCTCCTTCAACAAGTGATTTTTCATCTCCAATTAAAAGTTGCTGATCAGAAGCATCTTCAATGTCCATGTGCAACCCTTCCCAAACACACATCACACACACACACACACACACACACACACACACACACACACACATAGGTGAAGGAATGTCAAAGTTATTTTTTCATGCTTATAGAGAGGACCTATGGATGAAAAGCTCTTTGGCATCTTCCTGGGGGAGGCACTGAAATAGTAATTAAGAACCTAATCTTAGATGCCAAGCACTTTTGCACCAAGGTAGACAATTATCCCTTGAGAGACATCAGTTGATGCTTGGCGAAACTCTTGTTCTGGTCTTATATTTGTTCTAGCCTTATCTAGTGGTAAATCCCAAGTCTGACTGGCTGAGGTATTTCCAGGCAAATCACAGCCAGCTAGGCAGCGCTTGGTGAGTCACCAGACCACAGGAATTGAATGGGATCCGAGTTGCATATTCACTAGCAACAGGGTTTTATTTATGTATTTATTTATTTATGTGGTGGTGGTGGTAGTGGGTGCTGCGGAGACATCTGTCTGCATCAAGTTCTCATAAAGGAGGTATAATTCAGCATGCTCATGTAACCTTAGAGACCAGGTATCTGTTTTTGGTGTGTGCGTGTGTCCGTCCTGCCCCTCACAGTATGCCAACCGTTGACAAGATGAGCCTTGCAAAAGAGAAAGAATCTAATCCTGAGGTGGAAACGAGTGTGGCGATGGAGGGCAGTCACTGTTTACGCTCAGAGGAGCATTTATGGGGTGAAGAAGAAATAGTGTTCTTAGGTATGAGGAGAGGTTGATCGAAGGCAGGGAAGTCAGGTGGTTAGTGGACCATGCAACCCTGGGATGCCTGGCCAGAAATTGTCAGGCAGGAGGATGCGATTTTGGTTTTCTAGCAGCAGAAGGTCACCCATGGGACACTTGCACAGAATTAAGCAAAAGACAGATGGTTTCAACAGTTTGAGGTGGACAGAAATTGCCTCTATGTTCCAGGAAACCACCTGAAGCAGTTGTGGTCTGACTGGTTCATCAGTGTAGCACCAACGTGAGCCGAGGTCTTAGCCACGTGACCGCTCAGCCACGTGACCGCTCAACCTGGTGATAAAGCAAGGGGCTGACAGCGGCAAAGCTAGAGGCTGCTCTCTCTCTCTCTCTCTCTCTCTCTCACACACACACACACACACATACACACACACACACATACACACATGGGAGGGTGGTGGGCAAAAGTGTAATAAAATTTGATGTTTAAAAGGCAAACCTTGGGCTGGAGAGATGGCTCAGTTCTTAAGAGCACTGGCTGCTCTCCCAGAGGACCTGGGTTTAATTCCCAGCACCCACATGGCAACCCACACCTGTTTTTGTAACCCTAGTTCTGGGGCCTCTCATCCTCATACAGACAGACATGTGGGCAGAAAAACCGATGCACATAAATCAAAATAATAATAATAATAATAATAATAATAATAAAGGGCAAATTTTACACTCACCACAGAGGCACCTACTACATCCCATAAACTCTAGGGTCTTCTCTCTTCTCTTCTCTTCTCTTCTCTTCTCTTCTCTTCTCTTCTCTTCTCTTCTCTTCTCTTCTCTTCTCTTCTCTTCTCTCCTCTCCTCTCCTCTCCTCTCCTCTCCTCTCCTCTCCTCTCCTCTCCTCTCCTCTCCCCTCCCCTCCCCTCCCCTCCCCTCCCCTCCCCTCCCCTCCCCTCCCCTCTCCCTCCCCTCCCCTCCCCTCCCCTCCCCCTCTCCCTCCCCTCCCCTCCCCACTCCCCTCCCCTCCCCACTCCCCTCCCCTCCCCTCCCCTCTCCCTTCCCCTCCCCTCCCCTCCCCTCCCCTCCCCTCCTCTACCTTTTCTCTTCTCTAAGAGCTGGGATTAAAGGCATTTACCATGCTACCAGCTTTCTATTTTATGTTTTGAGACAGTCTCAGTGACTCTGGAGCACATAGGTTTGGCTTGACTGACTGGCCCACCGGTGAGCTCCAGGAATCCTCCTGTCTCTGACCCCCAGCACTGAGTTGACAAATATGGGTCTCTGCACCAATCTTTCATCTGGAGCTAGAGGTCAGATCTCAGGTCCTAATGTTTATGGCATAGGCACTTTATGCACTGAGCTTTCTTCCTCTAGCCTGTTTTTGCACTCTTAAGGGCTACTAAAGACACTTGGACAACTAATTACAAGATGGGCTATCTCTGTATTTAGTGCATATGAAATTAAAATTGAAAGATTTAAAAACTACTTAATTTTTATTTGAAAATAAGAATTAGCCCATGTGTTATAAACAACACTTTTATGCAAATGGCCACAATTTTCTAAACAGAAAATTGTGTGGTGGATTCTCACATGATTCTGTATCCTCTGTACTTTGATAAATGCTGGGGTTGAAGTATAAAAAGATTCAACCTTTTGAGATAGTTGGAGGGGGAGGATTATGCTAGACATTACTTAGATAATTATAAATATTCCCTCTTAATCTTATACCTAGACTGAACAAATTGCTGCTTATTTGTTTTGTTTTGAGACAGAGTAGTAAATTTACTATATTTTCCAGGCTGGCAAGTTCACTGCTTCCATTTCTTCTATGTAAAAGAAAGCAACAAGTCTAGTTAGCTTTTTAAAAATCCTTATTTTGAAATCACCTTAGTTATCCAGAAGAATTCTTTTTTTTTATTTTAATTGATTTTTTTTATTCGATATAATTTTTTATTTACATTTCAAATGATTTCCCCTTTTCTAGCCCCCCACTCCCCAAAAGTCCCATAAGCCCCTTTCTCTTCCCCTGTCCTCCCACTTCCCCATTCTGGTTTTGCCGAATACTGCTTCACTGAGTCTTTCCAGAACAAGGGGCCACTCCTCCTTTCTTCTTGTACCTCATTTGATGTGTGGATTATGTTTTGGGTATTCCAATTTTCTAGGTTAATATCCACTTATTAGTGAGTGCATACCATGATTCACCTTTTGAGTCTGGGTTACCTCACTTAGTATGATGTTCTCTAGCTCCATCCATTTGCCTAAGAATTTCATGAATTCATTGTTTCTAATGGCTGAATAGTACTCCATTGTGTAGATATACCACATTTTTTGCATCCACTCTTCTGTTGAGGGATACCTGGGTTCTTTCCAGCATCTGGCAATTATAAATAGGGCTGCTATGAACATAGTAGAGCATGTATCCTTATTACATGGTGGGGAATCCTCTGGGTATATGCCCAGGAGTGGTATAGCAGGATCTTCTGGAAGTGAGGTGCCCAGTTTTCGGAGGAACCGCCAGACTGATTTCCAGAGCGGTTGTACCAATTTGCAACCCCACCAGCAGTGGAGGAGTGTTCCTCTTTCTCCACACCCTCTCCAACACCTGCTATCTCCTGAATTTTTAATCTAAAACCTTCCCTTCCCTGCACTTAATGTAAATAAATTATGAAAGGAGACAGCAAAACTAACAGTTAACATTAATACAATCCTCTTACCAAGACTGTAACTAATGGTTAACAGTAGTGCAATCCTGTTACCAAGACTGTAACTAATAGTTACCATTAATGCAATCTTGTTACCAAGACTGTGACTTTATTTAGGTTCCATTGCTTTCCCTCTTAAGATCCTTCTCTGTGTCAGAACTAAGCTATCCCGTCTCTTCTCAAGCCTTCTGAGAAATGTGACAATTTCTCAGTCATTCTTATCTTTCATGACCCTGATGCTCTGAAGAACTGTTTGCAGGCATATTGGATACTATTTCTCAATTCACATTTTCTTTTCATCGTCTCTTAGGTCTGGATGAAATAATGTCATATGGATTTTGGCAAGGAGAATGCCACAGCGAAGTGTCATCTTAGGGTATCACAGTGGTGGGGACAAACTTCTCACTGTCGATATGAACTCTAATTTTATTTAGCCCCCCCCCTTTTTTGCTACTGTAAAGAACACATATTTCCTGCCAACCTTCGATTCTTTAGAAAGGAATCATGTGTAGTTCAGCTTATTGTCATGGAGAAAGTAATTAATTCTACCTTCTGAAGACTGAGAACAGCAGTAGCAAACCGTGTGTGTGTGTGTGTGTGTGTGTGTGTGATTTGCTTTTTGGGGGTGGGGCAGGGACTGGGTTTCATGTAGCTCAGACCAGCCTCAAACTCACTATATAGGTCAAGGCTGGCCTTGAAGCTCCTGACCCTACTGCTTGCATATCCCAAGTGCTGGATTAAAGATGTCTACCAGCCTAGCTCTGAGAATATATTTTAAAACCACTAAAGCCAAGCTTAAGTATTTTAGAGGAGACTTCTTTGAGGATACCTAGATATCCTGTCCTCTTTGAAGTCTCACCCTCTAATGTTTGTGTTTGTTAGCAATGCTCCTGCCCCAGGAAGAGGAGCCTTTTTGTTGTGTCACTCTGAGTAGTTTCTGTTTCTTTTCCTCTTTCACACTAACTGTTTGCAGTCCTTCTTAGGGAAATTGTCTTATCTTTCTATTCATTGGTGGAAAAACGTTAGTTCTACTGGTTAAGAATAAACCTATTACCACAATTTAAAGCCAAATTTGAAGCAAGATTTAATTAAATAGTAGCAAGATTGATGGTCTCTGGGCCAGGTCCATCTTTGGGTTCCCAGAAAATGATCATGAATCTCACCTTGCAGAGGCTTAAAAAAGGCAACCCCAGAAGGCCACTGTATTTTCCGTCAGGCCCAATCAGGGGCAAGCATATACCCTGAGGTATTTCCTGCCCACATCTCTCCCACCCACACATGTTCAAGCACATGTGGTGCAGATGAATCAAACAAGCACAGGGCAAGCAGGAACTTAAATCTTACCTGCATACAGAACTCTTAACCCACAGGGCATATTTTTCCTGTCTTGGTCTCACAAAACAAATTAATCAGTCATTGTGGACTTGTGAATATTCCCTCTTTCTCCTCCTTCTCCCCCTCCTCCTCCTCCTCCTCCTCCTCCTCCTTCTTCTTCCTCTACTTCTTTTGGTTTTTTCAAGACAGGGTTTCTCTGTATAGCCCTGGCTGTTCTGGAACTCACTCTGTAGACCAGGCTGGCCTCGAACTCAGAAATCTGCCTGCCTCTGCCTCCCAAGTGCTGGGATTACAGGGTGCGCCACCACCGCCCGGCTTTCTTCTCCATTCTTATTATTCTTCTGTGCTTAACTATCATGAGTCTCTTGGATGTTGAGGTGTCCTGGTGGCATGAAAACAGTCTCACTAAAATGTCCTTAAAATGGTTGTTTGGAACATGCCACAGACATGGCTCAGCTGCAAAGACCACTTGCTGTTCTTCCAGAGGACCCTGGGTTTAATTCTGAGTTCCCAAATGGTGGCTCTGAGCTGCCTGCTAACTTCATTTCCAGGGAACTCTAACACCATCTTCTGACCTCCGTGAGCATTGCAAGTACATGGTACACATACATACCTGCAGACAACGTGTGGTACACGAACATACATTCAGACAATATGCACACACATAAAATAAATAAATCTTCATTTTTTAATATTTATTTATTTATTTATTATATGTAGGTACACTATAGCTGTCTTTTGGCACACCAGAAAAGAGCTTCAGATCTCATTACCGATGGTTGTGAGCCACCATGTGGTTGCTGGGATTTGAACTCAGGACCTTCGGAAGAACAAACAGTCAGTGCTCTTAACCACTGAGCCATCTCACCAGCCTAATAAGTAAATCTTAAAACCAACACTAACAAAACACCAAAGCATGGTTATACCTCTGAAATCTCATTACAAGAGAGACTGAGGCAGGACAGTCACACACAGGGTAGCTTGAGTCACCCAGAGAGACACTGTCTCAAAGAAAAAAGCGATCCCCGCTCCACTACTCCAGAGATTTAATTACTGCCCAGCCTAGAGGAATGAATTTTAGTTATTACAGTGAAACTCGGGAGCTCTCCCCACCAGCAAGTATTTCTGGAATGCTTATGACCTGCAAGCCATTGTGCCAAGAATTAGGGGCAGCAAATGAACGGGAACTTAGCAGTTTCCTGTCAGAAGCAGGCATTTAGCTGATTCACACCAAATGTTCAAGTCAACAACCAAGACCGTCGTGTGAAGAAAGCAAGAACTGCAGAGTCTCATGAAGGGAAAGCAAAAAGCAGGTCTCTTTTTAAAAGCACTTTATAAGGGGCGGGATGTGGCTCAGAGTTTGTCTCACCTGTGGGAGGCCTTAGTTGCAACACCTAGCCCTCCAAAGAGAAAACAAAAGACCAAAGGCTTTTTGTCTGACACATGTTGATTCTTTGGACAAACCACTTCCTGATGACTAGAGATGGAGCGGACTTGGTTGGTCTGTTCCTTGCAGCTAGTACTGAGAACAAATTTAGCATCTTTGGTACATCTCCAAGAGTTGGGGTAACTGAAAAGAAGACTTTCTTCACTTTGTTATTAAATTCCATAATTTGTCAGTGGATGAAATTACTCGGGGTTGACAAGTATATAAAGAAACAACAAAACCAGGAGGTTGCTGTCTCAGAGATGCATTGTCTTTGAAACAGTAGCAGCTGCAGGCAGTCCTGTTCTTTGAGGTTTCCCCGGGATTGAGGTTATTTCTGGGGCCTGCTTCCCCCTCTTCATCTTCCTCCTCCTCTTCATCCCCTCCTCTTCTTCCTCCTCTTCTCCTCTTCCTCCTTCTTCCTGCCTTCTCTTTCCCTCCTCTTCCCTTCCTCCCCCTCCTCCTCTTCTCCCTCCTTTTCTCTATGGTTCACATTGCAGGCTTCAAACAGACTAGGGAAGACGTGGTAAGAGACTTGACCATTCTGATATTGTGTCACTTTGGGGGCTTCATGTCTATTTATTTCATCCTCAGCCATGAAGGGAAAAAGAGGTCTCTTTCACCTGGTTGTGCCATTCCATGCTCCAGAAATGGAATGCAGAGCGAGCAGACAGAACTCACACAGGAGGACTGTGGGTACGCCATGCAGGGCAAGCACTACAGGAAGATCCTTCAGTGATGCTCAAGGCGTGTTCATCACAGGCCGCAGGAATGTGAGTTTGGTCAAAGCGGATGGAAATGTCTGCGAACATTCTGGTCCTTCTGAATTAATTTCATGACTTACTCCTTAAAATAGTTTTTTGAGATTATATTTTTATTTTATGTGTACGAGTGTTTTGCCTGCATATATGTCTGTGTACCATACATATGTCTGTCTGTCTGTCTGTCTGTCTGTATGTATGTATGTATGTATGTATATACGTATGTGCATAGTTCCCATAAGGCCAGACAGAAGAGGACATTGAATGCCTTGGAACTGGAGTCACAGACCGTTGTTAGCTGTGGATGCTGGGAATGAAAGCGGGTCCTCTGTCAGAGGAAGAACACAGGCTGGCAGCGGAAGTCAGTGTTCAGAGCTCACTCACTCTCAGAGAGTGGCTAACCAACCCTATTCCAATTCCAACCAGGCCTGCAGCTGTGGACACAGAACAAGGAAAGGTTGGTGTGAGCAGGCACTCTGAGGCGGGCTGAACCCTAAAGCACACTGCAGTCCAGTGGGGAACTTCTTTTCTCACACAGGAATAAATTAATTCTACTGTAGGCAGATCACATCTGGACAAGTAATTCTTGGTCCTTTAAATAGGGATGCCACAAAGGACTAGGACTGACAGGAAGATGCAGAGGTCAGTTTGAATAAAGGCATGTCAGACTAGGAGTGACACTCTCAAGAAGTCAGAAGAGGCCACGTGGCGCACTTGGGAGGCAGAGGCAAGCTGATCTCTCTGAGTCTGAGGCCAGCCTGGTCTAAAGAGTGAGTTCCAGGACAGCCAGGACTTGTTACACAGAGAAACTCTGTCTCAAAAAAAAAACAAAATGAAACAAAGAAAAGGAGCCAGAAGAGGTAGGTTACCTCAGGCTTACTTAATTACTAATTCAGGGTTTGTGCAGACCCTGCTTTTGTTTATGACTGTGCTACATAATAGGAAGCTTTGAAAGAGAACAGAGAGAGGGGCGGGGTTGCAGACTATTTGATAGAATGCTTGTTTAGCATGGGTTTGATCCCTAGAACCACATAAAACCAGACATAGTGGCATAATCCTAGCACTTGGAAGGTAGAGGCAGGAGGATGAGAAATTTAGGGCCATTCTGGGCTACATGAGGCTCTCCCCAAAAACTGAATTAGAGAAAAAACAAGGAATTTTCTCCTTCTGTCTCTTGGTGTATCTAATACATTTATTTGGGTAGTATATTATAATTAAAGAAGCCTTTAAAAACGATGTTAGTGCTTTAAGAAAGACAAGATTCTGTATTTTAATCAACTATTGTGCATAAGGGATTTAAGTCCTTAGGGCCATTTAACATGCAGAAGTTACTTGTTTTGAAACATTTTACTTCATTTTACATACAAAAGGGCTACCATTTTTCTGTGCGACTTTGAAGAATATAATCACAGTCATTCATAGAAGCGAGGGTTGGGCTTATCACCTGAAGGGATGCTTGAAGAGAAGTAGCAACTCAGCAAGTTCAGAAGAAGGAGGAGGAGGAAGAGGAGGAGGAAGAAGCAGAAGCAGCAGCAGCAGCAGCAGCAGCAGCAGCAGAAGAAGAAGAAGAAGAAGAAGAAGAAGAAGAAGAAGAAGAAACAGAAGAAGAAACAGAAGAAGAAACAGAAGAAGAAGAAGCAGCAGCAGCAGCAACAGCAGGAGAAGAAGAAAAAAGAAGAAGAAGAAGAAGAAGAAGAAGAAGAAGAAGAAGAAGAAGAAGAAGAAGAAGAAGAAACAGAAGAAACAGAAGCAGAAGCAGCAGCAACAGCAGGAGAAGAAGAAGGAAGAAGAAGAAGAAGAAGAAGAAGAAGAAGAAGAAGAAGAAGAAGAAGAAGAAAGAAGAAGAAGTAGAAGAAGAAGAAACAGAAGAAGAAGAAGAAACAGAAGAAGAAACAGAAGAAGCAGAAGCAGCAACAGCAGGAGAAGAAGAAGGAGGAGGAGGAAGAAGAAGAAGAAGGAAAAAGAAGAAGAAGGAAGAAGAAGAAAGAAGAAGAAACAGAAGAAGAAGAAGAAGAAGAAGAAGAAGAAGAAGAAGAAGAAGAAGCAGCAGCAGCAGCAGAAGAAGAAGAAGAAGAAGAAGAAGAAGAAGAAGAAGAAGAAGAAGAAGAAGAAGAAGAAGAAGACGAAGAAGCAGCAGGAAGAGGAGACGGAGGAGGAGGAAGAAGAAGAAAAAGAAGAAGAAGAAGAAGAAGGAGAAGAAGAAGCAGTGCACACTGTAGGAGCCACTGAGTCCTGGAAGTGAGAATGCCAAGAGCTGCTAAGGCGAGGCTCCCACTTAGCTGATGAGAAGCCGAGGCTCACGAGGAAACAGGACAGATGTATGAGGATGGCACTGACCAGCAACTCTGGATCCCTCCCTTGCACTGAGCAGCTCCCCTGGGAACACCATCCCACTGTGTGTTAGAAGCTGACATTGTCACTTGGAGTAACTGCTACTGGCTGAGGAGCCACCTTCTGCTCCCAGGCCTGCTTCTCCTAGACTTTCAGTCAGTGCGAATCCCCGCGACCCCCCTTTTCTCCCCTTTAGCCCCAGGTGGCTGCCTTTTCATGGTGTCTGCCTACCTGGCTAGACCAAGCTTGCTCAGAGTCTGTCTTTTAAGGAATAAACATGGAATTGCTTAGCCTTTGGCTAAGATCAGCTCTATTACCTGTGCTGTTCCGATTTATATCAACTGGACCCAAGCTAGAGTCCCCTGCACTCAGCAAACCTCAATTGAGAAAGCTGCCTCCGTGTCATCTGGCTATAGGACATTTTTGTAATCAATGATTGATGGGTGAGGGCCCCGCCCATTTTGGGTTTGGCCACTCCTGCGCCGGTGGTCCTGGATTCTATAAGAAAGCAGTCTGAGCAAGCCAAGATGAGCAAGACAGTAAGCAGCACCCCTCCATAGCCTCTGTTCATCTCTTGTCCCCATGCTCCCGCTGTGTCTGAGTTCCTGTCCCGACTTCCTTCAGTGATAGACAGTGAGTGATGTAGAAGGGTAAACCAAATCAACGCCCCTCCGCCCAAAGCAGCCTTGGACATGATGTTTCACTACAGCAATAGTAACTCTAAGCCCACACCTGCCCTCATTAGTTTGGTATCAATCAGATCTGCCCTTTGTTTAAGTATATTTTTTCAGACTGTGTCTCACATAGCACAGGCTGTTCCCCAACTCACTATTTGAGGATGATTTTGAGCTTCTGATCTTCCTGTTTGTAAGTGCAAGGATTACAGACATCAGTCATCACATGGGGCTCATGTTGAGCTGGGAGTTGAACTCAGGTCTTTGTGGATGCTAGTCGAGGACTCTCCTTACTGAGCTACATCCTAGCCCATATTAAAGTGTTTTGGGCATGGAAACAGCACAAGGACCTTGTATTCATTCCGCACATTGACCTGTATTGGAGTACTTCCCAGAACATTACACCATCTCAGGGGACTTATAAAAACCAATACAGAGTGAGTTTGCCATGATACATTCGTAAAGAAACCTTGGCAGTTTTTCTCAAAGAAAAGTCTGAAACAGTTTGTGTGCAAATGAAAAACCACAGAACTCAATCCTTTAATCCTAGAACCATCAACGTTGACAGCAGCTCCTCAGAGAAGTCTGTCGGTTTTGTGTGTTGGGTGGCAACTCCTAAGAAGGCAGGAAAACGGATGAAACCCAAGGGCTGATGTCATGGAAACAGACATGGAAACCCCATATATCTCATAGTAGATAGGGGCTAAGGCAATCATAGAGACACTCCATAGGAAATGTCCACGTTACTCATTTACTGGAAGGTGTCAAAACAGCTGTGTAGGTTAGAGCACCATGCTGCCTGTCTACCTGTGGCATCAATTATATTAATAAAGCTCTCTTCTGCAGGGAAGTATGTCTCTCATCCACCTCTACTCCTCTCTCTATCCTTTCTCTTTCTCCCTGCTCCATGCTAAGATCCACCACGCCTTTCTTCTGCACTTTTTTTGGAGACAGGGTTTCTCTGTATAGCCCTGGCTGTCCTGGAACTCACTCTGTAGACCAGGCTGGCCTCGAACTCAGAAATCCACCTGCCTCTGCCTCCCAGAGTGCTGGGATTACAGGCGTGCGCCACCACCGCCCTGCTTCTTCTGCACTTTTCTAACAGAGACTTTACTTCCTGGTGTTTAGATGCTGGCACAGATCGTGGTGGCCAGCATTTGTGTTGGATAGACAACTTTAGTTCAGCTCCCAGGGAGGAAACATTGTGAACGAACTTAAAAAGCAGCAGCAGTTTCTTTTCTCTTCAGAAGCAGAACGTGAGCGGAAATGGGAAGACTTCATCTCTCAGGGAGGCTGATTTTAACAAAGCCCTCTTCTTGTAGGGAGGAGAGACAAGGACTCTAACAATTAGTCCTCTTAAATGTAGCTTTGTAAAAACAATAGGGAGGAAGTAGGCCGGGACATCCATCCACCCACTGCTTTTTGGCTAGCCCAGACCAAGGCAAAATAAAGGACAACACATCCAGATGGTTCAAGAGTTCAGCTCTCTCCGTGGTAAGAGAGAAGACTGGCTTCCTGCCCTCCTCTCCTCCTGGTCCAGGCCTCTCTGTCTCACTCCTGGGATTGTTGCGTTTTCTAGCCTGAATCCCAAGGACCCTCCCCTTTTTACTTGGGGTATCTCACATGACCTTGTCTTCCCTTTCCTATCAGTGAATGTTGGGAGAAATGGTTCCAAAGAATGAAAAAAAATAACTAAATATTTGTCTGCCCGCTAGATATTTCAGTCTCAGAACACCCCGTCCTGCCTTCCCAGAAAATTTATGAGCTGATCAATCATCCCCCCACCACCCCACCCCAAGCCTGTTGTATCTAGGATATGACAAAACTTAGGCTCAGGGTTTTAAAGAATGCTGCTTCTGATCACACTAGTTATCACAGGCACATCAGTACGCAAAACGGGTAACCATAGCTACCAGGGAGCATGAAGCCAGGGTCTTCCTTGTTTTGCTGGGTCTGATTTCATTGGTCAGTGGATTTTCAGAAAAGCAGGGCTTGGGGAATAGAGTTTCCCGAGATGGGTGGGGTCACGTGTACCCCAGGCTGTCTTCCAACTCGCCTTGTTGATGACCTCGACCATCTGATTGGCCTGCCTCGTACTGGAGTCAGACAAATACATCAGCACCCCTGGTTCAGATGGTGCCCCAATCCGGAGTCTTGTGCCCCAATCCGGAGTCTTGTGCATGCTGGGTAAGGACGCCACCAGCCACCACCTGAGCTACATCCCCAGGCTTATTCACTTATTTTGAAAAATATTAGCATATAAAATAATGGGCTTCGTGGTGACGTTCCTTCCCTTCCTCTGCCTTCCCCGGGTCTGCTGCGCCAGTCTGGCTGGATCTTCCTTTTCTTAATATTTCTCTGGGAATTTCTAGTTTACATTCTGGCACAGTGTAAAAGTGTAAGGTGTTACCTTTACCGGCTTAGAAGTGGCATTCTCTCCTTTTATTTTGTACACTTATCTATCATTTATTAATTACATTTTTTGAGACAATCTTACTCTGTAGCCTGGCCTTGAACTCCAGGTCCTCCTGGCGCCTTGCTGGCACTGTAAGCAGGCGCAGTGACGACGCTGAGTTTCTTTTCTTTTCTTTTCTCTTCTCTTCTCTTCTCTTCTCTTCTCTTCTCTTCTCTTCTCTTCTTTCTTTCTTTTTCTCTTTTGCAGTCTCTGTTTCTTCTCTCTTCTTCTTCTTCTTCTTCTTCTTCTTCTTCTTCTTCTTCTTCTTCTTCTTCTTCTTCTTCTTCTTCTCCTTCTCCTTCTCCTTCTCCTTCTCCTTCTCCTTCTCCTTCTCCTTCTCCTTCTCCTTCTCCTTCTCCTTCTCCTTCTCCTTCTCCTTCTCCTTCTCCTTCTCCTTCTCCTTCTCCTCCTTCTTCCTCTTCTTCTTTTGGTTTTTTCAAGACAGGGTTTCTCTGTATAGCCCTGGCTGTTCTGGAACTCACTCTGTAGACCAGGCTGGCCTCGAACTCAGAAATACGCCTGCCTCTGCCTCCCAAGTGCTGGGATTAAAGGTGTGCACCCCCCCCCCCCCAGCTCTCTTCTTTTCTTGATGTGCAGAACTTGCTTTGTTTTTTGATATTTCAGAGGGACATAGTGGTGTGTGCCTTTAATCTCAGTGATAAGAGGCAGAAGCAAGTAAATGTTTGTGAGTTCCAGGCCAGCCTGAACTTCATAGAGAGTTCAAGGACAGCCAGAGCTACCTAGAGAGACTCTGTTTCAAAACTAAACACAACAAAACAAAAACCAACCAAACAAATAAAACAAACAAGCAAACAACAACAAAGATACAAACACAACCACAACAATAACAAATTATTGTTACAGAGTACTTGAACTGACTATGGGATGTATTAACATCATTTGTTGCTATCTAGACACATTGTGTGTCACAGTGTGGAGGTGACAGAGAGACTCTAGAAGTGGCCTGAGGAATTGCATGAGTGAACTGACCTGCAGTCTTTCCAGAGTTTGAGCCTTACCCAGAGTCGGTCCCTATTGGTTCAGATGATCCTTTGTTCAGGTTTCATGGGCATTTTGAGAAGTTCCCTAGGTAATTTTAATATGCAACAAAGGTTGAGAACCATTGACCTGAAGTAACCTGAACTATCTCCCAGTAGTAACATTTTGTAAGTTGAAGTCAGTATAAGGAGACCTCAGATGCTCAGAGGCCAAGGTCAGGGTGGAAAGAGCTTATCTCACAGAAGGTGGTTTCTCCCTCAGTCTGTGGGAGAAGCATTCTGTGAGTCCAGTCTTTGACAGCTATCCCATTGGGCATTGCCTCTCGGAACAGCACTTCACTGGGAAGAATGCCCCTTTCTCTGCAGTTAGCTGAACCCACAAATCCTGAATGACTTTAAAATTTTTGTAAAGTAAAAAGCATTTTATTTATTCCACATGTATAGATGGCTTGTCTACACACATGTCTGTGCACCACAGGTGTGCCTGGTGCCAGTGGAGCATTGGGTCCCTTGGAACTGGAATTACACAGGGCAGTGAGCCATCACCTGGATGGCTGGAAGAGAACTCTGTGCTCTTAACTCCCGAGGCCGAACCTCCAGCCTTGTTTTGAGTGCTCTGTTTGTGGGGACAGAGTCTTGCTGTACAGACAAGACGGGCCTCAAGCTTCCAGGGTTCCCCCAAAGGGCTGGGCTTACAAATATAGTATCAAGATATTTGAAACAACTCAAATGGTCCTCGATGTGGGCGGGGTTATAAAATACGGTAGAAAAGGCCAGGTGTGGTGGTGCATTCCTTTTATCCCAGTGCTCAAGAGGCAGAGACAGGCAGATCTCCTTGTATTCAAGTTCAGTCTAGTCCACGTAGTGAGTTCTAGGACAGCTAGGACTGCACAGTGAGACTCTGTCTCAACAAACAAACATAACTAAATACAGTTAGATATGGTAGTACATCTTTGTAATTCCAGTCCTTGGGAGGCAATGAGGCAGGAGGATTTTAATTTTTTTCCTAGTACCTGAAGAAAAGTTATTACAATATGAAAAATTATAACACATACAGGAAAATATCTGAATAACATATTGCTGTATGGTAGGATATCATCTTTCTATCTCTTTTACAAATGCACAGGATAAAAGGCACATAGTGTCCTCTTGGCAGAGGTCAATTAGTTTTGTAGAAGTTGGCTATTTTAAAATTGCTTTGTGTTTTAAAACAATTTTATGTATTATTTCCATATATGCATGTGTTACATTTTGATGACATTCACAGACATTTCCTGCTTATCTTCTTCATCCCAATCTCTTTGGGATCTGAATCCTCTTCTGTCCAAAATGTTTGCCCTCTTTTTCCTTTCTGGTCTTTTTTCTCCTTTTTATAATTCACTGTGTTTAATTAGGGCTGTTTGTATGTGCAGTGCTTGAAGTTATTTACTGAAACACTGACAACACATCCCAGCTCCCAAGAGCTCCTCAGCTAGAGATCTTTTCTGTCTTCTGTAAATTCCTTAGGATTGTTTACAGTGTGGACATTACATCTGTTGTGCAATTTAAAAATCATAAAATCTTTCATCTTTTGAAAGAGATCCAAAGGCTTCTGGCTTCTTTCTATCTTCCTGCTGTTTAAGGTGGGACTCCTATTTGAAAGCAAGAAAAGAAATTTGCTGTCTTTTCTAGAAGACCAACGTGGTCTTAGAAAGCATCATTAATTAGGCAGTTGCTCTTGGCAGTACTAGGTATCTTGTGGGGCAGGTACACATCTTGTTAAAGTCAACAGCCTTGTCACTGTGGACAGCAGGGTGTGGTACCCAAAAGGGCTGGATTGGATCTAGGTCAAATGACAGTGTGAGCCAGCAGCCAGCCTGGGAGGGATGCTCTGTGACATGAGCTGGCCTTGCTCTGTACTCTTCCACGTTGGCTGCTGTTGTAGTGTTGGTATCAGGCCCTCTGACACCGGTGACATCACATAGGTGACAGTGTGACCTGCACACCTGTTGCCAAGGCGACAGCCACCATATTCCCAGAATCCACTTGGCTCACTTCCCACCTTTACCTGTGACTACATCACTGTCCACATATAAAGAAAGGCCCCTCTGATTTCTCTCCCTTACCCTCTTTCTCTTTTTCCACGGTCACCACCTTGCCCTTTTCTCTCTCAATCAACTTCACATGGAACTGTTTATCCTTGGGTGGTCTTTCTGGAGCCGCCCAAAGGTCACAACAAAGAGAAGAGAGAGGAGATGAAGTGTTGTTCAGCCTGGTGAGGGGAGTGGGGGCAGCAAAGGCAGTTTGGGGAATAGCCAGGCTGTCCAGGGATCCACCTATCTCTGCTTCCCCAGAACTGGGACTGCAGGCATGATCCCCTTCCTGGCTATTAAGGTGTGTGGTGGGATTGAACTCAGCACCCCCCCTCTCACCATTCTTATACAGGGAACACTTTACATACTAAGCCGCCCTTCAAAAAGTTATTCATTGTTTAGTATCCAGAATTTGGCCAGGCCAAACATAATGATAGCTATGAAAATTGTTTGCGTCTAACAATTGTTAGTCCTAACAGGCTGGGCTCAGTCACCCATATTCTTAGTGGGCAGTTAAAGAGATAAATGCTATCAAAAAGCAGGGAAAATAGACTTAGCCTGAGGTCCTACCGGGGGTTCTGACATGGTGTTTAGGTCTTAACAGGGGGCAAGAACATGAATAACTAATCAGTCCTGGCCAAGGTGGGGTTCTGCCCATATGGACCTATCCGTATCGTGCTTCCTGGTTTCTCCTGCAAGGTGTTCTGGCAAGTTGTCAGGACTATGAGATCTCTTTCAGAGTGACAATCTCCCTCTGTGGCTGGTACCAGGTCCTGGGCTATTCCTTGTTGCAGCATGAGACTGTGGAGAAATATAACAAAGTATCGTTCTTAGAATCCATTGTTTCAACAATCAGATACCTGAAGGGAGGAGAACTGTTCAGACTGTCCTATCTCCTGCCAGGACTGCTACAATGGTGATTGATGGGACAGGCTTTGCCCTGAGCCAATAGGGACGTACTTGGGAGTGGAGAACTCTGTGTTCTTTACATCAGCCTTGCTAATGATGCTCCCAGAGCGATGGTTTAGGTTGCTGTGATGCTAACACAAAGTGACTGTGTCCCTGCTTGTTCTTCCTAAGAGTGTCCAGGTTTAACAATCTGACCATAGTTGTCAATCAGCAGTGACGTCATAACTAAGGAAGCTGTTGGCAAGGACTGCGGGGTGGCCTTGACATTTAGATTTTTGTCTCCTGTGTGCTCCGAGTTTCTTAGAACATTGGCTGCGGTGTTTTAATGGAAAGAGCCCCAGGCCAGAGGTAAGGGAAGCAAGCTGCAGCCTCTGACTTGCTGGTAATGAGCTGTTTTGGAGCGAGCCACGTAAGCTTAGGAAAAGATTTGGGCCTTTACCACCTGCCGTCATGACTCAGTCTTGAGTTCTCTTCTGCATTTGAGAGTTCGGGGTCTACACATGATCTTTGGGCTCAGTTTGGCTCCCATTCTCAATACCAAGACTGTGATGCACGGGGCTGGGGCTGGGGAGGGAGGCTCAGCTGTAAAATGATTCTCTAGTGAGCATAAAGGCTCACTGGAGTGTGATCTCCAGAACAGATGTGAAGATGCTGGCCATGGATGCTACTGAGTCAGGACTAGAGAGACAGAGAGGGTCCTGGGGCTGACTGTCATTCAGTCTAGCCCAGCTGATAAGCCTCAGGTCAAAGGAAGTGGAGGCCTTCCTGTATAGATGACACTCTGGGTGTTCTCTGGCCTCTGTGTACATACACAGGAACACACACACACACACACACACACAGGAACACACACACAGGAACACACACACACAGACACACACACACACACAGACACACACCCCCTGTAATATTTCTCTGGAGATAATTTTATTCTTCTCCTGGATGGCTTGACCCAGTTTCTATTAATCTAGAGGATATGAAGTCCCAGGAACTAATTGAACCTTTCTTTTCATTATAGGAAGGGATGAACCCCTATGAGACTATGAGACATAGTCGCTCTGTTTTAGCCTTTGCCAACCATGACTGCTGTTGGTATTCTGTCTAAGCTCCACCGCATCCCTACTTGGCAATAGCCAGGTATGCCCCACCTCATAGATCTGGCCCACTATAAGAGGGGCTACTTGCCCTTCCTCTCCCTCTTTTCTCTCTCTGCTCTCCCACATACTCTCACTTCTCTACCCCTAGGGCTCTCCCCCCCTCCACGTGGTCATGGCCAGCCTCCACTCCACTTCTCTCCTCTCTCTCTCTCTCTCTCTCTCTGCCTTTCTCTACCACTAACTCCCATCCCCTACCCTGAATAAACTCTATTCTATACCATGCCTGTGTGTGTGTGGTCCCTCTGGGGGAAGAAGTGCCTGGACAAGGGCCTGCCTGGGCACCCCCTCCCCACGCCGCCGTGCCACACTCCCTTAACCCCCATCCTCTCTTTTTAACCCCTTCAACTGGAAAAGAGAAAAGCTGTACACAAGACACAGAGGAAATTCTGTCTCCATTGGGCCTAGGGTTGTGGCATCGTTGTTGGGTTTGTAATGCCTTCCCATGGTTTGTCTCTCAGAGATGCTGCCTTGTGAGTCAGGGATGTAATAGCCACACCTCTTCTGTCATGTGATGCTCTGTGTTGAGTGGACTGTCTGCATTCACTGCCTGCCTCAACCAGGTGGTGCTTCTCCCCGGGACACTCAATGCAGGCAAAGCTGTTGCAATCCTGAAACTTCATTTAGAAACTATTCGGCAAGTGGAAATGTGTAGTCAACTACGCTTAAGGAGGGAAGTACAAGGCCCATTTGCTGCATTAGATTTTGTGCAAAGAGATCCACGGGCAGGAAGCCTGGAGGCAAGTTAGAAACAAAGAGAAACTTTCCCAAGGTTTTCAGTTGACTGCTACATAACCCCATTCCTCATTTCAAAAGTAAACACTGAACCTTTTCAGAATTTTGGAGATGGCTACATTGGCGAGTGCTTGCCAGGCAAGCATGATGCTTGAGTTCCCTGTGTGTTTATAACCCCAACCATTGAGGAAGAGACAGCCAATCTCTGGGGCTCAGTAGCTAACTAGCCTAGCTTAGTCGGTGAACCCTATCTCACTGAGAAGTCCCGTCACAGGTTCAACAAAAAGGCACACAACGGATGGTGCCCTATGAAAGACAGAGGCTCTGCCCTCTGGACTCCACACTTGTGCATATGTCCTGGCACGTATTGCCCCCCCCCGCCCCCCAGCCAGCAGGATCTGGTCTGTTGAGTCTAGAGTGTGTGTGATAACCATTGATTACCTTGGAATCTGAGACCAGGGCGGTTCAGGAAGTTGTGTGGGCTGGACTTTTTGATCTTCACTCCAGGAAAAATAAACCAAGCACAGGGAGTCATTTATCTTCACCGTAGCTAATAAAGGTAGTGAGTGGGTTCCTTGCAGCCAAGTTTACATTCCTATTTTGAATCTATGACAGCAGAAAGCCAGACATGACTTGGCCATACGACCAATGGCCAAGACGGGATGCAATTAAGGACTTTTTTTTTTTTAATACGATGGTGTGCACCTAGCACGCTCCAGGATAGGAAAAGTCAGAAACAAGGGAAGAAACCATTCACAGGACACCAGTTCTGTAAATCACAGCATGTCCTGTACATTCTGTACCATGGAATATTATCTTCATGGAATCACATCTTCGGTTATCCCTCCAGACACACGTGCTACGAGGATTTCTATGCACGTGGTTATTATGGAAGGGTTCCTAGGACAACCTAGTAAAGGCTTAGGGATGCAGAGCATGAAAGCAGAGGCAAGTCAGGGTGTGTTGTTCAGATAAAGCCTTGGCATCTACCTGATCCCTTTGGGGGAATCTGGAGTATAAGCTGTGTTAACTAGAGACCGGGGGCTGGGTTTCCTACTCTGTCAGGCTCTCCTAGATCTTGGTGCTTTCAGAAAAATGGTTCCAGAGGCCCACGAGCAGGCCTTGAGCGAGCTGTGGGCAGACACAGCCGAGGAGGACACATGGAAACAACAGAAGGGTGTGGAGGGGAAAGGCAGAGTCTCTTACTATGTAGCCAGGGAGACGTATGAATGAGGTCCCTGAGATGATCATAGAAAGTGTGTGGTCTGTCATAGAAAATCTGTCAGTGTGTCTGTGTGGCTGTGCATGTGGAAACCAGAGCTTGATGTTAAGATGTCCCTCTCAGTCGCTTCTCTACTTTTTTTTTTTTTTTCCGTTTGAGACAGGGTCTCCCAGTGAGCTTGGAACTTGCTATTTGGCCAGTGATCTTACCTAGTCCACTCGCCTCTGCCCCACCCAGGCCTGGACTGTCACATCTAGACTTTATGTAGTTACCAGGACTTTCATGCTTACATAGCAAGTCCTTTACCCACGGAGCCATCTCCCTAGTCCTGGGGAAAGTTCTTTATGAGCACTGATCGAAAAAGAAAGAGTTTTGCTGAGTTTGGTCTTATTTTGTTTTTAAAAGGAGAAATGTGTATATGTGATTGTGTGCATGTAAAAACAAAAAAGTCTGAAAGGAAATAGACCCCAATAGTAATACCGTTATCACAGGAGAGGCTAAAGTCTGGGGATAAGAGCTAGGCACAGAGACACGCAGATTTCACTTTATAAATGGGACGAAGGGTAAAGCAATACACGCAGCCCCAGCCGTTGAGGGGATGATACTTCTTGGCCGTGCAGCTGATGATACTTCTTGGCCGCTGGTCCTAAAAACTAGACAGGCCTTACTGTGTGGACCATAGGAAGTACTTGGTGAACTTAATGATGTTTTTCTTGAATGAACAAAACGTTGAAGTCCGCAATTAGATATAATACTGGACTGGAGATTGTGGCTTTGCCAGGCTCCATTCTGGATGACTGCATGTCATTTCAGGCGTCTTTAGGAAAACATGCTCTTTGCCCAGTGCCTCCTCTTCCTGCTCGAAGAATAACTGTCAGCTGTGTGTTCGTTTATCCTCTGTTCTCCATAGGGGCCATCTGGGCGGAGAACTCACTCTCATGTTTTGTCTGGGGTAGGAATTGGTACACACAGAGGGGCATTACATTTTTAGGTGAAATAAAGTTCTCTTCTTACTTTTACTTGAGTCTAGATATTAGAGATGAATTTTTCCTACTCTATAATCAACTCGATAAGAACATGGAGAGGTCTGCAGAAAAAAATCTCCAACTTCCTTGCTAATGTAAGGATGGAAATAAACCGTCATATTACCTTTATTGGCAAAGCTATCTGGGCAAAGAAAATCAAATGGTAGATAAATCTGCAATAGTATGATTGAAATATTTGCATCATATAAATTCTTATTTCATTCCCTCAATAAATTCTATATTACCCAACTGCCTATTCATCTTACATCACTCATTTATCTACTGATTTTATAATCATCTATTTAACCTATATTCATTTATATATTTACCCACCCATCCCATATCCATCCATCCATTCATCCACCCAACCATCCAAACCTATATATCATATTCTTTTTATTTTTATAAATTATTTTTTATGTATGAATGTTTTGCCTGCATGTATGTCTGTTTGCTACATATATGTCTGGTGTCCATGGAGGTCCAGATAACTTGGAATGGGAGTCACAGGTGGTTATAAGCTGCCACGTGTGTGCTGGGAATTGGACTTGGGTCCTCTGCAAGAGCAGGCAGTGGTCTCAACTGCTGAGTCACCTCTCCAGCCCCTCACGTGCTTTTCCCCCTCACCTGCTGCTAGGTACTGTCTAACTGGTGCTCACAGTTCTGAGGGACTGGGATGATAAAGTTTCCGAGCTGGAAGCAAAAATGCCATCAAGGTTCAGGCAGTTGCTTAGGGGATTCTTACAGAATAAGCAAAATCAGGAAACCAGTGTCTTGTGACTTTTCTCATCTCCCAGTCTCTTCCAGCTACCCACACTGCAGAACGTGGTGGCGACCAAATAATTCAAGAGTCCCAGCTCTAGACTCACAGTGTAGGAGGTACAACTTTTTGGAAGATTGTCCTTTCTTCTAGTTCTCCAGCACTGTCCTTGTCATTAGCTAGAAGTTCTGTTTCTGCATTTCTTATTACGCTCCATTGATTACGCGTGTAAGCTGGTTCCAAATGCCATACATATTACCTCGACTGACTTTGTGTTAAAACAAGTTCATTGTCTGGTAGAGTAAATCTTTCTTTTTTTAATCTTATTCAAGATAGTATCAACTATTTTTGGTCCATGTGTTTTCTTCTATGCCATAAGTAATCTATAGCTTCCATTAAAATCTCGCAAGTGTTTTTACTTAGGTGTCATTGACTCTATCAACCTTTGGGAAGGAATAAAAATTTCATAATATTGTGTTTTTCAATCTGTGAATGTGTCTCTTCTTTAGCTTTCTATAATTCCTTTGATTGTTTATCTTCTGTTCACAGATCTTATACACACTTTACCACATTTCCTTTGGCTGTTTGTCTTCTGTTCACAGATCTTATACACACTTTACCACGTTTCCTTTGGCTGTTTATCTTCTGTTCACAGATCTTATACACACTTTACCACGTTCCCTTTTACATGCTTTTTTCAAGACTTGTTAACTTTTTTCTTATGTGAATGGATGTTTTGCCTGCATGTATTTCTGTGTGCCATGGGTGTGTAGTTTCTGCAGAGGGCAGAAGCGGCCATCATGAGATCCCCTGTAACTGGAGTTCCAGGTGGTTGTGAGCATTGTGGAGGTGCTGGGAGCTGAACATGAGTTCTCCTTGAGAGCAACAAGTTCTCTTAACTGCTCAGCCATGTCTCCAGCTGAATGCCTTTTATTTTTAACATGAAACAATTTCAGCCTTAAAGAAGAGCGAAATAGTGTGTTGAAGCCCTTTCTTCCTTGACCCCCAAATACCCCATTTATATAAAGAATGAATGTCCTATTGGTTACATTCTATGCTTTTTACCTTATCCATGTGTACATATTATTTCTAAGTGTTTATATTTCCTTAACCAACTGAGAGATGATTGCATAGATCAGCTCACTTTACCTTTTAATATTTCAGTGTAAGTTTCCCAAGAACGAAGAGACTCTCCCATACACTCGTACCTCAGTGATTGAACTCAGGAGCCTACTTTTAGAAGGCCTGTGTTGTCTCGCTGGTGTTTTGAAGTGGGATGAGTTGCTTCTCAGTAGGTGGGAAGGCTACTGCTTACTTCCTGTTTCTCATGAAAGGTACAGTTAGCGACTTAAACTCTTGCATGAAACTGGAGTACGGGTTTTGAGACAGTGTGTCAGCTGTGTTTAAAGCCCTTGGTGGTTCTTGGGTTTCTTGATAAATCCCTAAGCGCAGTTCCTCATATCAAGGGAGGCAGGATTCTAGCCCTCACCTGCCTCCCAGCCTCAGCTCACAGGCGTAGGGACTTTCTCTTCTTCCCTTTTTTCCCCACCCCACACTTCTTTCCCTTCCTCCCTACCTCACTCTTTACCTCTCCTCTCTCTCTCTCTCTTGTTGAGTGTGGGTTCAGATTTGTCTCTTTGTTTCTGCCTCTGCATCCCAAGTTTTGGAATTACAAAGCATATGCTGCCATTTCTGGCCTGTGTGGATTTCCTTGTACCTGTCTGTTCTTGCCATCACGTGTAACATCTTGGTAGCAGGTGTACTCACATCTGACAAGCATCCCCATTTCCTGTCTACCCACGTGGCTCCTGATACATCCACTGTTACGGCGCTAGGAGAGTCTTCCCAACCTCCTCATGTCTACATTAGACCCGGAATTTCATTCACTGGACCCTTCGCTTCCATGTCTGTAGGAGTCTCAGGGTTGTGACTGTGCCAGCACTAGTAAGAGCACTTGACCCTTTCCCAATCTCCCACTAGGCTTGAGCACTTCAAGGGAACAGCTATGCCAACTGCGATCCCTCACTCCCCAGCATCCAAGCTGGGGTAGTAAATATCCAATAAATAATTGTCAGATACATAAAAGTAGAAAAAAATCTTAATTGATTTTGTCCTGTGTATTTTACCCATCTATTAGTTATTTTTCTAGGCTCAGAGAAAATTGAATTCTGTTCTGAAACAGATGATTGGGTTGTGGGGGTGGGGAGATGATCTTCAAATGTACTTGGCTGAAAGTAATTAGCATGCATCCACTTCTACCTTCTGGAAGCTCGTTTCAAGCACCAAGAGAAAGTGTGTCTGGGCTCTTTGAAAAAAACACCTGTGCCAGCGAGCATGCAAACCATCCAAACCAAGGGTCAGTTTTGCTTCTCACGGCTCAGATAAGGCGTGGTGGAGGGCTGGAAAAGCATTTGTCTGTTAATTTATTTCCTGGTGCTTAGGGTGATCTGTAGTCAGCAGAACTTGGACTCTGTCCCTCTAGCCTCTGAGAGACTCTGACGGCAGCTTTCTGGGAGCAATGGAAGCCGAGAGGTAAGACATCAGATGTCAGATGTGGCTGCTGAAGAGCAGGGTGAGTGAATAGTGTGGTCGCCGCCCGTGAAGGATGGGGAGGCCACAAGTTCCTTCAGAGCCTTTTCCAAGCAGGGGGGACAATGAGCTGTTTGAACACAATATTTCATTCAGATACAGCTGAGCTTCTCTCCTGGGTCAGCCCCCTAACTGTGTGACCTTGAACAAGGTGTTCAACTTCCTCAGCCCAGACTCTCTAAACACGGTTATTGTTCACACTAAATAAGTCAGGGAATACAATACCTTTATTAAAAAAAAAATGTTCAGTAAAGGTCACTGGAGTACTATTACTCCAAATAGCCCCAGGGTCTTCTTTAGTGGGTGAGGAATGGGTGTGGATTGTTGGTGTTGCCTATGGGTGTGTCTATGAGGCACTTGTTATGTGTTCTTTGCTCCCACACTTTACACATGCATGTACATATTTAAAGTTAAGTTCAAGCGAACTATGGAACGTTTAAGGGGGGAAGGGGAAAAGGAGGGGGGAGGAATTTATTTACTTAGGATTTATCTACTTGTCTCTATAACAGGTAGGAATCTGTAGGAATGAAGATATAGCATAGACAAGAGCCCCTGGCCTCATATAGGTTGTGATTTTGCCTAGAAGACAGATGTGAAGCCATGGATCCCAGAGGTCAGTGCACAAAGGCCTCAGTGTGTGGTCCGGGCAGCTACAACCAATCTGATTTGGCGACTGGCCAGTAGAGGTAGGTGCTGAGATGAAAATTATTCCTCATGTCACTTTGAGACCTGTAGAAATTAGTCTCTCCTCTCCCTTCCTTTGGCTCTCTGGTGGAGGCTGTCATTACAACCAACTCATCATTATATTGGGACACCAAGGTTAACTGAACCCCAAAGAACAAGTCAGATTTATGGGTCACAGCCTGTCCATTGACACAGGCCTGCTTGGCCTACAGAGCACTCTGCTTGGATTCCTTTCCGTCTGACGAGTTTCTTAGCTGCTGGCTGTGTGGAAAGATTTCATATCAGTCCTTTAGTGAGCAGCAGGTCATGTGGAGGAGATGGGCTTTCAGATCTGGAGACTAGGCCTGAGGTCAAGTTTGATCAGACAGAACCTCAGTAAAATACAGAAGAAGAAAATGTGTTCATCTTCTTCCTGTATTCAGGTCTTCAATGGAGTAAGGAAAGAAAAGACTGCAGGCTTCCTGTGTGTGTGTGTGTGTGTGTGTGTGTGTGTAACCACTGTTAGGTTTATGGGGTCCCTGTTCCTGTCATTTTATGTGTAAGGTATAGATGTAATAATGAGGGCTAGGAAGGTACCTCTTGCTGCAGAAGCTGAAAACCTGAGATTCATCTCCAGTGCCCACTTACAAAGGCGACACACACTTGTAATCCCAGGAGATGGTTACAGGAGAGCCTGGGGCTCTCTGGCCTGCCAGCCTTGCCTAATGAGTTTGCTCCAGGCCACTGAGACACCCTGTGTCAAGAAATAAGTTGGATAGTTCTTGAGGAATGACATTGTCCTAGTCAGTGTTCCATTGCTGTGAAGAGACATCATGACCAAAGCAACTTTTACAGAGGAAACATTTACTTGGGCTTATGTACAGTCCAGAGGTTTAGCTCATTGTCCTCATGGAGGAAAGATGGAGGCGTGCAGGCAGACATGGCGCTGGAGAAATAGCTGAGAGGTCTATGTCTGGATCTGCAGGCAGCGGGGAGAGAGAGACACTGGGCCTGTCTTGGGCTTTTGAAACTCCAAAGCCCACCCCTATCCCCCACCCCCACCCCCAGTGACCCACTTCCTCCAAAAAGCACACATCTCCTAATCCTTATCAAGTAGTGCTACTTGCCCAAGTCAAATATATGAACTTATGGGGCACTCTTTGTCAAACCACCTAACATCATTTTCTAGTCTCCACAGGCATATGCACACACACATGCAAGTGCACTTAGCACGCGTGCATGCACTATCTCAACATACACGTACACACACACATACACACACATATACATACATATACACATACATACACACATCTACATACATGCACAGGTACACACACACACACACACACACACACACACACTGAGAAGACAGCTGCCAATCAAAGCTAATGTTTAAAAGGGGGACCAGAAGTTTTCCCTGATCCTTTTCTGAGGCTAAGATCTGGTTTCCTGGGGTAAAAAAGTCTGTGTTCCCATTTGACCTGGCCTTATAGGCTTCTGGGAATGTCTGTGCATAGGGACTCATTCTCTGCTTTCTAAAGTACCCCTGCCACCACATAATTGACAAGTATGAGGCCCTCTTCCGTTTATGAAGCACTTCCAGCCCATTCAGTCATCCACCTCCAGCGTGGGGCTGCTCGTGAGGAGATCATGGAGAACAGAGCAGAGTACATTACAGGATGAATGGTTTCCTCTCATAAAAGATGCATTGGAGTCCAGACTGCTAGAACTTGGAACAGTTATTGTATAACTTTTTTTTCCTGAGACAGGTTTCTCTACGTAGCCCTGGCTATCCTGGAACTTGCTCTGTAGACCAGGCTGTCCTCAAACTCACATTCAGCTGCCTCTGCCTTCTGGTTGCGAGGATGAAAAGCATTCACCACCACGGGCTGTGGGCTGTACGCCATTTGTTGCTGTTGTGACTACATACCTGACAGGAACAATGGGGGAGAGCTTGCTTTGTCTCACACTTCAGAGGGATTTCAATCCACCACGGCAGAAGACAAGGCACACAGGCTCCATCTCAGAGCAGGAGGTAGAGGCTTGTTCACAGGCCAGCAGACAGACAGACGGAAGGGGAGCTAGGTCAGAACTACAGAGGGACCTACACCCACCAGTCGGTTGCCACCTACTGAAGGTTGCATGGCCTTTCAATA
Organism: Apodemus sylvaticus; assembly: GCF_947179515.1. Taxonomy (NCBI): domain Eukaryota; kingdom Metazoa; phylum Chordata; class Mammalia; order Rodentia; family Muridae; genus Apodemus; species Apodemus sylvaticus. The sequence continues at coordinate 81,384,964 of NC_067485.1, read as the reverse complement.
CACTGCAGCCTGCTGGAGAACAAGGGTTTGAAAGATGAGCCTGTAGGGGACACTTTGGAATCAAACCCAAAGCTGACCTTATTTGGAGATGGGGGTCTTTGTAAAGGTATGTAAATTGTAGTCATTAAGTTGGGCCTTAACCCTATATGGCTGTGTCTTTAAAACAACATGAAGCCGGGCAGTGATGGTGTACGCCTGTAACCTCAGCACTTGGGAGGCAGAGGCAGGCACATTTCTGAGTTCAAGGCCAGCCTGGTCTACAGAGTGAGTTCCAGGACAGCCAGGGCTACACAGAGAAACCCTGTCTTTAAAAACCAATAAATAAATAAATACATACATACATACATACATACATAAATACATAAATAGCATGAAATAAAAGCATAGATGCAGGGTGTATGTGTGTGACCCAGCGTGGGGGTGAAGGGGAGACGGAAGTGTGACTGGGGCTTGTGGGCCACCATGTTAGCTGCAGGTTAAATGAAAGACAGAGTGTAATGGAATAAGGCAGAGAGAGATAGAAAGGACACTCTGTATCTTCCTTTTATTTTTGAGTTATACATGGGTGTGTACACCCAAATATACATGTGTGCACATACAACATATACAAAAGAATAAAGAAACAAATATTTTTTAGCAGATATAAAGCACTCATTTCCCCCTAAGCCTAACAGCCTGAGTTCAGTCCCCAAAACTCAAATGGAGGAAGCAGAGAACTGTTTTCTGCTGACCTTCCCTACAGAGAAAAATTAGAAACAAATCACTGAAGGAAAAAAAAAAAAACCAAGAAATTTTGTGAAAATGTGAAGAGACGCAAATGGAGACAATATCTACCAGCCAGGATCAGACATCGTCGTCGGGACTAGATCCTTCCTCACAGTTGGAAAAGGAAGCGGAGCTGCAAACATCTGAGCTTGGATTTAAATAACATAGGAATGAAGAGAGAGTTCAGCAGAGTGTGCTTGCAATGCAAGCTTGAGGGCCCGAGGTTGAGCCCTAGAGCCCATACCTAGAGCCGATATTTTAAAAAGCTGGGAGTAGTGACACACACACACACACACATATGCACACACAATAGCATGTACATACATATGCATACAAATACATATATTCACAAAAGAAAAAGGAGAAATGTTATAAAGGATAATGGATTATATGCAAGATTAAGAGGGAAAGGACATTTATTGAAAAGAATGATCCCAACCTTTGCAGGTAGGAAGATGGTGCTACTTTAGTGACGCATTAAACAAGAAGATGCAGCGAGATTTAACGATAACTTCAGAGCAAAGCAGAGGGCAAGTGACCCCAACATAATGAGACCTGAGCACGCTAGGGTCTTGTAAGTCTCAGGCACACATGGTTCTAACAAATGCTGCCTAGGTTCATAATTACAAGCACATAAGCACAAGCCGTAAGTTCGTGAAAGCAAACAGAATTCTATCTCACTCTAAACTGCATGTTGTCTAAGAGCCTTTTGAGATCGGCCATTCGTCTTTCTGGGTTGATTTCTCAGAGAGGCTGGCGCTGTTGTTTGTTTGTTTGTTTGTTTGTTTGTTTTCATTTGTTTGTTTGGTTTTGCATCAGTCCCCCCTCACCTTTCATCGAGGCTTTGGGGAATCTCATGCTAGCTAGAGCTCTTGCTGTCACCGCCCTCTTCTCTGCATTCTCTGTTTTTATAGCAACAGGACCTTGGTCCTGTGGACCCACATGTCCTGCATACCAGAGTGTCCTGCTGCTCCGGATTTCTCTGCAGAGCTTGCTGGTGACTCAGAGGAGGAGGAGTGAGCGGGTGGTGAGAAGCAGTTGATTCAGTCAGCTGCATGACTCAGCCAAGCCTTCCTGGATTGGCTACAGACAGGAAGTAAGTGCTTACCCCTCACAGGAACCCCATCCTATACCTTGTGACAGATCACCCGTCAGTGACTCACATCAGCTGGGCTCTGCTTGCACAGGGTCACCCAAGCTGGAGTTTTCCCATGAGCTCATCTTTGAATGCAGCAGCCACACAGCCCCGCCCCCCCAGCCTCTTCCCCCCTCCACGTCCCCCCCCCCTTCCTCATGCGGTCTCCTAGAGTGCCTATGAGTGGGAGGGAGGCCTTAGTTTGGATCCTGTACTTTGAACATAGGGATTATATCAGCATACAGGGAAATATTTTCTGTATGCCCACGGGAAGATCCTGTCTTTTGAAGAAATGAAACTCTGGTTTCTCAACCCAGAGAACTACCCGACAGTTGCCCAGTGAGAAAGAATAGGACCAAAGGAAGAGAAATTTTTTGGTCGCTTAGAGAATATCTCTAGCCAAATGCTACCTTTGCTTTCTGCAGTAGTGGCCTTTCGATCAGGATTGTGGGTAGCATGTAATCTAAATAACCTCACAAATGGCAAGTGTGGGGTGCAAAGTTATAATCTTGGGACACAGAGGTTGGCAGATCTCTGTGAGTTCAAGGCCAGCTTGTTCCACCTGGCAAGTTCCAGGCCAGCCAGGGCTCTATAAAGAGACACACACACAATCAAAACATAACAAACGAATGATTCTTCAAACAGAAATGGCCCAGGAATGGAAGGGGTTGCTATTTATTTGTATGCATGCGTTGGAAGTACAGCTAAGGCATAATTTAGAAAAGGAATATTTAATAAAAAGTGCTATACTTTACACAGCAAATGGACAAATGGTTCACAATCTATATCTGGTCAAAATGGTATCTATCTCTTAACCCAATACTCTAGAAGCAGGAGTGCATGGATTGAGCTTTTGAGGCCAGCCTGGGCTACATGCCAAGTTCCAGGGCTATCTGAGATAAGGTAATGAGACTTGTCCCAAAAAACCTAGGGCTGGCAAGGTGTGGTGGTGTGTGCTTTTAATCTGGGCTGGAGCTCAAGGGCAGCCTGGTCTACAAAGCGTTTAAGCCAAGTACTACACAGTGAGCTGCTAGTCTAACCATCAACTAAACCCCCCAACCAGACCAAAACATCTAACCCCGCCCCCACCCCCAAGGATGGAAATGTAGCTGTGTGACAGAACACTTGCCTGGCATGTATGTAGGGCCCAGATTTCATGTCCCATTATTGAGGGGAAAACAATGGATGTGTAGGAACTGATATTTGACAGTCTAGTAGGACAGTAACACTTAACTGTACGTATCGCCTATGATCATCTCTGCTTCTGCCATGTGCTGATGACATCTTGGCTTTTTCAGGGTGACAGCCTTCGCTGAGAAACTGTAGCCATTGGCAGGGCTAAATGGCCTCTTATAAATAAGACTACTAGCATAATTATTATTAAGTTAAAACATAACTTTAGCTTATTTATTTTTTACCTTTTAAATGTGCATTGCTGGTCTGCCTGCATGTATGTCTGTGTGAGGGTGTCAGATTCTGGAGTTATAGATGGTTGTGAGGGGCCACGTGGGGGATTTGAACCAGAGGCCTCTAGAAGAAGAGTCAGTGCTCTTAACCACTCAGCCATCTCTTCAGCCCCCAGGTCGTTTATTATTCAATTTCTGTCTCTCTCTCTGTCTCTCTGTTTCTCTCTCTCTGTCTCTGTCTCTCTGCCTCTGCCTCTGTCTCTCTGTCTCTGTCTCTGTCTGTCTCTCTCTCTCTATCTCACTCACCCCTCCCAGCTCACTCCACCCCTTCCTACATATATGTAGTATCCACAGGCCAGAGGAAGGCAACAGATTCCTTGCAACTAGGAGCCGAACCTTGCTTTGTATGCACTCCGTATGTGTTCTGGTGTACGCATGCACTCTGTATGTGTTCCGGTGTATGCATGCACTCCGTATGTGTTCTGGTGTATGCATGCACTCTGTATGTGTTCCGGTGTATGCATGCACTCCGTATGTGTTCTGGTATATGCATGCACTCTGTATATGTTCCGGTGTATGCATGCACTCCGTATGTGTTCCAGTGTATGCATGCACTCTGTATGTGTTCTGATGTATACATGCACTCTGTTCTGTGCAGCTTTACCATGGGGAGATTTTTGCAGCAGCTCTCAGATCAAAGCCCAGAGCTTGCACATCCCCGTAAGCCTCGCTCGTGATCCCCCCAGTGGCTGCTCCCCCTCTCCCCAGCTTCTGGCAGCCACCGCTTGCTCCTCAGCTCATAAGTGGCACCACACAGTGTGGCACCTTAAGAAAACAGAGTAAGAGCATTCCTTCTGAGATTCATCCATGTATTTGTTTTATTTTAAGCTGGTGGGTAGGAAGCATCCCCTAAGTGTATGCCAGTTTATTTTAATCACTTACCATCCTTCTGAGGGACGGGACGTATGGGTGGATCCCAGTTTGAAGCTAATTATGAATAAAATTGTTATCTGTGTGGCAATTTAAAAGATAATGCCACTATTGACCTGAAGACCAAAGGTTTGCTGAGGGCAGAGAGCATTCTGCCTGTCCTCTGAGTGCTTAGCATAGCGTTTTCCCAGGGCTAGGGAGGAGAGGTTTGAGTGAGTGGAAGCAAGACAGCATTTCAGGGGACGGTAAAATGCCAGGGCTAAAACTGGTTTCATAAATCGGACAGATTTGTGCCCGAGGCCTGGCTTTATCTGGGAGAACCAAGACAGGCACATTCTGGAAAGTTCTTCACCGGTCAAATGAAGTGAGTAGCAAAATTCCTGTGCCAGGGCCGTGGTGTGAATAAAAAGAGTTAGCATGCGAAGCTCTCAATGCAGCCTGTCGTTAGCCATTAGTAATTAATTTCTATTACTATTGCTATTAGTGGATCACCATCTGTCCAGTAGGATAATAATAGGACAGATAATTACTTTTTTATTTATTGATTGTGAGTGGTGTTGCACACACGTGGGTACACACATGTGTATGTGGTTAAGTGTGGTGTGGATGCCTGATCATGCCTGACGTTGGCATCCTGTGTCTTTCTCAGTTGTTCTCTGTCTGAATCCTTGAGGTAGAATCTCTCACTGAACCTGGAGCGACACTGGCTTGCCAGCAAGCCCGAAGGATCCATCTCCCCACACCTCTCCACAGATGGGCTACAGAAGTGCAAGGCGACCACACCAGGTTCGGATCAGAACTCAGGTCCTCACGTGAGCAGCAGGCACTTTAGCCCTGAGCCATCTTCCCAGCCCCTAATGTTTTTATCCTGAGGTGCTTTTCCTCCTTTAAATGAAGGTATACACCATTGTGAAGCCCGTATTTACATGTATTTGGATTTTGTATTCATGTCTACTCCAATGTCTACCATTTCTTTTTCACCTTCTCTCTCCTCTTTATTTTATTTTATTTTATTTTATTTTATTTTATTTTATGTTTTGAGACAAATTCTTACATAACCTTGGCTGGCCTCACACTCACTGTGTAGCAAGGGTCACCTTGGACTTCTGATCTTCTCCACACCCCCAGACGCTGCGATTACAGGCACACACCATTTTCCCAGTGCTATGTAGTGCTGGGGATAAAACCCAGAGTTTGTGTGCAGCAGACAAGTATCCTATACTACTAAATAACCCTATACAAGCTCTGTACATCCCCAGCCCACGTTTAACATTCTGATCTGCCTTCTGATAAAAAATAATAACTAGCTTGATGTAATACTGTTGTGAATGCATGCACATGCGGGATGATATCTGCATTTCAAAATTTAGAAGGACTGAAATGTCCTTTTCCCGCACAGCCATTCCCGGGTGTTTCTGTCAGACTCGGAAAATGGCACCTTTTTTTTTTAAACAATGGGCTTAGCAGAGTTTATTTTTTTTCCTTTTTCCTAGTACTCTATTTTGGCAATATGACTCTGGTTCATTTCCCCCAGAAGATTGGTTGGAAGGGAGGGAGGCTCTCTTTCCCCTTGCTGGCCTGCATGCCTAGGGTCACGTTTGGGGTTGGGGGAGTGTCTCTCCAGTGACCTCCTGGAATGTCAGAGCTCTGACTCACAGAGAGCTTCCCACCCATCAGCTTGAGGCAGCAATTAGAAACTAACCATTAACCAACTCCTTGGGGTAACAGGAGGTGAGCAAAGTTTCCAGTTGTTTGACAGGACCTGTGATATTTAGCAGTACATAGATGAAGTCATCAGCTGTGACATCTCCCGGCTCTTCTTCAAGGGAGGTGCTGGACAGTGCGCAGGGTTTCTCAAGATTAATTACACATCTTGCCTGACCCTGGAAGGCTGAGTGGGTGCAGAAGCCTGATAAGGGCTGGTTCTGGGAGGAATCTGGGCTTTGCAGATGGCTGCAAAAACCATCATAACCAAATATGATAGGCAAAGGGTTCCGGAGCCTTCCCACACGGCCCGCCGCCACCCAGGGGCTCACTTGGTAGCTGCATCTGACTAATTTACTTACCACTGAGGTGTTTGCTCAGCTGCCTCTGGTATCTAAAGCGCCCAGCTCTGGAGACATCCCACTCACGAGCTGAGTTCTATCTGCTGTCACCTCCTCCATCGTAACTTTCTTTTTCTTTTCTAAAAGCCAGGCGATGGTGGCACACACACTTTTTTTTTTTTTGTAAGATTCATTTATTTTATGTATGTGAGTTCACAGTCACTGTCTTCAGACACACCAGAAGAGGGCATCGGATCCCATTACAGATGGTTGTGAGCCACCATATTGTTGCTCAGAATTGAACGCAGGACCTCTGGAGGTGCACTCAGTGCTCTTAACCTCTGAGCCATCTCTCCAACCCCCTAGTAACTCTCTTGTCTCTACCAGATGAAAGTACTCGGTTTTATTCACCCGAGGTGAATCTAGGATGCTGTATTCGGTAGTTGCTATGATATTTTGTTTTGATTTGCACTCTATACATTTGTCTCTCCTAATGCATACCATTGGATGGCAAAGCTGGCTCGTGTTCTGCCCCTAGAAAATGTGTGTGGTCCCAAATCCGTGGCAAACGGGCCGACAGGTGTTTGCCATGGTGACTCGTCTGAAGGTTGGGAAGGCATGGGAGTGGGGGCCTGGGGTAGCTGTCACACTGGGTGCACAGCAAGAGAGCAGGATCCATGAACGCAGGTGATCTGCTAACTTTCTTTGTATTTATTCTGAGACCCCAGCTCATGGGCTGATGCTACATACCTACATTTAGGGCGGGTCCTCTCACCTCCGGTAACCCAGTCCAGAAATCACACTGACTTGTCCACACACGGTGATTCAAAATCCTGTTGAGATGATCATTCGCATTAATTGCCAAGGATGGGCCATGACCAATGTCTGGCCTGCTCAGCGGCATCCCTGAGATCCTCTTCTGTCTGTACAGTTATTTTCTCATATCCTCTGTGATAATTGTGACGGTGCCATCAGTTCCCGGCAGATGGAGTGTATTTGTGTCACTCCAGAACAACTTGCTATATTTGAGTCTCACCCCCTCCTCCACCGCCTCTCAGGATGGAAAAGACCATGGGGCTCTCGGAGGAGATAGAGCCGCAGATAGGAGTCAGAGGTCAGAATTGCTGTCTGGGGGTAGGCCAGCTGTGCTCAGATGAAGGCTTGTTTCTTAGGTGGTTCTAGATCCTGTCAGGCTGCCAACCATGGCGGGACAGACTGCAGGAATCACCAGCAAAGACCCAGTGGTGTGGGGCTGCAGCAGGTGACTTCTCCCGCACAAATAATCAGGCTTTTATAACATCTACCGTTTCTAAGAACATCAGACTTTGCAGGGTGGGGACGCCGCACGCCTGTAATCCCAGCACTCTGGGAGGCAGAGGCAGGTGGATTTCTGAGTTCGAGGCCAGCCTGGTCTACAGAGTGAGTTCCAGGACAGCCAGGGCTACACAGAGAAACCCTGTCTCAGGGAAAAAAAAAAAAAGAAAGAAAGAAAGAAAGAAAGAAAGAAAGAAAGAAAGAAAGAAAGAAAGAAAGAAAGAAAGAAAGAAAGAAAAAAAGAAAAAGAAAGAACAGGCTTTTATAAGGTCTACCATTTCCATTTCCAAGAACATAAAAATTAAGAAACGAACCCCAAACAACTCAGGCATTTACTCAAAAGGGAGAAAAAGTCCCAAAGTTAGTGAATGAGTTGGCAAAGCCATGTTTTATTCTGTTGTTACCAAACTTAGGATCTTGGTTCAATTATATGTGTGCGAAACATTCCATTTTCCTATGTCTGAATGCATATATATGTGTTCATTCCATTTTTCTTCGGGTCCTTATCTCTCTTTTTTCCCCTCTCCATAAAAATTGCTTTTTTTTTTGATTAGTAGGCATTAAGTAGAACCAGCCAGCCGCCTTGCAGATGTTCTGCCTCCATTATATTCCCACAAGAATACACGCTTTGAAAAAGCAAAGCTAAAGAGAACTTTTATTCTGTTTTATGACGTGCTATGTCACCTACCCACACATACACACGGCTCCCACATTGCTAGGCACAGAATAGTCTTCATGCAGAATGAATGATGCAGGAGAAGACTGTGGAGCAAGGGAAAGTGAGAGTTAAACTTTCCAGTCGTGCAAAAGCTGTCAGTGACAAATATACCAAATAGAGATACCACTGAGGTGTCAAATGCACAACGGATCCGGCTGAGGACGTAGCTCAAACCATGGAACGCTTGTCTTGCAAGCGTGGTGATCTGAGGTGGACCCCCAGAATCTATGTAAAAATTAAGAATGGAGTCCGTGCTTATAATGCCAGTGCATGAAAATTAGAGATGTGTGAACTCCTGGGGCCCACTGGCCAGACAGTCTAGCCTACTCGAGGGGTTTTAGGCCAGGAAGAGACACTGTCTTCCTACCCCTTAGAAAAACGGGGTGCTGGAGAGACGACTCAACAGTTAAAAGCACTTGATGCTCTTTAGAGGAGCCACTTTGGGCTCCTAGCATCCACATGCTGCCCACAACTATCTCTAACTCTAGTTCCAGGAGATTCAACTTCCTCTTCTGGCATCTGTGGATACTGAACACATGGGATACACATACATACATGTCGGCAAAACATTAGTATATATAAAATAAAAATAAATATTTTAAAAAGTGGATAGCACCTTAGGAACGACAACCAGGGCTGTCTCCTTGCCCGTATATTCACACAAGCTCATGTGCAGACACATACTCACAGTCAAGACAGCATGCATTCTTGCAGCATGCATGGACCAAAACAAAAACAAAGGAAATATTTCCTAAGTGCACAGCTCACTGCGTGAGTCACGCGAGGGCAGCTAACTCACAAAGCTACTTGCCTGACACATGAGTCTTTCAGGGACTGACATCAGCTCTGTGGTAAGCCTGTGTAATCAATATTCTCTTTGTTACAAAACTCCTCTCTTCTGTATTTAAATACTTCTCTTGCCCTGGCAACTGATGCATCTGGAGTGTTTCTACTTTAAGGTGGTTGTGAACAATGCTATGAACTATATATAGTACAGAAGAATTAGAGTTTCTGCCTTTAATTTTTCAATTTTGGGTAATAAACCTAGAAGTGGGAGAGCTGGATCAAATACTAATTTTGTGTTTTTCTTTTGAGGAACTGGCAAACTATATGCTGTAAGCTGATATCATGTTTTAAATCCTGCCGAGCTTCCCTATGCTTGTTCTAAGTTCGTTTAAAAGTTATTTACTGATTTATTTTTTGTGTGTACAGGTGTTTTGCCTGCATGTATTTCTGTCTGTGCAACATGTGTGACGCAGGGCCTGCAGAGGACAGAAGAGGTATTCCAGACGCCTTGGGGCTGGAGTTATAGATGGTTGTGAGCTGCCTTGTGGGTGCTGGGATTTGAACCTGAGACCTCTGGGAAGGAAGCCAGTGCAGTGCTCTTAACCACTGACCTATCTCTCTGTCATCCCTTTACTTTTTAACCTACTAAATTTTTTTGCTTTGTTTTATTTTTGTGAGTGTGTTTGTTTGTTTTGAGACAAACTCTCTATGTAGCTTTTGCTGGCTTGGAACTCACTATGTAGGTCAGGCTAGCCCTAAGCTCATTCAGCATTCACTGCCTCCTAAGGGCTGGGATTAAACCCATCACGGTTGGCTATTTTTTAAAACTTCATTTGGTTTTCAGTTAGACTGTAGATGAGAAGAGGCAGAGACCAGGAAGAACAGGAGGAGACAAAAGGAGATAATGGGGCACATCTGTGATGAAAATAGATTAGATTCGTGTGACAATGCCATGATGAAGCCCATTGTTAGGCTGCTAACATATGCTAATAAAATCAATACAAAAATAAGTGATCACCTGGGAGACTACAGTCTACACTGCAAGTTTACTTTCAAGCAATATCATGCCATTTCACAGGCAGTACAAGTACTTTATCTGCACAGAATTACTTGTGTCTGTCTCTCACCCCTTATATCACCACTGTTGTGAATTTCTGTGGTTCATCAGCTCCATAGATAAGAAAAATAAAAGATTTTATTTACCTGCACTTATCCCTTCTCCAGTATTCTTCATTTCTTTATGTATAGTGAGTTTTTTTTTCATTTTTAAAACAGTATTTAAAATTTCGTTTATGTGTAGGAGAGTTATGCCTGCAGATATGTGTGTGCACAGTGTGTGTGCCTGTGCCTTTAAAGGGCATTGGATCCCTTGAAACTGGGTTTACTAACAGTTTGAGCTGCCATGTGGGTGCTGGGAGTTGAACCCAGGTCTTGGGGGAGTGGCAAAAAACAAACAAAACAAAACAGAACAAAAACCCCAAGTACCCTTCATCATTAGGCAGTATCTTCAGGACTCTAAGTTTTCAGATCCGTGCATTTCTGCCTCTGGGCAATTCTCTTTAATACTCCATGAAAGGCTGTTGTCTTGAAGATGCATTTCTTCAGCATTTGTTTGAGAAAGCCACTTTTAATCATCAGTTTTATTAGACCTAAGATTTGAATATGATACATTTATACTTTAGGTCCCCCACCCCAGGGGTGGGATGGTATTGATGCCACCTTGTGTTCTCTGAGCTTCCTGGTGCTGCACGCTGGTGTTTATAGTTAATTTTGGAAGATGTTCAGCCATCGCTACTTCAGATACTCCTGCTCCTTTCTCTTCAGTGTTCCCATATGCATGCTGCAGTGTTGGCAGCTGTGTCACAGTTAATATCCTGAGCCATCTTCTCTTCTCTTTTCCTCTTTGCATTTGAGCTTGGGGGTTACTGCCGACACTGACCTGGGCTCCCTACGTTTCCACTCCTGTCTTTAGCAAGCCAGCAAGCCCAATGCAAGCATCTTTCATTTTTGCTTCTGTGCTTCCGGGTTCAAGCGCTTCCGGGTTCAAGCGCTTCCGTTCCACTCTTCCTTGAAAGCCACACCTATCCTGCTTGCCTTAGCATCTGCTCCAGCCTGTTGTTCACCTTTTCCTTTAACTTTTTCGTGGAAATGATCTTAATTCTTAGTGGCTCAGGCCAGATCTTTGTCACACCCAAGCTTGGTTACAATATTTTCTTTTTCTTTTCCATATGGTGTTTCCCCCTCAATATCACATCTTAGAGTTTTTGGTGAAAGTCATATGTGAGGGATGGAAACATGCTCAGAGATTAGTAAGGACGTTGCCCCTTCCCAACCCCTCCCCTTTTCCTCTGATAAGGGGAAGGCCCCGCCCCTGGGAACTAATCCACCCTGGCAAGTCAGGTCACTGCAGGACTAGGCACATTCTCTCCCACCCAGGCCAGACAAGGTGGCTCTGCCAGGAGAACAGCATCCCCAGGGAGACCACACAGTTGGCGACGTCCCTGCTCCAGTTGTTGGGGGTCCTGCATGAAGACCAAGTTGCACATCTGTTACATATGTGCGGGATAAATTCTTTACGTTGTCCTTTTCTTCCTTTTTTAAAAGAAAGCTTTATTTTAAATTTTGTATGCGTGTGTTTGTATGTGGGGACATATGAACATGAGTGCAGATGCCCCACAGAAGGCAGAGGAGGGCACCGGCTCCCTGAGAGCTGGAGTTGCTGGCTTCTGTGAGCCGACTGATGTGGGTGCTGGGAACACAAGCCGTGGACCTTGACAAGAGTACAGCGTGCTTTCTACTGCTGAGCCATCTTCTCAACTCGGTCTTTGTTCTTTTTAAAGTCTCCCTAACTTCACTCTGTATCTGCAAGTGTTATTTGACTCTTCTTGAGAGTTATTACTCTCTCATACACACAAACTCTAAGACCTAGTTGTAAGGAAAACAGAAACAAGGGGGAATTAAACTCAGCCTCATCTGTGCATGATCGCAATGGAGGGAAATTGTAACATAACCTTTTAATTTTCAATTCAGTTTTTCTTTTCTCCTCCTCTTGTCTCCCTTGTCCCCCTCATCCCCACTCCTTCTCCCTTTCCTTCTCTTCCTAAGACAGGATCTCAAGTGTCCCAAGCTGGTCTTGAACTCACTGTGTAGCTGAGGTTGACCTTGAACTCCATATTCTTCTGCCTCCACCTCTTGAGTGCTGGCATTACAGGCATGTAGTACTACATCCGCTTTATACAGTACTGGGACTAGAACCTAGGGCTTCATGCATGTTAAGCAAGCACCCTACCAGCTGAGCTACCCAGTCCCAGCCCCAGCAACAGAATCTTGAGGAAAGACTTGGATTTCCTACACTGATCAGGCTGGCCTGGACATACTTAGAAATGGGAGGTTTGTGTATTAGTGCTTTGCCTATATGTGTGTATGTATGTATGTATGTATGTATGTATGTATGTATACTATGTGCACGGCTGGTCCTGTGGAGGCCAGAAGAAGGCCTCCATTAAATTCCCTGAGACTGGAGTTATGGATGGTTGTGAGTTGCCAAGTGAGTGTTGGAAATCAAACTCGGACTCTATGGAAGAGGAGTTGATGCTCTTAACCACCACAGCTCTCAATCTAGTTCCAAAAAGTGGGACTTTTGATGCTTTGTGAAGTGACATTTCCTTGCGTCTCAGCTGATATTCAGTTTCTGTGTGTGTTGGAAATGTGAGCCAGCACTTCCTCCATTTTGTTGTATACCGACTTTGGCCAATGAGCATGAGGGAGGAGCCTTTCATGGAAGGCATAGTTTTATGCAAGCTGGCTCTCTACTCCTCCCTGTTCCAGAGACAGCTGCATCTTCTTGTGCACTGCCAACCTCGCCCTGTAGACAAAATGGTGAGGGTCAGTATGAATGGATTTGGCTGTATTGGGCACCTGGTTACCAAGGGCTGCCTTCTGCTCAGCATCTTGCAAAATGGAGATTGTTGCTAACAATGATACCTTCGTTGGCCTCAACTACATGGTCTACATGTTCCAGTATGACTTCACCATGGCAAAGTCAATGGCACAGTCAAGGCTGAGAATGGAAGTTTGTCATCAATGGGAAGTCCATCACCATCTTCCAGGAGCCAAGATCCTGCTAACATTAAATGGGGCGTTGCTGGTGCTGAGTATGTTGTGGAGTCTACTGGTGTCTTCACCATCAAGGAGAAGGGCAGGGCCCACTTGAAGGGTGGGGCCAAAAGAGTCATCATCTCTGCCCTTTCTGCTAATGCCCCCATGTTTGTGGTAGATGTGAACCACAAGAGATACAACAAGTCGCTCAAGATTGTCAGCAATGCATCCTGCACCACCAACTGCTTAGCTCCCCTGGCCAAGGTCATCCATGACAACTTTGGCATCGTGGAAGGGCTCATGACCACGGTCCATGCCATCACTGCCACTCAGAAGGCTGTGGATGGCCCCTCTGGGAAGCTGTGGCATGATGGCTGTGGGGCTGCCCAGAACATCATCCCTGCATCCACTGGTGCTGCCAAGGCTGTGGGCAAGGTCATCCCAGAGCTGAATGGGAAGCTCACTGGCATGGCCTTCTGTGTTCCTACCCCCAGTGTATCCATTGTGGATCTGACATGTCGCCTGGAGAAACCTGCCAAGTATGATGACATCAAGAAGGTGGTGAAGCAGGCATCTGAGGACCCACTAAAGGGCATCCTGGGCTACACTGAGGACCAGGTTGTCACACAGCAACTCCCACTCTTCCACCTTTGACGCTGGGGCTGGCATTGCTCTCAATGACAACTTTGTAAAGCTCATTTCCTGGTATGACAATGAATACGGCTACAGCAACAGGGTGGTGGACCTCATGGCCTACACGGCCTCCAAGGAGTAAGAAGCCCTGGACCGCCCACCCCAGCAAGGACACTGAGAGCAAGAGCGAGGCCCTCGGCTGCTGAGGAGTCCCTGTCCCGACTCAGCTCCCAACACTGAGCATCTCCCTCACAATTTCCACCCCAGACCCTATAATAACAGGAGGGGCCTAGAGAGCCCTCCATAATGTCTTGCATACCATAAACAAATATTGCTGCACCTCCCAGAATTTTTTTATGCAAGTCCTAGGAGAAATGAGAACATGTTACCTGTCCCTAAACGCTGAGCGGGGAGGGGAAAGCTAAGAAGGCCACATCCATGAGATGCTTTGTTTGACACAAGAAAGTAGCAGCTCTGCCGCAGGACCTGGCTGTCAGCATGCCACTCAGCACTAAAAGGTGATGTGACACCAGAGGTGCTTCTTTATGGTTACTTCAGACTGGAACTTTCCAACTAGGTAGGCTGTCTGGCCAGGGAAGTGCAAGGATCCGCTGTCTCTCCCTCCCCATTTATGGAATTAGAAGTCAGCGCCACCATGCCTGGCTTGGACTTAGGTCTCATGCTTTCCTGGCATTTCCCAGTGACCCATCTCCCAGCCCCCGAGATGCTATTTTCTTTCCTCTATGACTATGGTGCTTCAGGTGTATGAGGTAGCTCTTGCTCTTGTCTACTCACAGGTAGGTAAGATTTGAACTCACATTATCTACATCCCTGCCCTTTCCCCACTGACTGGGACTTTCGGGCAGATCAGTGATCAAGGAGATTGGCGTCCCCACAGTCAGCAGTGTGACTCATTGGCACATGCAGAGTCTTCTCATGCACCTAACACACCTCTGTGGAGGTGGAGCCGAGCCGATGTGCGATGACTCATAGACACTTAGAAGTGGACTTGATATTTCACAGGGACATATTGTTAGCTCATATCTATCCAGGAAGATACAGGATGATCGTTTGCTGACCTAAAGCTTTTTCCTTCTATTTTCATCCTGCTTCATAAGCAGGCTTTCCCCACTGTGGCTTCCCAGAAGTTTACACAGCTACATCAGACATTTTGCTGTTGTTTGTTTGTTTGTGATAGGGTCTCACAGGTAGCCTTGGCTGGCCTAGAGCTTGTTATGTCCATCAGGCTGGCCTTACATTCATAGAAATCCACCTGCCTCTGCTTTCTGAGTGTTGGGATCAATGCCGTGTGCTACCACAACAGCTAAGACTATTTTTTTTTTGTTTTTAGAGGATTTATTTTTCATTTTTTTCTGTGCATTGTTGTGTCTCTGTGACACAGTTTGAGAATCCCCTAAAACTGGAATTACAGATGGTTGTGAGCTGTCAAGTGGGTGTTGAGAATTGAACCCAGTCTTTTGGGAAAGTAGTCAGTGTTCTTACATACTGATCTATCTCTCTAGGCCCTAAGACTACTATAGATTTTATTTGTAATTGTGTGTGTGTGTGTGTGGTATTTGTACATGTGTGTGCAGTACCCACAGAAGCTAGAAGAGGGTGATGGATCCCCTGGAGTTTGAGTTACAGGGAGTTATGAATCACTAGATGTGGATACTGGGCACCCAACCCAGGTCTTCTGGAAGAGCAGAAAGTGTTCTGCAAGCTGAGGCATATGTCTTAGTCAGGGTTTCTATTACTGCACAAAACATCATGACCAAGAAGCAAGTTGGGGAGGAAAGGGTTTATTCAGCTTACACTTCCACACTCCTCATCATTGAGCTTACATTTCTACATTCCTCATCACCAAAGGAAGTCAGGACTGGAACTCAAGAAAGTCAGGAAGCAGGAGCTGATGCAGAGGCCATGGAGGGATGTTACTTACTGGCTTGCTTCCTCTGCCTTGTTCAGCCTGCATTCTTATAGAACCCAAGATTCTGGATGGCACCACCCACAATGTGCCCTCCAACCCTTGATCACTAATTGAGAAAATGCCTCACAACTGGATCTCATGGAGGCACTTCCCCAACTGAAGCTCCTTTCTCTGTGATAACTCTAGTTTGTGTCAAATTGACACATAAAACCAGCCAGTACAATTGACCCCTTGTCAACTTGACACACAAACACGTCAGTATTAAGCCTCAACCCTTACTTTATTACTCATTCCCAAGATCTAAATAACTTTAAAAGTCCCACAGTCTTTACAAATTCAAACATATTAAAGTTCAATCCCTTTAAAATATCCAATCTCTTTTGAAATGCAAAATCGTTTATAATTCAAAGTCTCTTAACTGTGCACTCTACTAAAATACTTTCTTACTTCAATAGGGAAAAAAGTCAGGTCAGTCACAATCAAAAGGAAAATCAGACTCTCACCATCCAATGTCTGGGATCCACTCACGATCTTCCGGGCTCCTCCAAGGGCGTGGGTCACTTCTCCAGCTCTGCCCTTTGTAGCACACACCTTGTCTTCTAGGCTCCAGTTGCCTGTACTCCACTGGTGCTGCTGTTTTTGGTGGTCATCTCATGGTACTGTCATCTCCAAAACACTGGGGTCTGCTGTTGCAACTGGACTGCACTTTTACCAATAGCCTCTGCTAGGCTCTATTTATGATGCCAAGCCTTAACTTCTCTGCATGACCCCTTCAGTCCTGGGCCTTCAACTGCCACTGAGGCTGCACCTGCACCAATTGCCTCTTCTGGCCTCTCACAGTGCCAAGCATGAGCTGCTCTTCGTGGTCCCTTCATGCCTTCAAAACGAGGACCACCTGGGTGACTCTGACACGTTACCAAGTCCAGATGGCAACACGAGGTACAACCGTGGCTGTCTCTGGAAAACAGCTTCTCTGTGCTCTCAGGAAACACTTCTCAGGATATTTCAGGATATTTCACCTCAGGATGCTGTTCTATTCTTAATCACTATTAATTTCTTAGCTCCAGCTAACTAGCATCAATAGTCCCAGTAACACAAAGGTTTTGATTTAGTAGTTCTGGTATCTTGTTAATCACAGCTGATTTTTAGGCCCAGCTAACCAAAACTATAGACTCTTCACAATCAAAATAGCAATGGCCCTGATAAAAGTCTTTAATCTTCCCTATGAAATTTCACAAGCCAGGCCTCCATCTTCTGCACTGTTCTCAGCACTATCTTCCAAGCTCCTACAGAACATCCCATAGAGTTCTTAAAACCCAATGGCTTTTCTAACTCAAAGTTCCAAAGTCCTTCCACAGTCTTCCCCAAAACATGGTTAGGCTGTCACAGGAATACCTCACTATGCTGGTACCAATTTGTCTTAGTCAGAGTGAAACACCATTGCAAGCACGCTGGGGAGGAAAAGGTTTATTCAGCTCACACTTGCACACTGCTATTCATCACCAAAGGAAGTCAGGACTTGAACTTATACAAGACAGGAACCTGGAGGCAGGAGCTGATGCAGAGGCCATAGAGGGGTGCTACTTACTGGATTGTTTCCCCTGGCTTGCTTAGCTTGCTCTCTTATAGAACCCAAGAGCACCAGCCCAGGGATGGTACCACCCACAATGGGCCTTCCCACCCTTGATCACTAACTGAGAAAATGCCTGCAGCTGGATCTCATGGAGGCATTTCCTCAAGGGAAGCTACTTTCTCTGTGATAACTCCAGTTTGTGTCAAGTTGACACATAAAAGCAGTCTCCAGGCCCTGTTGTCCAGACTCTTGATTCTTGCTTGGATTAGTTTTCCTTCCCTTAATTTTCCTGTCTACTGGCACCCTTCCTTTACCGCTCAGCAAAAAGATAGACCCATTTCTAAACCATTCCCAGACCTGGCAAGAAGTCCTGGAAATGTGCTGATGAAGGGGCCTGACTTGTGGCTGCTGTGGTTCAGATGCTATTTGAGTATGTGCCTCAAGGATTCATGGGTAGACACTTGATCCCCAGTGTGCTGATCTAGGGAGGTGATGGGACCTTTAGGAGGTGATGGGACCTTTAGGAGGTGGAGCCTAGAGAGAAAGGGGTCCTCAGGTCACTTGTGGGCCACTTCTTTCTGAAGATATTCATACTGTTCTTGAGTCATTTAATTATTTTTACCAGAGCAACCTGTTATAAAAGAGCAAGACTGGAGAAGAGGATGCTGGGTACAGTGGTGCAGGCTTATAGTCCTAGAGCTCAGGGGACTGCCCTGGTGATGTCACATCTTCTGGCCACTGCTTACACTAGGCCTCCCCATGGTACAGACATACATACTGACAGCACACATGCACACACACACACACATGCATACACATACACATGCACACACACACACAAACACACACATACACAGACATAGAGATAGAGACAGAGAGAGAAAATATTGGTTTCTGGCTCCTACATGTGCATGCATGGTTAAACATACCTTTGTACATACATGTATAACATACACACTCACACACACACACACACACACACACACACACACACACCTCTCTGTCTTAAATCTCACTAAGGCTACATATCAAAATAACTTAGAATATTTCCTGCCTTTTCAGGATTCTCGTTGTAATTGGAGTTAGCACCATGGGTTGGCATTTAACTGGTTCTCCAGTTTTGGTTGTTTCTTGTTTGCCTCTCTCCGTGAGACATGAGCCATCTAGGGCATGATCTAGTCCTTATGTTTCCTCACACCTCCCTGAAGGCCTTCAAGCTACACAATAAACCTTTCTGTATTTGTTCAAAAGACTGAGAACCCTCCAGGGCAAGTGTATGTACAGTATGGTCCTTTCTTCTATTATTTGGTATAGTGCCTGGTACTAAATAGGTGTTTAATAAATACTTGTGTTTATGGACACAGTGGTAGATTCTAGAGACCTGGTAATCTAAGGTCAAGGTCAAGTTTATCAGCAAAGCTCCCTCTGTTCTCAAGCAAATGTTCTTTCTCCATGAATGTGAAGTATTTATCAGCAAGTACTACCTTGAAGTGCCAACCCTGACTTATCCAGAAAGAAACTCATCTCTACTTACCTAGGTCAAAACAGGCCTAAAAAGTAGCAGAAACCAAAGTCTTGCATTTCTTTCTTTCTTTCTTTCTTTCTTTCTTTCTTTCTTTCTTTCTTTCTTTCTTTCTTTCTTTCTTTCTTTCTTTCTTTCTTTCTTTCTTTCTCTCTCTCTCTCTCTCTCTCTCTTCCTTCCTTCCTTCCTTCCTTCCTTCCTTCCTTCCTTCCTTTCTCTCTCTCTCTCTTTATTTATTTATTTTAAAGATTTATTTATTTTATGTATATGAGTACACCATTGCTCTCTTCAGACACACCAGAAGAGGGCATCAGATTCCATTACAGATGGTTGTGAGCCATCATGTGGTTGCTGGGAATTGAACTCAGGACCTCTGAAAGAGCAATCAGTGTTCTTAACTGCTGAGCCAAACTGTTGTTTGTTTGTTTGTTTGTTTGTCCCCCCCCCCCCCAGACAGGGTTTCTCTGTGTAGCCCTGGCTGTCCTGGAACTCACTCTGTAGACCAGGCTGGCCTTGAACTCAGAATCTGCCTGCCTCTGCCTCCCAAGTGCTGGGATTACAGGAGTGTGCCACCACCGCCCGCACAAATTTTTTTTTTAAACATGGAAATTAATTTGCATTCTGTGCTTTAAGGAAATATACCATTTCTTCAAGTGAATAGTCCTTGCTTTGGACAGAATCATGCTAATCTGGGCTTTCAGATTGCTTCGCCAGCATGGTAGCAGAGAGTAAGGAACGTTCCTTTTTACTATCTTTGGAAAGCTTGAAAGAATGTAATTGTTGGTGAGTCCTTGACCCAGTTGGGTGGTAATTTCCTAGCGACACCCTCACCTTGGGGTCAGCTCAGGCCAAGGTTAGTTCTGGGACTGCTCTGCACCCTGGAGACCAGAGCAGAGGAGAGTGTGTTCGAATTTATCTGAGTCCCTCTATCTAGATAAGAGA
Source organism: Apodemus sylvaticus (assembly GCF_947179515.1). Taxonomy (NCBI): domain Eukaryota; kingdom Metazoa; phylum Chordata; class Mammalia; order Rodentia; family Muridae; genus Apodemus; species Apodemus sylvaticus. The sequence continues at coordinate 81,365,167 of NC_067485.1, read as the reverse complement.
AGCCAAGGTCCCAGTCCCCCTATATTTTGATTACATATCAGGAACTAGGAGTTCACTTTGTTTCAGAGAGCTGAGCGGTAGACACTTGCTTGATTATCCTCCGTGGTGTGATAACTCCCGAACTCAAACAAGTCTCATGACATAGTTTAGAGACTGATTATCACTCTACTTTATCTACTGCTGGGGTCAGAGATAGGAAATTTATTATGCATATGTATATATATGATTGGCATGTATTAATTATACAGATTAATGCAGTTCAGTATGATATTTCAGCACACTCATTTTTTTATGCAAAGCTAACAAATGTGCTTTTTTCCCACACCTATAAAGCTCTTTATCTCCCTTTAAGGGTATTAAATACGTTTTCCTTGGCTTTTGAGTTGAGAAAGTCAAATTTGATACTCAGAAAAAAAATCAGGCCTTGGAAAATAATTTGGCTTATATGCCTGTTGCACGTCTTCCTGGTAAACATAAAGTTTTCTCAAGGTAACACACTGACACGCACAGAGTCACAGAGGAGTGAAAAAGGCTGGAACTCAATCCCCCTGACCATTGCTTCAGTGTGCTGATAAAACAAGTGTGTGCACTGCCTTTCCTCGGGTACCATCCAGATTGAGTATTGAGACATGGCGTCTCATTGGTCTGGAGGTCACTGGCTAGACTGGTATCCAGAGAGCCCTAGGGTCACACCTGTCTCTACTCTCTCAGCACAGGGTTTATATTTTGAGGGTGTGCCCTACTCTAGCCCAGGCTGGCTTCAACATTGGAATCCTCCTGTCTCTGCCTCCCATGAGCTGGAGTTACAGGCATGTAACATCATGCTGATTAAGGGGAGTTGTTATTATACAGGGTTACACAGAACATTAGTATTTTTTTTTGCAAGAATATAATATACTTTGAGCATATTTCCCCTAGATTTTTTTTTAAAATTAGGGTAACGAGAAGAAGACTTATAAACGAAGTATTTGTACTGCATAAAGTTCTTCATTTGCTTGGCGTAAGGCAGTAGTAACCTTGACTCTGGCTGGTCCTGTCTCTACCTCCTGAGCACCCTTATTGCAAGTGTGTACGGCCATTAGGGACTTTTACATTTTCAGAATCCGTTTTTAAACGTTCTTGGTTGTTCCTTTCAGTCTTTCATCCTTAGCTCTTATTTTTCAAGCTTCTCACTAATTCCTTCCAGCAAAATAGAAAGCAGCTCTGTGTAAGTTGTTTCTGTATTGAAAAGTGCTGGCCAGTTTGATTTAGCCCTCTGCCGTGTGCTTGGATGGTGGTGCAGGGCTCCTCCCTCTTCCCTGCTTAGAGACCCTTTGTCTGGGAGATGCACGTGTAGTCTTGGCGACCTTATTTACAAGCTCGGTTCTGGCCTGGTTCAAGGGTGTTTCTCCAGAGAACCTTAGCTTCTGTTTGTTTCCTGGGGAGAACTACCAAAGCCGAAAGCTTGAAATTTACATATCCAAATGAGTCTTTCCCCATCACTAAGGTAATTCAAATTCCTGTAGATAAAGGGGCCTGAGGTTTGATCTGTGCTAGCACTGCCCAAGGTTGTGTTTCTTTTTCCTTTCTATATAGCTCTGGTGTCAAGCACATAGCTGTTTGTTTAGTTGTTTTTGGAGACAAGGCTCTAAGTAGCCCAGGCTAGCCTTAAACTTGAAATCTTCCTGCATGGGCCACTCAAGTGCTACAGTCACTGGGATATGGACTACCACACAGGGATATGTGCTACCAGATAAGGTTATGGACTAGCAGATAGGCATATGGACTACCTCATAGGGATATGGGCTACCACATAGGTATATGGACTACCGCATAGGGATATATGCTACCACATGGGGATATGGACTACCACATGGGGATATAGACTACCACATGGGGATATAGACTACCACATGGGGATATGGACTATCTCATGGGGATATGGGCTACCACATGGGAATATGGGCTACCACATGGGGATATGTACTACCACATGGGAATATGGACTATCACATAGGTATATGGGCTACCACATAGGGATATGGACTACTACAAATTTTTGTTTTCTTTATTTTGTAGGAGCTCATATTCTGATGTGATGCTGTCTTCTGGCCTCCATGGGTACAAGACATGCATGGCGTATACAGACAAACACGCTGGCAAAACATCCATACAAATTAAATATATACAACCAGAACAAAATGAAACATTGCACAAAAAAAAATATCTCATAGTGTTTTAAACAACTTTCTGATTTTGTGTTGGGTTACATTCATGGTTATTTGAGGTGCATGTGGTCCGTAGGCGATGGGTTGAGCAGACCAGTTGAAGGGCTTTATCTCTCTGTCTCTGGGCCATCGATCAAAGCAGACACTCCAGATATCACCTGGCTTTGATGTCACCCTACCTCTCAGAGATGCTTTGGGAGTTATCTGTTGAATGTTGACCCAGGGTTTGGATATTTATCCAGGGAGAGTGTTTGGGAGTATTTAGTCTTTCAGGCAGCTACACATGGACAGATTTTCATCTTCTGCATGGGCTTGTGGGCTAGGCTGGGGGTGAAGGTAACAATATGGATCAATCGGCTCATGCTGACTCTAGGAGTCAATTTGGTTTTCTAAAATCTAACCAATTTAGAGCCAGAGAAGTGTAAGTGGCTAAGAGAACTTGATGCCCTTGAAGAGGTCTTGAGTTTGTCTTCCAGCACCCATATAGTGGCTTTTAACTCCAATTCCAGAGGGTACAAACCACTCTGATGGTACTGCATTAACTTAGTGCACTCTCACACACACACACACACACTCTCTCTCTCTCTCTCTCTCTCTCTCTCTCTCTCTCTCCACAGGCAAAACACTCATACACATAAAAATAAAAATAAAAATAGTTTTATAAACCTATTTTTTCTATTTATTACATCAAAACAAAACCAAACCAAACCAATATTAAAGTGCCACCATCAGTGTTGCAGCCTGGCAATGTTACAAGGAGAAAAAGATACTGAGACGTCAGGTTCATTGTTTGCTTAGAATGCTGCGCCTCAAACATAACCCTCTCATCTCTCTCGAAGAGTTCAAGAACTGTCACAAATCATCCTTGTAAGGCCGACATTTGGTCATCACTGTAGAGACACTCAGACACACAGACACAAGGGCACACTGATACCTAACACTATGTAGGTGTATATATCCTGCTGCGACTGCATCTTTGCCCTCTTGGTCAGTGTAAAGGCGTCTTGTTTCTGAAATCTCCTGCAAGAACATTTCAGGAATATCCCTAACTAGGCCGAGCAGCTGGCCCCATGAACTAGTCCTGACAAGATGGAACCAGCAACTTATGAAAAACACATAGGGCAGAGAAACAAGATGTGGAAATAGGGCAGTAAAACACAGATTATTGGAAGCCCCACATGATCAATGATCTAGGGGGTTGTTTTTTTAAGATTTATTAATTTTATGTATATGAGTACACTGTAGTTGTCTGTAGACACACTGGTAGAACCATTACAGATGGTTGTGAGCCACCATGCGGCTGCTGGGAATTGAACTCAGGACCTCTGGAAGAGCAGTCAGTGCTCTTATCCACTGCGCCGTCTCTCCAGCCCCCGATCTAGTTTTGTTTTGTTTTTAACAAAATATTCAAGTGACAATAAAAAGTGAGTATGGGGTGGGATATGGGAACCAACAGAGAGGCCCCAGACAGACTCCCACTTAAAAGGTGAAAGACTTGGTAGGAAAACAGAGATTCAACTATATACATTTATAAGACAAGATCAAATTGGGAAACAGCTACATTTTTAATGTACCTAGGGATTATTGGTAATAATTACTTTATTAGTATTATTACTTTTTATTGTAAAATTAAAATTGCTTTAATCCAAACATTGCTATCCTGCACATGTGTTGGCACATCTGTGGAGCAAAGGCTAATGTTGTGGAGCCCGTTTTCTCATTCCACTTTTATGTGGGCCTCAGAGATCCAGCTCCGGTCACCAGGCTCTGACTGGGCTTGTGGGGCAGGTGTTTTACCTGAGAAGCCATCTTGATGGCCTTAGGAGTATGGTGTTTTAGAGGACGTGTAATATAAAGAACATATTTTATAAATAGTTTCTGATAATATTTATGAATGGGATGATGGGAGATTTCTAAGCCATTTGCTTCCATGTGGCCCAGGTTTGTTTAGGCTGCAATCTGCCAAGGTGACTTAGTAACAAGAGTACTATATATGCAGGTTTGTTATGTAACCCAGGCTGGCCTGAAACTCACGTGTGGCCCAGGCTGGCCCACAGCTTCTGCCTCCCAGGTGCATTAGGGGCACACACCACCATGCTCAGGTACGTCTTCCTGGTCACTTGTCTCTAAGGCGGGGCACTCTCTCTCCTTCATTTCTCTTCTTTACAAGAAGTCTCAGATTCCCTAAGGAATCCCCATCAGCAAAGTGCTGTAGTTAGTAATTGTAGGAATTCTGGGTAAAGGGCAAACACATGACAGTGTGTGGTAACGATATCATTAATGTCTCCTGGGATTGTTGCTATCAGGTGTTCCTGGGCTGGAACCTTGACCCTTCTCTGAACTTTTCCTTATAAGGTTTGAAAGGAGCGGCTTGAGTCAGGTCTCTGAAGCAGCAGCGAGTTCCTCATGTTCCTGTAAGCAAGAATGTGTTGAAGGAAGACTTCGTTTATGAGAAATCAGGGCAGCAACAAAGGCAAAAGGATGAAGACAAGTGACAACAGAGTTGAATAGCAGGTTCCAGGAAAGCTCGGGGGTAGACTGATCCTGTCTGCAGCTCAGGGTAGACTGATCCTGTCTGCAGCTCAGGGTAGACTGATCCTGTCTGCAGCTCAGGGTAGACTGATCCTGTCTGCAGCTCAGGGTAGACTGATCCTGTGTGCAGTTCAGGGTAGACTGATCCTGTCTGCAGCTCGGGGTAGACTGATCTTGTCTGTAGACTGATCCTGGCTGAAGCTCCGGGTAGACTGATCTTGCTTGCTTGCTTGTGGCAAGTTGGGCTTTGCTCCGCCTTGGCCTCAGAAGCTGTTCTTTGCTTTTTATCACACCCTGGGAAGGAACTTGGTAAGCTTGGGATGGTGAAAGGGCTTGTAGTTTCCTGGATAGGGAAACAGGATGAACTTTTTCATAAGAACAGGGGATGGAGTTGAAGGCTCCTCATCGATTGATAAAATAAAATATAGATCCCTTTCAGGTTGTTTTTGCTCAGACCCTGTGGACTGGCCACCACCGCCGCCGCTCTATCTCAGCTCTTATCTAATCTGAACCTTGGAGATGAAATACCTGCATACCAGAAACAGGGCCAGAGCCTGCTGGCGGGACTGTGAACAGATGCTGGCACACAGTCACATGGTGTGCAGAGAAACAACAATGGAGGATCAAGCTGGGTCCTTTTAAAATTACAGCCCTTGGGGCTGGAAAGGTGGCTTAGTGGTTAAGAACACTGGCTGTTCATCCAGAGGTCCTGAGTTCAATTCTCAGCAACCACATGGTGGCTCACAACCACCTGTAATGGGATCTGATGCCCTCTTCTGGTGTGTCTGAAAAGAGCAATGGTGTACTCATGTACATAAAATAAATAAATAAGTCTTTTTAAAAAAGTCACAGTACTCCTACAGCTGATAAACAACTTCAGCAAAGTGGCTGGTTATAAAATCAACTCAAGCAAATCAGTTGCCTTCCTATACTCAAAGGATAAGCAGGCTGAGAAAGAAGTTAGGGAAATGACACCCTTCACAATAGCCACAAACAATATAAAGTATCTTGGTGTGACTCTAACCAAACAAGTGAAAGATCTTTACGACAAGAACTTCAGGTCTCTGAAGAAGGAAATCGAAGAAGACCTCAGAAAATGGAAAAATCTGCCATGCTCGTGGATCAGCAGGATTAAGAGAGTTAAAATGGCCATCTTGCCAAAAGCGATCTACAGATTCAACGCAATCACTATCAAAATCCCAACTCAGTTCTTCACAAAAGCAATTCTCAAATTCATCTGGAATAACAAAAAACCCAGGATAGCTAAAACTATTCTCAATAACAAAAGAAATTCTAGGGGAATCAGTATCCCTGACTTCAAGCAATACTACAGAGCAATAGTGTTAAAAACTGCATGGTATTGGCACAGTGACAGACAAGTGGACCAATGGAATAGAATTGAAGATCCAGAAATGAATCCAGACACCTATGGTCACTTGATCTTCGACAAAGAAGCCAAAAACATCCAGTGGAAAAAAGATAGCCTTTTCAACAAATGGTGCTGGTTCAACTGGAGGTCAGCATGCGGGAGAATGCGAATTGATCCATTCTTATCTCCATGTAGTAAACTTCACTCCAAGTGGATCAAGGACCTCCATGTAAAACCAGACACACTGAAACTAATAGAAAAGAAACTGGGGAAGACCCTTGAGGACATGGGCACAGGGGAAAAGTTCCTGAACAGATCACCAATAGCTTATGCTCTAAGATCAAGACAAATGGGACCTCATAAAATTACAAAGTTTCTGTGGCAAAGGATGCTGTTAAAAGGACAAAACAGCAACCATCAAATTGGGAAAGGATATTCACCAACCCTTCATCTGATAGAGGGCTAATATCCAATATATACAAAGAACTCAAGAAGTTAGACCCCAGGGAACCAAATAACCCTATTAAGAAATGGGTACAGATCTAAACAAAGAATTTTCACCTGAAGAAATTCGGATAGCTGAGAGGCACCTTAAGAAGTGCTCAACATCATTAGTCATTAGGGAAATGCAAATCAAAACAACCCTGAGATTTCACCTTGCACCAGTCAGAATGGCTAAGGTCAAAAACTCAGGAGACAGCAGGTGTTGGCAAGGATCTGGAGAAAGAGGAACACTCCTCCACTGATGGTGGGGCTGTAAGATGGTACAACCACTTTGGAAATCAGTCTGGCGGTTCCTCAGAAAACTGGACATGACATTTCCGGAGGACCCTGCTATACCTCTCCTGGGCATATACCCAAAGGATTCCCTCGCATGCAATAAAGACACATGCTCCATTATGTTCATAGCAGCCTTATTTATAATAGCCAGAAGCTGGAAAGAACCCAGATGTCCCTCAAAGGAGGAATGGATACAGAAATGGTGGTATATTTACACAATGGAATACTACTCAGCAATTAGAAACAATGAATTCACAAAATTTTTAGGCAAATGGTTTGATCTGGAAAATATCCTAAGTGAGGTAACCCAATCACAAAAGAATACTCATGGAATGCAATCTCTGATAAGTGGATATTAATTAGCCCAGAAGCCCTGAATTCCCAAGGCACAAATCGCATAACAAATGACTCCCATGAAGAAGTATGGAGTGGGTCTTGATCCTGGAAAGGATTGATCTAGCATTGGAGGGGAATATAAGGACAGAGAAAAAGGAGGGAGGTGATTGGAGAATGGATGGAGAGAAGGTTTATGGGACATATGGAGAGGGGGGATCTGGGAAAGGGGAAATCATTTGGAATGTAAACAAAGAATATAGAAAATAAAAATATTTTTAAAAAAAAGAAAAAGAAAAAAAAGTCACAGTCCTGACATTCTTTGTTTGTTTGTTTGTTTGTTTTTTGGATTTGATTTTTTCCGAGACAGGGTTTCTCTGTGTAGCTCTGGCTGTCCTGGAACTCACTCTGTAGACCAGGCTGGCCTCGAACTCAGAAATCTGCCTGCCTCTGCCTCTGCCTCCCAGAGTGCTGGGATTACAGGCATGCGCCATGACCGCCCGGCCAGTCCTGACATTCTAAACAATGTTAACAAAGCAGTACATGTTCTTGGTGGAGGACATCTTTTACTGGCATAAAGTTTAGACAGTTACGATTTGGGATGAGTTTCAAGACATAGATTTCAAGTGAGCACATTTTTATTTGCTTACTAATATGAGTTTTTGTTCTTTAGAGTTTCTATCTTTTAAGATTTCTAAATTTTATTAGTGTGTATGTATCCAGGTGCACACATGCAAGCACTTGTGTGCCATGGTGAGTATGTGTGAATAATAAGGAATCTTTTCAGGAACTGTGCTTCTACCTTGTGGGGCAAGGGTCTCTCTTGTTTCTGCCTTCTGTGTATACCAAGCAAGCTGGCCTGCTATCCTTAAGTTGTCCTAAAAATATAAAATGAATTTACATCCTCCTGTCAACACCTCCCATTTCCCCGGATTGCTGAGACTAGTTTCAAGCCACTAAATCCAGCTTTTTGTGGGATATGGGTTATCGAACTTAGGTCATCAGGCTTGTAGGGCAAATGATTTCATCCCCTAAGAGCTACCTGGTGGGCCCTTATTTTTAGTTTTTGAGATGGAATCTTCAATGGTTATAGCTGGTCTGGAACTTGCTATGTAGCAGAGGATAATCTTGAGTTTCTGATCTTTCTTCCCCTAGCCCCCATGTTCTGCAGTATGGGTTGGAATCACCAGGTCAGACTTATTGTTCTGTGTTTGTATATGGAAGTTTCTTCTGAGACCTTTTGTTCTTACAGTCACTCTGCAGCACATGTGGATTCAGCCGCTGCCTTTGTTTCAAGAGTAAATTTGTCCAGACCCTCTTAGCCTTCCTTGGATTCGGAGCTCCGTGTTCCATGTTTAAGCACTGAGGGCGGTAAATGCCAAGGCAGAGAAACAGCAGTGGCATTATGCCACAGCGTCATTCCTGGTGACCTCATGGAATTGAGAGATTGGTGTTTGAGTTTTAAAACATCTAAACTACACACAGTCGGAAGCATGGCATATTTCTTCCGAAAGAGCAGATGCTACCTCATCTAGAGTAGTTTTACTGAAATGCATGTAAATGAAAATTTTCGTTTACTAAGATTTTCAAAATTAATTCTTTGAGATCTTCCAATTCCTCCCAGATCCAACCCTCCTCCTTTGCTTTACCTGCCTAACTTTGTGTCATCTTTTTTCAAAATTAAGTTGCAAGTGTGCAAGTGTGCATGTGTGTGTGTGTGTGTGCGCGCGCGCGCACTCTCAATGCCATGCCTGCTGTGTGGAAGTCAGAGGACAACCTGTGCAAGTTGCTTCCTTCATCCCACTCTGCATGTGGGTTCTGGGCACTGTCTCAGGTCTTCAGCTTTGGGGGTGAATACCTTTACTCAGTGCTCATCAGCTAATGTCTCATTAGCCCACAGCTCCTGTTTCTTGAGAGATACACGAGACAACTCAAGTCTCTATGAGTGGATTATCCTTGTCTCTCTAATCCTCCAAGAAGAGTTAGCTGTAATCATAAAGGCCAAGGTGATCTCTCCTACAAGCTCATGTTATCAACTCTGGATTAGCTGAATACTGACCCAGGTCCAGCTCTGGTCTAGTCTACGGTCCTTGCAAAATACAAGAATGGAAGCACGGGCAGGAAAATCAGAATATGCAAATGAGTAGAAATAAAAATGTAAAAAGTTTGTCATCCACTGATAATTGTTATCAGGATTTTGTGCACACATCCTTTTTTCTTATCTCCTTTTCTCTTTGTGTGCAGGGGACTACAATATGAACGCTGTCTTATGATTTGTATACCTAACAATGAATGCTTGGCTTCATTCCACTGCATCGTATACTGTCTACACCATTATGCTAAGCACATGACTTCTAATGTTCTGTGCAGTTGTGTAATTTAACCTACATTCTATTACTGGGTATTTGAGCTGGTTTAGAATTTATCTTTACTACAGAGGACAACACCTATGCAACTTATAGCCACGACTGAGTCATCAGGCAAATGCTCAGCCATATCCTTGTGACAAATGTCTGGAAGCGACTGCTGGGTCAAAGGGTCGAAGTGATAGCATGCCCATCAGAGGCTGATGGGAAAAGTCTAATGTGTTAGTTACCTCCCTATAATAAACACTGTGCTCTGGGGCTGGGGAACTTCCAAGAGGAGTCCAGCCCCAACGATGGCTCCTTATTCCTTCTCTGGCATCTTGAGTGTCGGCCATTTTTGTCTCTCACAGGTTAATGCCAGGTGCTGCTGCTCCATGCATTGTAGCCCCTAGTGAGAGAGACAAGCAGGACAGGAAGGAGCTGAGGCAATTAAGGAGGAGAAGTGTGCAAATACTTCCCGACAGTTGTGACAGTTGTTTTCGTTGGTGGCTTTAGGCAATCCCAACTCTTGGTCCGTTTTTTCAGACTAAACAGTGACTGGGATGGAATTGCTTAGACTTCCTTTTCCCATGACTCATCCCCGGAAGCGGAAGTGGGGCTCAGAGCGCCTGACTCAGATCAAGTTCTTTAAACAGAGGCACTAGCCAGGCAGACACCAACAGGAAGGTTTTGTTAAGAGTGTGCAGGAAACCCAGATATTCCCCAGACTGCAAAGTTCCTGAAAGCTCAATACAACTTCTTAATGACTGCATACACTCATGATCTCACAGAGCACTGGACATGCTGTCGGTGTTTACTAAAATTCTCAGACACCCCTTTAAGAAATGCTCAAGAGCACGGCTGAAGGGCTCGCCCCTGAAATTCTGGAAGGTTCCAAGCATTCCTGAGGCAGTAAGTTTTTTGTTTGTTTGTTTTATTTTATTTTTTTACTTTTTTGCACTGTGCTCTGCCTGACGCCTGATCTACAATATTTTTATCCAACATACTAAAAAGTTGAAAATGATGTAACCATCTTTAAAAATACTTTAAATTTCTATTCCTTATCAACACTATTTTTTTTTTCATTTATTAAAAGTGTCTCTGTGTACTCAGAGGCCTGGACACAGGTACTTGTGTCTCATGGGTCATGTGTAGAAGTCAGAAAACAACTTTCAGTGGTTCTCAGGATGGGGAGGTTTTGAAACAAATCATTATCATTGCCAAAGAAACAACATGAACTCATGACAATCATTTAGATCATTACTACTTTTCTCTCTCAGGACCCCTTTCATTTGTGAGAAAAATGTACACAACCCTGGTGTATGTCTGTTTCCATATATATATATATGTGTGTGTGTGTGTGTGTATGTACATACATATATACTTATGTACATATGTATGTACATACACACACATATATATGATATCAAATATATGTATATCATTTATATGTGTATATCTCATCTATCACATATATTATATATACATATATATGATGTACTGACAAAACATTTACGGATAATAATTCATAGATAAAAATTTATTTTAAAACAGTTCTTTGCTGTATATGTAGTTTTCCACTATTTATTAATGTGACTGTGACTGGACACTAACGAGACAGATGTGTTTGCTTATTATGCATGGAGTGTTAAATCTCTGCTGAATATTGAATGCTGCGGGATCCAACATCATCAACACTTTCAGAGTCAGTGGGTAACCTTTTGTTTTTGGATAGCTTTGGCTGTCCTGAAATTCACCATGTAGACCAGGCTGGCCTCAGACTCACAGAGATCCACCTGCCTGTGCTCCCAAATTATTTTTATTTTTTGATGAGTATCTTGGCTTTATAAGCACAGACACAGAGAATGTCACTTTTCACAGATGAGTGGTTTTAAGATAGCAGCGTATTTAGTACCATTTTAGAAACTGTTGGAACCGGACGGTGGTGGTGCAGGCCTATAATCCCAGCACTCTGGGAGGCAGAGGCAGGAGGATTTCTGAGTTCAAGGCCAGCCTTGTCTACAGAGTAAGTTCCAGGATAGCCAGGGCTACACAGAGAAACCCTGTCTTGAAAAAAACAAAACAAAACAAAACAAAACAAAACAAACAAACAAACAAACAAACAAAAATACCAAAAAAAGAAAAGAAACTGTTGGAAAGTTTTTCCCAATAGCATGCCAAATTCATTTAGTGACTAGAAACATCCAAATGCTCAATTCAGCAATTCAAATAGTAATTTTGAAAATGTTTGGGGAATTGAGAGCTGGCTCAGTGGCTAAGGGCACTTGGATAGGACCCGAGTTCAGTTTCCAGTACCGAAGTCAGAGGGCTTAACCTCCTAAAGTAAGCTCCAGGAGATCCAATGCCCTCTTCTGGCTTCTGCAGGCACTGCATCCATATCTGCACTCAGCTGTATGTAGGGAAGCTGTGGTGTGCATGGCTAGCCATCTCTTGTGGGTAGGCGTGCCACCATGGCTTCCAGAACCTTCCAGTTTCATCTCCTGAAATCCCACGGATGTCTCGTGTCTTCCTCCCTTATGGAGAGTTACCCTCAGAGTGGGCTCTGGTTTCAGTCTGCAGGCCCACGGATGGCCATGTTCCCACCAGCACTCACACTACGTTGTGACTCGATGCTCCTTTCCTGCTTATGTGTGACATAACATTCATTTGTTGTGGCTTCTCAGGACATGGTGTCATTCATCCACTGTGGATACGTGCAAGGTGCCTCAGTGGGGACGCGTGTGTGGGAGGCTTCTTGGAATTTGTATAAATTGAAAGAATATAATTCCAGTCTGTCTGTCCATCCTCAGGACTGCAACCTTAGGTCCCTCCATGAGCTCCTTCCTTACTGTAATGGGAATGCGTTACTTAGAAATACAGCCAGGACTGAGAAAGTCTGGGGACCAAGCAAGACTTTCCAGACCTGCCTGGCACTTGGTGCCCTGGCCCACAGTCTAACTTTTTGCTGCTTAAGACCATACTTTGCTTCCTTTTTACTATGCCTTAATGTGTTTATTTTGCATGTGTGTGCATAAGTCAGGGCATTCGGGGAGAGTGGGGGTGGGCGGCCAGAAGACAACTGTTGGGAGTCAGGTTTCTCTTTCCACCTGAAGGGCTCTAGAGATAGAGCTCAGATTACCAAGCCTGGCAGCAAACCTTTGCCTGCCAAGACATCTCAAAGCTCCAAGACTCATTTTCTCATATCCTAAAGGAGAGTCTAGGATAATGTTAGACATTTAGTAAATACCTGAGCCACGTTCGTGGAAGAACGGTCTTTGGCCCCGCATGGCCTTGGTGGGGGTGGAATGACATGGCTCCCAGCCCTGGGACAGGGCCAGCGGGGCGTGGGCCTCCTTGAGAGTCGATGGCTGCTGTAGGTGTAAGGCTTGTTTATATGATAATGTATGTATTTTTACATGCCTCCTTCAAGGAAAGTCCTTCCGGTTAATATTTATGACTCCAAGATAATCAGAGACAGTAAGAGTCTGAGAGGGTCAAAGGTGTGGCTAATATCTTATGGAAAATCCTGGGACTTTTAGAACAGCCCTTAAGGCCGTGGAAAAGAACGCTAAAAACGTGAATTTGAAAATATGTAGTTTCTCGCCCGGCAGTGGTGGTGCATGCCTATCATCCCAGCACTTGGGAGGCAGAGGCAGGCGGATCTCTGAGTTCGAGGCCAGCCTGGTCTACAGAGTGAATTCCAGGACAGCCAGGGCTACACAGAGAAACCCTGTCTAGAAAAAAACAAGGTGGTGGTGGTAGGGGGAAATCCAGTTTCTCAGTACAGCAGAGGGATCCTCCATGCTGAGCCCTCACCCCTTTCTCTTCAGATGCATTGTTCGTCTATTATTTAATTGTCTGAGATCTAAGGAAGGATCTGCCCAAGCTCCAGTCTCACACCCGGGGTTGATGCTTTTCACCCCTGTGAGGCTGTGGCCACGCTGTTGTTACCATCATGTCCCTGGAATAAAGGGAAGCTCTTTCCTGAGCCACCCATGATGGTGTAACACAACCAGACATCATCAGGGTGAATCCTCATAAATGAATTAAAATACATTTATAACAAGAGAGAACCCCCCGAGGTTGTTAGTGTGCTGCTCAGAGTAAGGGCACACAGGGCTGAGGACGCAGCTCAGTGGGCAGAGCACTCGCTCAGCATTCAGGAAGCTCTTGATTTCTATTCCCCAGGGCCAAAGACTGGATGGGGTGGCTCGTGCCTGTAATTAGAACACTCAGGAGGCAGAGGCAGGAGGATCAGCAGTTCAGGGCCACTCTTGGCTAGATACCGAGTTTGAGGACTAGCCTACACTACATGAGATGCTTCTTTAAAAAACAATCTCTCTCACACACACACACACACACACATACACACACACACACACACACAGAGAGAGAGAGAGAGAGAGAGAGAGAGGAAGAGAGAGAGAGAACAGCTTTATCTGTCTTGTTTATCCTACCACATATTGAAATATGACCGACTCTAGCTATAGTCAAGGGATGACTGCTAGACACCATATCCCCTTTCAACATAGATATTTCCAAATAGCAGGAAAGATTAAGTAGCCCAAATATCAAGAAAGAGTATCTCAAAAAGGTTCTGGGTATCTTCAGGTTTATTTGCATTAGTGAAGAATACATTGTACACAGAGAACAGTGATGTCTTCAACTATGACCATGGTAAGGTTTTAATGCAGCTCTTTTGAATGTGACCAGAAGTCAGCATCAGTGTTAGTTTGGGGTTCTGGCTGACCCCCCAGGAGCTCGCTCGGGGGGCCTCGTAGAGTTTAGGGATCTAGGTCAAGAGCATCTCTGTACTTATGCTTTTGGTGTGGTCTCTTTCCAGGCCGTACAGTTGCTCCCCTGAGGAGAAAGGGGCTTTCCGCCAAGCCTTTGAATGCTTTCTTGGTGGACCCCCCAGCGGAGAAGAGCCTTTCCAGTCACTGCACCGTCCTTTCGGCCTGGGTCTCTCCCAGTGGAGAAAAGCATGTTGCTTCCAAGGTTCCTGGTAGCACTGAAAGGCTCTCCCTCACAGGCAGCCAGCTCTCCTCTGGCAAGTCACCCGGCCCCTTTCTTTCCTCTTTTCCTTTCCCATGGAATCCGGTCCCTCCATTTGTCTTTCAAACTTGCCCTTAGACACAGTGATTCAAGCTCGATTTTCTCCTTGAATTCACTCTCTCTGTGAAAGGGGCTTTTCACCGAGGACGTGCTGCTGCGCTCCTCACGCCAGAGGGCCAGACAAAGACCTCCATGCTGGGCAGAAGTTTTACAGACATTCCCACATGCCTGTTCTTGGTTACGTTTGGCTAAAACCAACCACAGATGCACGAAAAACAGAAAATGGAGGGAAAACATTCCTAGGGACATAATCCTTCCAAAGCAATGGAGAGGCAACTGGGGCAAAACTTGATAAGCTTATTTTGTTTTAAATCTATTTTGGGGATACATTAATTTGATTCAGGCAAAGCAGGCTTTGCAGCCACAGTACAGAGAATATAAGTGAGCATATGCATCCATATTGATAAACATTATTAAATACCTCAAGGCTAAAAAAAAAAAAGGTCAGCTAATGGTTTGTATGTGCTTAGAACCTCTGCAGATATAATAAGATAGTTTTTCTTATTCCAGAGTAGAATATAAGAAACTAGGAAATTTTCATTTTACTTCCAACTTTTCTCTAAAGGCATTATAGTAGATCAATATCTTTTTTCTGTTTTCCCTAATGTTATAAAAAAGTCACTAGGAAAAAAGAAGCACACACAAGACAAGTGCTAGGTATCTCTGTGTCCGCACATGTCAAAATTCTCAAAGATAGCTCTCTGCAGGACAGGGTTTCTCAAGTTTCCGCCAGGTGATATGCCCACGTGCTGGTTCCTGGGTCTTGCTCAGTGACACAGCAGCGTTGAAGTCAGCGAACTCGTGCTTTCTTCTGCATTTCCTTCCTCTATTTCTGTCTCCTTCCTTCTCCGCTGATGTCTAGAGAGTTCTCTGCAGTTGTGCACCCAGATAGACAAGAAAGCTGACCGTCACTGAGACTCCAACGGTCTGAGTGAGCTCAAACCTAGTTCCTTTTGCTCCTGTGATGGAAATCCTGTAAAGCTCTGTTTCAGTGAGACAGATGCAGCTGCTAACACTCCTTAAAACCTTGTGGAGCTGAAGTTAGAGCTCAGTTGGTAGAGGGCTTGTGTAGTGTGCAAGAAGCTCTGGCTTCATTGTCCTACTACCATGTAAGCTAGCTGTGACGGTGCACATCTCTTGCTCTAGCTCTTGGGAGAAGAGGTGGAAGGATTAGGAGTTCAAGGCCAGCCTGGGACACATGAGATCCTGTCTCAAAATAACAATGAAACTTTTGTGACTAGGCAATATGTATAGACATAGACATATATAGAGACATATACATGTGTGGATACATACATATATATATATGTGTGTGTGTGTGTGTGTGTGTGTGTATCTCTATACATAATTTATGTGTATAAATTACTTATATATAAATAATTTATGTGTATGGGCTTTTAGGAGTTTATGTGCACCATATGTGTAAGGGTGCCCAAGGAGACTAGAGAGCACTGTATTCCTGGAATTGGAGCTGCTTGATTCGGGTGATGTGAGCAGAACATAGCTCTTCTATAAGTGCGTGAAGGGCATTTAAACATCTCTCCAACCTGACTTGGCAACCTCCACCCTATTCTGACTTGGGACTTTTACCCTTTTGTGTGGCACCTCTTGCTTCCGTTTCACTCTGTATTGCTTGACCTTTATACACGCTTTCAGCCCATCTCCAGGGCAGGGAGGCTGCATTTGATCTGGGTGTGCCCTTTGGCTCTTGGTGGCGTGTGCCACGGCCAGCTTGCACACTGGGTGAGCAGAGCACAGCTGCCCAGATGGGAGCACTCGGAGGGAGATGTCTATCTGGTGTGGTAGGGAGGAGATTTTACTGCATTCTTTCCATACCAATGGCCCTCAAGCTTGACTTCATATCAGAGTCAAGAGTGGAACCAAACGTGTTCAGACCATGCCCCAGTCAAGAACTGGGCATTGCTTTCAAGCTGGTAATTTTTAAATAGGTAATTCATATATACCAGATTGAACACCGTGGCTGTTGATGAAAATGCCCTCCTCTTCTTGGTCATGTGAGGTCAGGAAGGTGGTCTTCCATAACCTAGGAGGAAGGCCTTCACCACATGATCTGCTGTCGTCATGGGATCTCTAGTCTGTAGAACTCTGAGAAATAAAAGACTGTTGGTTAAATTATTGGGCCTATGGTAATTTTGACATAGTGACCCAACTGGACCAAGACATAAGCCAAAAGGATGAAACTGAAGAAATGACCTTTCATAATTGCAAGGAACGGAGTTTAGTGAGGTGCATGGACTGAGGAGATGGGTAAACTTGGTTGCTGCCTCTTTCTTTTTTGCTAACTTCTCTGTTGATGGCCAGTACTCAAAGGAGTTGGAACAGAGTAACCAGGTTCTTAAGCCTGCAATAGTCCCAGTGGCTTTAAGTTTTCTGTGCTGCTGTTCTCTTGCAAATGTTAATATAGCCAAATGATATTTGAAAGTATTTCTGAGGATGCTTTAAAAATCATTGTGTATTGGCAGCTGGGAAGATGATTCAGTTGGTGAAGTGATTACCATACAAGCAGAAGGATCTGAATTTGGATTCCCCAGTATCTGTGGAAATGCCAGTCATGATCAAACACCCCCATGACCCCTGTCACTGAGGAGTGAGGAGGCAGGCTGCAGACAGGTCCTTGAAGATTCCTGGTCAGCTAGTCTAGATAACCTGGTGAGCTCCAGCTTCAGTGAGAGACTCTGTCTCAAAGAGAAAATGGAGAAAATCACACCTAACATCTACTTCTAGTCTCCAGATTCAAGTGCACACATGTACACATGCATTCCATGCCTATGCACACATATAAATATGTATAAACATGTTACCACACACATAAAATCATTGATAATAGAACATTATTAGAAGGTGGTTTACTATTCTGTAATTTTCTCTTTTATCTATATCCATCTTTTCATCTGTCATCTAATTTCTACTTATCTATTATATATCTACCTTTTTAGGTATCTACATACCATCCATCAATCTACCTGTCATATCTATCCCTCATCTATCTATCTATCTATCTATCTATCTATCTATCTATCTATCTATCTATCTATCTATCTATCATATCTATAGTCATAGCTATCCATCCATCTAGCCGTCTATCTGTCATCTATCTATCTATCTATCTATCTATCTATCTATCTATCTATCAATCATCCATCACTATCATCTACTTATCATCTATCTGTCACCTATGCATCACTGATCCATCAGCTCATCAGTCTATTTATCTACTATGTCTTGCTATCTACCAGTGACTCTTAACTAGAAGTAACCTGCCCTCCACTAGAGGATTTTGACAATGCCTGGAGAATGTTTGGTTGCTCCATCCAGGGAAAGTTTTTGCCGTCTTGCAGCTAGAGGTCAGAGGTTCTTCTCAGTATTCTACAATGCACAGAACAGCCACTGACTCCAAAGAATCATCTAGTCTCTATGACCATAGTTATAAAACAGAAATTGGGATGTGTAGGAATTTTGCAATGTTTGCAATGAATGCATGAGTATAAAAAAGGATTCTGAGGGCCAGGCTTGGTAATGTACTCATTCAAGATTGTAAGTCACAATGTCAGCTATTTCATGTTGAGCTTGCTTAGCCACCGAAAGCTGCACATGGATAGAGAGCAGAGGTGACTGTATGGGATACAGCACACCTTTGTTGGCATTCAGTACCCTCACAAAGCATGCAGTTATGTGGAGTCAGTGCAACAGAACGGAAATGTTTTCTTGACCTCATTGGGTAGGTTACAAGGATTATGGAATGGAAAGTTGGGTCCCTTGGAGGTTTTGTTTGGATCTCTTTCATTTTTGCTTTAATTATTGTCAAAAATATTTTAGTTAGAGCCAATAAAGTTCACCCTCTGACTTTGTCCTTGAATATTCCTTCCTCGGAGCCTTCCTAGTTGAGAGCGTGATGGTCCATGAACACTGCAGCCTGTTGAAAAGCAGAGCTGTGCCTCCCGGGATCTACTGTCCGGAAGGCAGACCTACACTGGACCACTGCAGCCAGGAGGGTGATGGCCACTGCAGCCAGGAGGGTGATGGCCACTGCAGCCAGGGGGGTGATGGTCACTGCAGTCAGGAGGGTGATGGTCACTGCAGCCAGGAGGGTGATGGTCACTGCAGCCAGGTGAATGTCAGCAACCACAGGAGGAAAAGTACCCTGTGTCCACACCACCTCAGATGCAGCAAGAACAACCGCTACCACTCATCAGTGAGCAGAGCTCGGCAGTCATTCCGCCATGCTGTGGGTGACATTGAGAGGGTCCATCCAGAAGGGCCCCAGTCCATAGGAATGCAGGTCTATTTCAGAACATCTGAGTTAGACGTGGGTAGAGTTAGGTCAACCCCTTTCCTGGGGTGATGCTTTAAACAGACCTGGAAGAGAGTAGCAAGTAGGAGGAAGAGAGTTCTAAGCTACAGGCAATGCCTGTGTGAAGAAGTTGAAGTAGAAACGAACTTTGACTCTTGATGCCGGGAAGGAGGTTGGCAAGGCTGGAAGGAGCTGACTGACTTAGGGAGATGCAGACTAGTGAGGGAGGCTCAGATAGACCCCACCTCCTGCTTACCGGCTTAGATTGCCAAAGGGCTTGAACGAGAAGTTTGTTACGGTCTGTTGAAAACTTACACACACTATTCCCACATGATCCAGGGTGAACACGGTGGGAATGTATCTCAAAGAGTGAAAAGCATGGGGCTCAGGCAGGTATGTTCACACCTGCAACAGACAAAATGCGGAATCAACCCAAGAGTTCACTGGCAGATTCATAGACAAGAAAATGTGGTGCACATGTATACTAGAATAAATTCAGCTTGAACAAAGGAGAGGGGATGCTGGCCCAGGTTCCAACATGAATCAAGCCTTGAGGACATCATGCTACATCACGCTAAGCGAAAGAGGCCCCACAGAAAAGGACAGGCGTTCTGTATTTCACTGATAGGAGATAATTTCTGGGAGAAGAGAATGAGGAGTTACTGTTTAACAAGTATGGAAATCCAGTTTCGTAAGACAAGAAAGTTCTGAAGATGAACGGGGGCTGCAGTGGTTTGAGTAGGTGTGGCCCCCATAGACTCATGTGTTTGGATGCTTGGTCTACAGGGAATGGCAGGGGGTGTGGCCTTATTAGAGGAGGTGTGGCCTTGTTAAATGAAATGTGTCTTAAATGATCAAGCTACACCCAGTCTAGTCTTTTAGACCCATCTAGTCTCCGCCGGGCTGCCTTTGGATCAAGATGTAGAATTCTCAGCTCCTTCAGCACCATGTCTACCTACTGCTATACTTTCTGCCAAGATTGTGGTGGACTAAACCTCTGAACTGTAAGCCAGCCCCAATTAAATATTTTCCTTTTATAAGAGTTACCTTGGTCATGGAGTCTCTTCACAGCAATAAAACCCGAAGTAAGACAGCAATGATGTCTACAGAACTTGAATTTACTCAGAACTACTTGAGTATATACTTAAAATAGTAACTGTGAAGTCTTGTGTGGTGGCCCACGCTTGGAGTGCCAGGCTGGACAGATGAACACGGCAGATCCATGAGGGTCACTGCCCGTCCAGCCTAGTATACTGGGTAAGTATGGAGAGAGAGAGAGAGAGAGAGAGAGAGAGAGAGAGAGAGAGAGAGAGAGAGAGAGAGAGACTATTATCAAAAACCAAGGTGTCCTGTACCCAAGGAATGTATCTATAACTGAGGTTGATCTTTGGCATGCATATACACACACAATTCTCTCTCTTTCTCTCTCTCCTGCCTTTCCACCCCCTTCTCCCTTCTAAGGGAATATTACATAGGGTATATTTTACCACAATAAAACAAAAAATATATTGGGATGGAGAAAAGGGGTAGAATTGGAAACCGAGTGAGGGGGAGGCCGGCTTACCGGTTTTTCTCATAGCCTTAGGAAGAAACAGGGTTGGCTTAGGGTGAAGGCACAGTCATGAGAAGCAGCAAAAGGTCTTCCATTCTTGCTGAGGTGGCTTGATGACGAACTAGAAGAGGAGACAAGAAAGATAAAGGGACACTGGGCTCTGTGAGCAAGGAGAGAATGAAGTTACCGGTAGTGGGTTGGCCTAATGCTGCTTGCATTCTAATGATAATTTGGGGCCCCCAAGACTGGTTGCCTCAGAGATAAGGAGAGAGTCCGCACATGCACATAAGACACTGAGTGACCCTGCCCCGAGTTATTTCTAAGTGTTAAATAAAGATGCTGGCAGCTAACAGTTGGGCAGAAGAGACATAGGTGGGGTTTAGGGTTTTTTTTTTGTTGTTTGTTTTGTTTTGTTTTGTTTTGTTTTTTGAGACAGGGTTTCTCTGTGTAGCCCTGGCTGTCCTGGAACTCACTCTGTAGACCAGGCTGGCCTGTAACTCAGAAATCCGCCTGCCTCTGCCTCCCAAGTGCTGGGATTACAGATGTGTGCCACCACCACCCGGCCCAGGGTTTAGGTTTTAAAGGCTTAGGGTCAGAGGAGGACCAGGAGAAGAAGAATGTACAGGAGGCTCAAGGAAGCAGCCAAGGTTAAGGGTCAAGAAGGCGTGGCCCTGAGGGCTGCCCAATTGGAGTTAAAGCAGCTCAGAAGGCACATGGTAAATTGTAAGTAATAACTCGGGGTTATCGATAGGAAAGTAGATTCTAACAGCATGGAGGGTAGGCAGCTGCCCAGCTATTGTGCTGTTTGGGGCTTTTTGTAAATATAAAGGCTGTGATTCTTTCATCCGGGAACTCAATTACCAAGGCAGGGTAGAATCCCCAAGGCCATGATTAAAGTCAGTTTCTAAAATAGCTATCAATGATTGGACTGCGTCAGAGCCCAGATGGTAGCATGCTTGCTCAGTGTGAGAGAGGCCCAGGGTTTGACACCATAGCACCATATATCCTGGGTGTGGAAGTGCATACCTGTAATCTTAGTGGTAGGAAGGCGGCTGCACTGGGAGAATCTGGAGTTCAAGGTCATTCTGTTAGAGGCCAGCTTGGGAATCTGTTAGACGTTGTATAAACACAAAATGAAAATGAAATTGCCACTAATTACAGGGTCACATTCTGGGCGTTGAGAGAACCGAGCAGCAGAGTTCAAATATTCAAGCTGAGACACAGCGCCTTTGAGACGACGGTGACAGATTTGGGGACAGATGTCAAACGGGAAGCTGTAACCACAAGCCTGGAGTTTAGAAGGACAGTCCAGGGAGGGGATATGAGAGGACAGATGGCGATACGGAAGCCATGAGAACACGTGAGATTGCTCAAGCAGAGGGTGTACACCAGTGAAGAGAAACAACAACAAAAATATAGCCCACGAAACGAGACAAGCCCACACCAGATCTGCAGGTCAGTCGTCCGTTCCAGCAAATTAACTTGTTTTTCCTTCTTAACCAAAGTTTGTGGGCACTTGAGTGATGTTGGTGACTAAATATAAACGTCTTCTGATGTCTAAATATAAATATCTTCTGGAGACCAAGAGCACAGGGCGGGCATTGACGACGTCCTGGAAGTCACGTGGACCCTGAAGAGGGTCAGTGATTGGGGGCACAGGAAGATCTTACCCCTGAGTTCACATCAGGTCTTACACAATTCACCTTCTCTGGTCTTTACATGAGGGAGCTGACTAGAAGAAAGAAGAAAACAAAATCAAGTAATTGTGATGTCCAGGAGTAGAGACAGCAGCTAGGCCTGCAGCACACCTTAAACCAGGACGGCTTTTTATGTTCACTCCACTTGTTTTTGTAGAGTAATCTCCATGCTTTGGTCATCTGTCTGACTGAAGACTTTACCGCAGCAACTAAAAGAACGAGCTAAACTCCCTTTGAGAAAGATGAGCGCAGGGAGTGCGTCCATCTTCTGCTATCTTCAGTTTCCTTCTGGCTGTGCTCTAATTTTCATTGTACAAATGTTTCACTTCTTTGCTTAGATTTATTCCAAGTTTTTTTTTTTTTTTAACTTAGGGTAATACGAATGGAATTGCTTATTTGATTTCTTTCTCTGTATGTTTGTTGTTGTTATATAGGAAGGCTACTGGGGTTTTTTTGTGGTTAAATTTGGTATTCTACTTTACTGGTTTGTGTGTTTATTAGCTATAGGGTTTTTCTGGTGAAGTCCTTGGAGCCTTTTATGTATACAGTCATACCACCTGCAAATAACAATACTTTGATTTCTTCCTTTCCTATCTGTATCCCCTTTATTAACTTCACCTGTTCTATTGCTTTAGCTTAAGTCTTCCAGTCATTATATTAAACAGGGGTGGCAGAAAGAGTAGGCATATTTTTTTGTTCAGGATTTTAGTGGAAAATTTTTGATGTTTTCTCCTTTCTTAGAATGATGTTGGCTGTGGCCTTGCTGTACTGCCTTTATTATTTTGAGATTTGTATTCTTAGGCTCTCCTGAAGTTTTATCATGAATGGATTACTGATTTTGGTCAAGGTCCCCTTTGCACCTCATGTGGCGACCATGTGGTCTCTATCCACGAGTCTAAGTGTGGGTTACAGTCACTGATTTACGTCTATTGAACCATCCCTGTATCTCTAGATGATGTGAACTTGATCAAGGCAGATAATCTTTTTGATGTATTCCTGAATTCAGTTTACAAGTATTTTGTTGGAGAATCTTTGTCTGCTTGGTCATTAGAGGAATTGCTCTATAATTTGGGAGAGCCTCGTGGTGGGAATCGGGGAGGAAATGGGGCAGAGGGGCTGGGAGGTGCCCTTGCTAAAAACACATTTTAGGCATGTACAAGACTTCCAAGCAATACAAAAAGAAAGAGGAACTATGAGCATAAGCTGGTAAAAAGGTATCAGCTACTACTACTACTACTACACACACACACACACACACACACACACACACACACACACACACAAAGGACATGTATATATCCACATAAAGGACATACACATATATACATATATGTATATACACACATATCAGATTTGATGCACTTTTTTTCTCCCCCTCCCTCTGTCACCTCTTCCTCCCCCTCCTCTTCCCAGCTTTAATCTCTCTCTCTCTCTCTCTCTCTCCCTCCCTCCCTCCTTCCCTTCCCTCCCTCCCTCCTTCCTTTGGAGGTTATACTCAGCTTTCATTTCCTGGACATGCTCCACTTGGTCCAGACATGGAAAGAATTGAGAAATTGCTTTGAGAATAAATAGCCAAGGTTTTTCTGAACCTGTAAGATCTTCCTAGATGCTTACCAAACACTCCTAAAAATTGGCATTTGGGTTGGAAAGAATTCACCACCCACGGTCTTGGACCAGGATAGGGTTACTATGATCTCTGTTGGCATAAAACCGAAGATCTGGAGTCTGTTGAGACATGTACTGACTGAGCTATCTCTCTGTCACATAGTCAGTTATTTATTTAATGTATGTGGATAGGTGCCCGTGCACATATACGTATAAGTGCGGAGGTCAAAGGGCAATATCAGGTGTTACCCTTAGGAAGGCCATCTAATTTCTTTGAGATTGAATTTTCCATAGGCTTGAAGTTTCCTAATTAGACTAGACTGGCTGGCCAGGGAACTCCAAGGAGCCTCTGGCTCCGCCTCTCCAGCACTGGGATCACAAGAATGTGACATCACATTTGACATTCTTATGAGGGTTTGGAGGATACAGCTCAGACCTAAACACTTTACTGACTGGGCCAATCTAGCCATGGTTTTAAACATGATTGGGAGGTTGTAAATTTGGAGGTCTAAATGTTATCTAATTTGTTTAGTTCATTCTTCAAAATTCTTTCTATAACCTTCACCACATGACTCTGTAAAACTGATAAAGGATCAACCGATTTGCCCCAAATTATTCACTGCCCCGTCCCCACATGTGGTGACTCTTCACTGGTCAGAGCAGAAGCAGGTAGAATTTGGTTACATGAAAAACACTGGGAGGGGGTAGGAGAGCCCCGTGTTGAACAAGCCATGGTGATGAGCTAAAGGTGAGCAGGTAACAGTAACTTCATAAAACAAGCATCTTTCATAGGAAGGAGCTCAGAGCCTTCTCCAAAATATTACCTAATTTATCTTTACCACTGCCTCAACAAGTTGCACAAATATTACTCATCATTATTCAATAGTGGATCAAGGGGGTGACTGACATGGTGACGCTGGGCAGCAAATAGAGGATTAAAATTTACCGGCTCCTCTAAATATTATTTCCTTGACGCTTCCTGGATTATGGAGAGGACAAGATATGGTGAAGAACAATATGAAAAGAATGATGAATGGGTTCTTGGGTAAAATAAAGATCATCATGTTAGGTCTGGTGATCCATAGGGATTTATAGTCCAAGATTCTGAAAGTTGGTATAATTAAAATATGTTAAAAGGTGTGTGTGTGTGTGTGTGTGTGTTACATGTGGGTAGGTGGGTGGGTAGCCATAGGAGATCTGGAATTATAGGTGGTCCTTGGCTGCCCAGTGCAGGACACTGGGAGCAGAACCCCGCTCCCCTGAAAGAGCAGCAAATGCTCTTAACCGCTTAGCCATCTCTGCGAGATCTGGTTATTTGACCATTTGGACAATTAGATAACTCACTCCATAGAAGGCTTTCTATGAAATAAACCCACATTTGTTCCTAGAATATCTGACTAAGTTTCTGTGGATTTATTTAAGTATATAGTATCATCTATCAGGTAACCACCCATTTTCTTATCCTTCTAATCTGTCCAATCATTGGGTCCTTCATTCATGTATTTATTTCTCTATGCCAATACCTACCTGCAGATATAGTTACATCATGATATTTCAGTCAGCGATAGACTGCATGAACAAATTGGTGCTTCCATCATATGGACTGCAAAAGGCCTACCATGTAGCATCAGTGTAACATCATAGAAGAACGTAGCATCCATGGTGATGCTGGTGTGACACACTTGCTGTGCTTTACAACATGTGCACTTATGTATCGCACCAACACTTAATAATAAATGATTGTATTATCGATTAGAATTCTCTAGAGAAGCAGAACCAGTAGATGTGTGTGCTACATAATATATATGAATATATGTGCATAATACACGCACAAACATACACATGCATATATAATACATAGGACTTACTAGATTGGCTTAAAACTGACATGTGTCAGAAAGTCAAACAACGCCCATCTGCATGCTGGAGAGCCTTGAGTCGATAGAGCCTGACACTCACCAGAGCCATACTGGTGGTAAAGGCCTGGAAGATTCCTGGAAACTCTCCGGTCTTTGGGCCACATTGGAAGGCTGGAGAAGCGAGACTCTCGGCAAAGGGCTGCATCATCATCATCAGAATAGACGCAGTCATAATCAAGAAGAGAAGGCGTGCAAGTGGGCGAGACTCCTTGCTTCTGATCCTTCCTTATAGCTCAGCTACTGTAGGAAGGAGCAGCCTACTCTTTGTTTGTTTTGTTTGTTTTGTTTTTTGAGACAGGGTTTCTCTGTGTAGCCCTGGCTGTCCTGGAACCCACTCTGTAGACCAGGCTGGCCTCAAACTCAGAAATCTGCCTGCCTCTGCCTCCCAAGTGCTGGGATTAAAGGCATGTGCCACCACTGCTCAGCAAGAAGCCTACTCTTTGGAAGGGTCCTCTTCCCTCAATTAACTCCTTCCTAAAAGGCCTACCTCACAGGACCACCTAGAGGACGGTAGCTTAGTTGATTCTAGATTCAGGTTGAAAATAAAGATCAATAGTCATAATGGTTTGTGTGTTTATCCTCTTTCTCCTTCTCCTTGCATCCCCTCTTCCTCCCCTTCCTGTCCTTCTGGTGTGGTTTCTCCTAGTGACTCCTCATTGCTGTGTAGTCCAGGCTGGCTTTTGTGTCTTCACCACATAAGAGCTGGATTATCCCCAGCTTTCGCTGTACTTTAGTCAGTAGACTGTACTTACACAAGTTTCCTGTAAGAGTGAGTCATATTACATGGTAGCAACCTCGTATACTTAATATTTTTATGTCTAATTTCATTGAGAGGGCTACACTGGGTGATTGTAATATAGAATTTAGATCTGTGTAAGTATACTCTATGATGTTGACAAATGGTCCAAGATGTATGGAAAGAGAAATCTATCTATCTATCTATCTATCCATCCATCCAACCATCATCTATCATTTGTCTGTCTATCTCTCTGTCTGTCTTTCTATCTCATGTGCCAATCTTTTTCTTCTAGCTCTCCAGCCCCTTCTCCTATTTCCCTCCCTAACTACTGTCCTTTTAAAAATAAGTAAGTGGTTTGGTATGGGAGAAAATGAAATTAGAAAAGTTAATTATGTTGTTGGATGTGGATAGTTTATAGGAACCATTACATTAGTTTATGGACACGTGACTAAATGAGGGATCTTTTTTTTTTTTTTTTTTTTTTGCTACTTGCTTTTATTTATCCATTTTTAGATGCTCTGATTTAAATAGGTAATTTTCATAACATCCCTGCAAACATTGCTTATGCCTTTCCGTGAATCAAGAAATGAGAAGAAGGGATTGGGGAGATGTCTCAGCAGTTGAGAGCACTGGCCGCTCTTTTAGAGGAGCTGGGTTCAGTTACCAGCAATCACGTGGTGGCTCACAACTGTTTGTAACTCCAGTTTCAGGGTATCTGACACACTATTCTGAACTCTGTAGGCACAAAGGTGGTATAGACATATATGTGTAGGGCAAAACACTCACACATTACAAAAGAAGGAGGGGGAGGGGGAGGAAGAGAAAGAAGATTAAAATAAGTTAGAAAATTTGCATCAAGTCCCAGAGATAAACGAAGAACAAGATTTGAATGTGTCTACATGGTTTCAAGGCAACCTATATACCAAACTGCTTCACTAGGCTGGCTTCGTAATGGCTTCTACGTCCTGTGACAAATTCAGAATCCATCCTAGCTAATGAATCTCAATTGCCCAGACAGAAAGTAGATCTTATGAAAGCATTCATTTGATAGTCTTCAATGTAAAGGACTTTGGGTAGAACCTGTTGTGATTTACCCTGGTCTCAAAAATTTGCTTTAAAAGTCCAGGAAAAAAAAAAGCACAGTGTAAATCTCCATGGTCGTGAGAAACTTTGCTAGAGGCTTATAACTGTTCCAGTACACATTCCTAACAAATCACATCTTTTCTAGATCTTACAGCTACAGAGACAAAAGGCCAGGGAAGCAGTGTCTTCTAGAAGAGTCCTCCAGACAGCAGAATTACAAATTTATTCTTTTCCTGTGTTAGTTAGTTACTGTGTTAACAGTAACAGTGTTAGTTACTGTTCTCACTGCTGTGACATAAGGTTAGACAGAGCAACTTGAGGAAGGGTTAGCTCACTTAGGCTCACTGAGAATTCAGACCATCAAGACTGGGAAGCCACAACAGCAGGCGTGAAAACACTACACTACACACACACACACACACAAACACACACCCGCATGTACACACCATGAGCCATTGTAGCTACTAAGCTAAGCAGGCACTCTAGGCTCTTCAATGGAAGCAGTGTCTTGATACCAACCTTCGAATCAGCCCCTCCACTTCATAATGTCTAGTTATTTTAATTCTGCAGAGATACAGCTTCAAATCATATGCCATGTCATACTATGTTTGCTCTGTCCAACTGACATTTGGGATGAGATTTTTTTTTTTTTTTTTTAGCTAATGGAGAGATGGTGAGATTAGATAGAGTCCATCAGGTAATAAATATTTCCTCTTAAACCAGGCAAGCAGTTTGGTATAGGAGAAATAATGGAATTAGGAAAGATAATTACATTGCCAGGTGTGGATATTTAGAGGAACCACAAATCTATGGTCACCTGACTGGGAAGAACTGGGAATCTGTGAAATCATTATCTAACCTGTTAGAGTTCTCTACATGCTGGGAAGAGACAGCTTACCAGTGTTCAAGGTCCATTGCACACCTGGGTGTGGGAAAGAAAAATCCAGGAAGGTCTTAAAAGTGACGAAAGGGTCTCAGACAGGTGAAGTCTCTCTGTGCATCTGAATGTTGACACATACTTTATGGCTGTTGTAATTTCCTAGTAGGTTTCATTTCTTGGAATAAGGCAGCCTGTAAACATACCTTGTTAAGGACATGTGCTACTTTCGAAGCCTTTTAAAATTTCATTTGGCACAGGTGACACAAATCTTGGCCAGAAGCCACTCTTCTGGTGTCTCTCTGCTACTTGCAGAGTGAAGTTCCCCATCCCTTCTGTCTGGACTTAACTTACGTGGGATCTCAGGAAGACAGCAAGCTGCAGTATACCTAGCTGGCCTGAGGCAGTTATCTGAGAAAGAGATTCAAATCTAGAGGAACACAGGAAATACTCAGAGCCATTGGAATCCCCTCTGAATACCAGTGAGAAAGGATCACATTGCTTCTACAGGAGGAGGCATCAGTATAGGCTCAGACTACACCTAGCACAGGAATGACTACGGAATGTCCAGCTGCTCTAGGTAGAAGGACAAAGTAACAAGTAACAAAGTAACTGGGGTTTGGTTTTTTGGTGGCTGCAGAGACTCTGGTGGGGAAAATGCTGGAGGACCACGGGCCTCTCTCTGTTAATCCTCCCAACCATCCTCTCCCCACCTGCCCTGGGCAACTGGCCTCTAACTCCTTTCCAATCTGATGATTCAGAATTTCTAAATAAGAGAAAAGGGGGCAGGGTCTCTGGTTTTTCTTTTACCCACTTCTAAGCATTTGTGTACTGTTCAAAAAGTCAACTTGGGTTTTCTTGAAAAATAACATATAAAAGAAATAAAACCCACGAAGGGTAGAGAGGCATGGCTTTTTGTAGTGACTTCCTGCTTCTGCCAAGGCAGACAGAGCCTGTGTCCCCAGCTCACCCTGCTCTGAGAGCTGTATGCAAATAAGCGGTTTCAGTGCCTGACTCAGGAAGCAAACAGAAACGAAACAAAAACAAAGCAAAACCCAAAAACCGCTGTTACCACCAACTACAAAAAACACCCCATGACCAATTAATTCCAAGAGGTCCCTGCAGAGAGAGAGAGAGAGAGAGAGAGAGAGAGAGAGAGAGAGAGAGAGAGAGAGAGAGAGAGAGAGAGAGACTGTGTATGTGTGTGTGTGTGTTAGGGGTATTGAGGGATCCACTCCATTTTGCCCTTTAAGCAGTGAGCTCCCTCTGGACTCACTTCCCTAATGAACCTTACTCAGGAGTGACAAAGAATTCAAAGCATTCGCAGGACATTTTTTTTTTTTTTTTTTAAATCTCTAGCCACATGGAATGCTATTTCTAAAGCTAATTTTCTTTGATGGAAAAACAGAAAAAGCAGTCAGGAGTCTTAAGCCAATTTGCTGGACTTATTTCACAACTAGCCTTGAGGGTAACCTTTTTCCTTTTATTTCTTTTCAAATTCATTTATTTATTTATTTCAGTGAGAGCGTCAAATCTCACTTGATAGCTCCAAGCAGGTTTTTGAATTTGTAAGCTTTCTGTGGGATGGGTAGGCATGAACTACCACACCGGGTGAAGGCTCTGTTGTTGTAGTTGTTTTGGGTACTGGGGCTGTTAAGCAAGCAAGAAGTCTACCACTGAGGTAGAGTCCCAACTCTTTAGAAAACAAACTGAGGCAGGTCTCACTAAATTTCCCGGATTGGCCTTGAACTGACTCTGGAGCTCATGTAGACTTTGAATTGGACATCCCTCTGCCTTAACCTGCTGAGTATCTGGGATTAAAGGCCTATGCCACAGAGTCCTGCTGAGAGTGGATTTTCCGTGTTTTGTTTTTGTACTTTTGTCGTCATTGCTATGTCCAAAGCATGAGAAGAGAGGAAGAATTTGTTCTGACTCACAGTGCATGGCAGAAAGGCAGGGTGCATGAACATCAGATAACTGCTCATATTGCTTATAGTTAGGAGGCAGAGAGTGGTGAATGTTCTCAGCTAGCTTTCTCTATTTTATGCAGTCTGGCTCATAAAACAACGCTGCTTATATTTAGAGTGGTTCTTCCCAGTTCAAATAACTTAATCTAGAACACCCGACCAGACAAGCCCCAGGAAATACCCAAAGGCTTGTCCCTTCAGCAATCTTAGAAGTTGACTTTCAATATTAGTCTAGGTAGAAGGACAAAGTAACACAGTAACAAAGCAACAAAGCATCAAAGCAGCAAGGTAACAAAGCAGCAAAGTAACAAAGTATCAAAGTAACAGGTTTGGTTTTCCATCAGGTAGCTGCAGAGACTTGCTTTTCATCTGCAAGAATTTTAAAAGGTCAACACCAATGCTGCCATTCAACAGTCATAGGTAGGCTGTGCAGCAGGATCCCTGCCGCAAGGACAAACCCCTCTGCTCTTTGATTCTGTACTTCTGATATCAATGTTGATTTAAAAAGTCACCTTCTAAGTGGCACCTGCTGATCATGTGATCATCCAGATCGGTGTTTTACTCCCAAAGCTGAATGAGAAATGGAAAACCAAGCTGGGCAGTGGTGGCGCATGCCTTTAATCCCAGTACTTGGGTCTCTAGAGTGAGTTCCAGGACTGCCAGGGTTGTGTACAGAGAAACCCTATCTCAGAAAAAAGAAAAGAAGAAAAGAAAAGACAAGACAAGACAAGATAAGACAGAAAAATTGAGATGGTCAATGGTAACTATCGGGACAGATTCTTTAATTCATCATTTCCCCATACGTTCATTCCTAGTCTTTGGGGAATTAAGACTTCTTTTAAGAGATAAGTGGTCTAGAGTGGTCTAAATAAAACACGGTGGTGTAACCAGTTCACAATTCCTCCAGGAACTTTGCAGGCTTCAGGTGGGGTCACTAAAACAATTGATTAGAAAGCGGTCCTGAATCTGTCTGCTGACCTCTCTCATTCTTCTGGGTATGTGACCTTCTATGTATTTTCTAAAGTTTATGTTACTTTTGGTTCTGGGGGCCATTTCAAAATAGTTTAAAACTTATTTAGAGCTGAGTGCAAATTTTTACTTTTGAGATTTATATTTAGGGGGCAAATAAAAAAGTGTAGGGCTGGAGAGATGGGTCAGTGGGTAAGAGCTCTTGTTGATGCTCTTCTAGAGAACCTGAGTTCAGTTACCACACTTCACATTAGGTGGCTCACAAGTACCCACAACTCCAGATTCAAAGAGTTTGATGCCCTTGTTTGGCCTTCTCAGGAGCCCATGCAGAACACACACACTTACTCACACACACACACACACACACACACACACACACACATACACACACACACACACACTTTTTTTTTTATGTTTGGAGTAGCCTAACTGAAGAGAGCTGGAAGAGACAGGAAGCGAAGTTTGGAGGGTCAACTGGGGCAGTGCAATTATCCTGAAAAATGATTCTTCACGAAGGAGAGAGTGGGATCATAGGAAGGAGCAGGATTTGCGAGGCACTGGGCAGTTAGAATGACCAACATGCAGCCATTGATGGGGTGCTTCAAGGAGAGAGGGAGCCGGAACAACAGTAGGAAGGTTGCTTTTGTATCTGGTGTGCCCCAAGACCCTGTCCCTATGGAGTACAAGTTCACCCCAGTGACCCTCGCCTGTGCTGTGGGGTTCCTGTGACTTCTCAGGTGTGTTTTCCGTCTCACTCATCCCTGAGTTGTCTGGTTGGTAGAAGAACATCACCCATAGTGTCCCATGCCTTCCAAGTGGTCATCACCCATAGTGTCCCATGCCTTCTAAGTGGTCATCTTCTGTAGTGTCCCATGCCTTCCAAGTGGTCATCACCCATAGTGTCCCATGCCTTCCAAGTGGTCATCACCCATAGTGTCCCATGCCTTCCAAGTGGTCATCACCCATAGTGTCCCATGCCTTCCAAGTGGTCATCTCCCATAGTGTCCCATGCCTTCCAAGTGGTCATCACCCATAGTGTCCCATGCCTTCCAAGTGGTCATCTCCCATAGTGTCCCATGCCTTCCAAGTGGTCATCACCCGTAGTGTCCCATGCCTTCCAAGTGGTCATCTCCCATAGTGTCCCATGCCTTCCAAGTGGTCATCACTCGTAGTGTCCCATGCCTTCCAAGTGGTCATCTCCCATAGTGTCCCATGCCTTCCAAGTGGTCATCTCCCATAGTGCCCCATGCCTTCCAAGTGGCCATCTCCCATAGTGTCCCATGCCTTCCAAGTGGTCATCACCCATAGTGTCCCATGCCTTCCAAGTGGTCATCACCCATAGTGTCCCATGCCTTCTAAGTGGTCATCTTCTGTAGTGTCCCATGCCTTCCAAGTGGTCATCTCCCATAGTGTCCCATGCCTTCCAAGTGGTCATCTTCTGTAGTGCCCCATGCCTTCCAAGTGGCCATCTCCCATAGTGTCCCATGCCTTCCAAGTGGTCATCACCCATAGTGTCCCATGCCTTCCAAGTGGTCATCACCCATAGTGTCCCATGCCTTCCAAGTGGTCATCTCCCATAGTGTCCCATGCCTTCCAAGTGGTCATCACCCATAGTGTCCCATGCCTTCCAAGTGGTCATCTCCCATAGTGTCCCATGCCTTCCAAGTGGTCATCACCCGTAGTGTCCCATGCCTTCCAAGTGGTCATCTCCCATAGTGTCCCATGCCTTCCAAGTGGTCATCACTCATAGTGTCCCATGCCTTCCAAGTGGTCATCACCCATAGTGTCCCATGCCTTCCAAGTGGTCATCACCCATAGTGTCCCATGCCTTCCAAGTGGTCATCTCCCATAGTGTCCCATGCCTTCCAAGTGGTCATCTCCCATAGTGCCCCATGCCTTCCAAGTGGCCATCTCCCATAGTGTCCCATGCCTTCCAAGTGGTCATCACCCATAGTGTCCCATGCCTTCCAAGTGGTCATCACCCATAGTGTCCCATACCTTCCAAGTGGTCATCTCCCATAGTGTCCCATGCCTTCCAAGTGGTCATCTCCCATAGTGTCCCATGCCTTCCAAGTGGCCATCTCCCATAGTGTCCCATGCCTTCCAAGTGGTCATCACCCATAGTGTCCCATGCCTTCCAAGTGGTCATCTCCCATAGTGTCCCATGCCTTCCAAGTGGTCATCTCCCATAATGTCCCATGCCTTCCAAGTGGTCATCACCCATAGTGTCCCATGTCTTCCAAGTGGTCATCTCCTGTAGTGTCCCATGCCTTCCAAGTGGTCATCTCCCGTAGTGTCCCATGCCTTCCAAGTGGTCATCTCCTGTAGTGTCCCATGCCTTCCAAGTGGTCATCTCCCGTAGTGTCCCATGCCTTTCAAGTGGTCATCTTCTGTAGTATCTCATGCCTTCTAAGATGCTGTCAACCCTCTGCCATACAGAGCTCCTCCTTGATCTTAGACAGACAATACCTTGTTTGCCTGCCTGGAAATCACTAAACTTTCTACTCCATCTGGGGAATTTCTTCCCCACTTAATGGTCAGTTTTTCCCAGAGAGGATTCTCATCTGACTGAGCTCTTATTCTCCAGTTTCTTTGTCCAGGCATGATGTCAAAAGTATGAGCAGGCCTAGGTTCATACTTCAGGAAACATTTTCTCTGCCGGTCTCTCCGCTGGTCTACTCAGCTCCACAGACCTGTCTCATAGGTTCATTCAAGGGGAGGATGCAGCAGGACATCTAGTTCAGAATCATCAACAGGTTCATGGATGCTGTAAAGCCCGACGTCACTGGATGGAAGGACTGTCCAGCCAGACCAAACACACAGAAGACCTTTATATGATGGCACGGCTAAAGTCCAGGTGTTTCTAATCGTCTGGCTGTCACTTGATTCCAATTTCTAAGACCCACAGAGGGCAGAGTGTAGACCAGGTATTGGGGAGAGATGATGAACTTATGGGAAAAAGGAAACCAGCCAAACAAACAAACAAAAAACATAGGCTATGTAGTGTGGGAGTACAGACAATGGTGCCTGTTAAGTAGACAGCTCTGTTGTACAGGAAGAAACCAGAGTAGTCTGTTTCTCTGTCTGTTTCTCTGTCTGTCTTTTTCTTTTCTTTCTTTGTATATTTATGTGCATTTCGGTGTATATGTTTTACATATATGTTATACACAGGCGTGTGGGCTGGTGCCTGTGACATGGGTGGCCTGCTCTGTCA
Source organism: Apodemus sylvaticus (assembly GCF_947179515.1). Classification (NCBI taxonomy): domain Eukaryota; kingdom Metazoa; phylum Chordata; class Mammalia; order Rodentia; family Muridae; genus Apodemus; species Apodemus sylvaticus. Next base: position 81,330,552 of record NC_067485.1, on the reverse strand, counting down.
TTCTCTACCACATTCTCTGAGATAAGATGTTAATGAACCTGGAGTTAGGTCAGTGAATACAAGTCTTGACAATCCTCTATTTCCCACAGTTCTGGGGTTACACATGTTTTATTTTTATTTGATGCTTTTGTTAGAATGACTCAGCAAAGTAAAATTCTGGTTTATCATTGGATGTTGTTTCACACATGCATCAAACAGGCCAAAGTGAACTAAAATAAAATAACATACATGAAATAAAATAAATAGCGACTTTGTAGAAAAAAAGAAGTCTTGAATCTTTGGCCTTTTTGACAGTTTCATACAAAACAATGGTTTTTTGTTTGTTTGTCTGTTTTTAATCGTGGATGCTGGGCATTTGAAATCAAGTCTTCATGCTTGCCAGCTGAACGCTCAGGGCTGAGGAGACAGATGGCTCACGGCCCTGGGTGGAGTGGGAAGAAGGCTGGAGAAGCTGAAATCACAGGCAGCGATGCCTGTGTGAGAAATGAGACATCCGTGGAGAAAAGGCAGGAACAGACTGGAGTTAGGAACGGACAAGCCAAGCCAAGTCGTGTAGTTTACCTCGCATGGACACCATTAAGGACAACCGAGGAACAGCAAAATGGCCCAGGGGATCTGACCACCCATTCACTCACTCACTCATTCACTCACTCACTCATTCACTCACTCACTCATTCACTCACTCACTCATTCACTCACTCATCCATTCATTCACTCACTCACTCATTCATTCACTTGTCTATTCATTCACTCACTCACTCATTCATTCACTCACTCATTCATTCACTTATTCATTCACTCACTCATTCATTCACTCACTCATTCATTCACTCGTCCATTCATTCACTTACTCATTCATTCACTTGTCTATTCACTCACTCATTCATTCACTCATCCATTCATTCACCTACTCACTCACTCATTCACTCACTCATCCATTCATTCACTTACTCACTCATTCATTCACTTACTCACTCATTCACTCACTTATTCATTCACTCACTCATTCACTCACTCATTCATTCACTCACTCACTCACTCATTCACTCACTCATTCACTCACTCACTCATTCATTCACTCATTCATTCATTCACTCACTCACTCACTCATTCACTCACTCATTCATTCACTTACTGACTCTCACTTATTCATTTACTCACTCATCCATTCATTCACCTACTCACTCATTCATTCACTTATTCATTCAAGTTTTCTAGATGATATTTTGAGTATAGGAGACCTACAGATTCATGAGATACCATTTCAGTCACTGAGCTTATAGTAAAGAGATCTATAAACAAGCAAACACGGTAAGACGTGGGCACTGGACTCCTGGTTTTCCTGGAAAACAGTAGTATGAGCATGTAAATCCCAGGGTTGTCCGAGACAGGTGGACTGGGGGAAACAACACCCAGGGGTGACAATATGTCTGCCGTCTACTCTCTTCTTTGCCCTCTGTTCCATTTTCATCCTTACTCTTGAGAGATAACATTGAATACATGTGATAATTAAATCTGGAAATGGGACTGGGCTCAGGCAGTGAAGTGTTTGCCCTGCAAGCAGGAGAATATGAGTTCAATCTCCAGTGAAAAGCCAGGCACTTGGGTCGCCCCAGGGCTAGGGAGGCAGAGAGATGAGAGCCCTGGGGCTCACTGGCCAGTCAGCCCAACTGGCGCTCCGGGTTCAATACGAGACCTTGTCTCAAAAAATACGGTGAAGACTGATTGAGGAAGACACCTGCTCCTGACGTCTGGCTTCTACATGCACATGCTAGCACATGATTGCACACATATGAACAAGCACACATGCTGGTTGTTAAGACTAAGATAGGTTGGGAAGACAAGACTGGGGTACAGGAAAAGTCCTGCATCTGAAGGATGGAGAGGACTTACTACTTATCCTGGTTAGTTTGTTTACTGTCAACACATCTGCAAAAAGGGAACCTCAGTTAGGAACTGCTTCCATCAGATTGGCTGGTGGATTTTTTTTTTTTTTTTTTTTTTGAGACAGGGTCTCTGTATAGCCCTGACTGTCTCATTCTGTAGACCAGGCTGGCCCTGAACTCAGAAATCCATCTGCCTCTGCCTCCCAAGTGCTGGGATTAAAGGTGTGCGCCTTTACTGCCTGGCTGGTCAGAGTCTTTTATTTCAGCAACAGCAGTGGCATTTGCTGGTACTGAGATCTGCACTGTCATATAATAGACTTACAAAGACTCTTGCTTCACGTTGAGTGGAATTCTAATTCCACTATGTATCTTTTTAAGCAGTGTGACTTTCACGAAGTGGCTTCACCTCTCTCTCTTACATTCTCTATCTCTAAGTGAGGCTATGACTAACTCCCTCATCAAGGTTTGGTTTTTTGAGACAGGGTTTCTCTGTGTGGCCCTGGCTGTCCTGGAACTCACTCTGTAGACCAGGCTGGCGTCGAACTCAGAAATCCGCCTGCCTCTGCCTCCCAAGTGCTGGGATTACAGGTGTGCGCCACCACGCCTGGCAACTTATTCTTTTCTTAATTGATTGTGTTGATTAATCTTCATTGTCAACTTGATTGAACCTGGAGTCATCGTGGAAACAACTTTGGTGTGTGTGTGTGTGTGTTTCTAGAAAGGTTTAACTAAAGAGAGAAGACTCATACTGAGTGTGGGGTGTACTACAGATGGGGGTCCCAGAAGAATAAGACAAAGGGCATCTATATTCATCTCTGTTTCCTGACTGTGGGCTCTTGTGACAAGCTGCCAAGCGTTCTAGGACTCATGCTGTCCCCACCACGACAAATTGTACCCTCAAGCTACAAGCTATTATCCATCCTCCCTTTCCTGAAGTGTTTTTAATTAGGTATTTTGCCATAGCAATGAGTAAGATAAACAATACATTTACTTTTATTGTTTCCAGTGAATGTAGATTACAGAACACCAAAGTCAGAAGGTCTAAGGGCCTGGTCTCAGGGGAAAATCATATTTACATTTATCTAGAACCTGGAATTGAAGCCGAATTTTAGAAGACTGTTTGTTCTGAACTAGAACTTAATGGAGTATCTCTTATTTTAGTTCCTGGATCCTCTCATGAGATGGGAACTGAGGTATTTCCAGAGGGAGTTTTCAGGAAGGCCCCTGACATCATCGTCCAGAGGAAACCAGATCGAATTGCCTCCAGGGCAAATAGATCAACACTCTGCTGCAAATCAAAGTCCAGATGCGCAAGAGAGACCTGGTGTTGCTGACTTTCTATCTGCTCTCGGGTTTCCTGGGGAACGTTCCTTCTAGCCACTTATAGGACGTCAACACCCGGGAGCAGAAGGGTCAGTTCCGATCAAGGCTAAGCCGGCCTTCACTCAGACTGGCTTTGTCTTCCCGAGCAGGCTTGAGCGGATTTATCTTACACGCATGCCTGACACCTCAGGGACAGCCAGCCTCAGACTGGGAGGAACGAACAGAAGAGTCTCAGACAAGACCCAAAGGCTACAGTAGGAAATCAGTATTGGGTAGGGCAGACAGTAGAAACAGAAAAACAAGAAATGAATGAAAGGACACAGAGAACCTGAAGTGTGGGGGCATACTTTCACACACATCAACTGTTACATTTTAGCTCTTGTAGCCTCTTTCTGTCACATGGCATTTATTTTTACTTAGGGTATTACTTTTCAATTTCAGTTGACACAACCTTGAATTATGGAGAGAAAGTCTCAGTGAGAGGCTCTCTACACAGAGCTGGCCTGTGGGCACATCTGTGAAGGATTGTCTTTTAAATTAATTGATGTAGGGAAATTATGCCCACTATGGGCAGCACCATTACCTAGGTAGTGGGCCATGAACTGCTTAAAAGTGTCTCCACTTTTGTTTTGTTTTGTTTGTTTTTCGAGACAGGGTTTCTCTGTGTAGCCCTGGCTATCCTGGAACTCACTCTGTAGACCAGGCTGACCTTGAACTCAGAAATCCTCCTGCCTCTGCCTCCCAAGTGCTGGGATTAAAGGCGTGTGCCACCACTGCCCGGCTGTGTCTCCACTTTTAAGATGAGCACAGACAGACAAGTGTGCCTTCATTTCTCCCTTCTCTTGACTGTGATTGTGATATCATTAGCTTCTTGAAGTTCCAGCTTTGACTTTCTCGCAACCCGGAACTGCAAGTTGAAATAAACCTTTTTCTTTCTTATGTTACCTTCCCTGTTCCCCTCCCCCACCCCAGGATAGATGATCGCAACAACAGAAGTGAAACTAGAACATTCATAATTATTTATGGATCAGTTTTCTAGCCATGGTCTAAGCACAGCACAGACAAGACCCACACGATCATAGTTTCCAAAATGATAGTGGGCACCGCTGCTATCAGGTAACACAGATGTGAAAGGCTGTGACCTGGAGTGACCTCTCTAGATTTGTGCTTAGGTAAGTACTGCTGAAGGAGCTTAAGGCTCAAATTTTGCTGGAAACATCTCAGAGGATGTTTCTGTAATTGGAAAAATTAAAGCTTATCTTGGCCCCTTTCCCCAGTGCAGTTTAACTGACATCAATTTAATGGTCTTGGTAGGTGCACGGGCAGTTGGCATAGGTACAAAGTGTCTAGTCCCATTAGGAAAGGATTTTTGAGTTCTGGTTTTTGGTTACACGGTTTATTCTATTGGCATGAAAACGTGCTAAATAAAACGACAACAGAGACAATGTCCCAACTCTGGCCATGCTGCGGACTCTGGAAGGGTCTGGGCTTTCCACAGCTCTCAGGCCTGCTATCAGTTCACCTGGAACTAGAAGGGGCTGGGATTTCCCACGAAACCCTGCTCTCACTTTCTGCTCAAAGTAAAAGTCTGTACACTAAGTGCCAGCCAGCTAGTCCCTGTTACAAATGACAGATGCCTGGGAGAAGGCGCTGGAGTTTCCTGTTCCTCAAAGCAAACAAAACTTTGTGTTTACACCTGTCAATTTTACTTGCAAAATGCCCGTTATATTTTTTACATTTCCATTTATTTATTTATTTACTTACTTTTTTGTTGTTGTTGTTTTTTTGTTGTTTGTTTGTTTGTTTTTTGAGACAGGGTTTCTCTGTATAGCCCTGGCTGTCCTGGGACTCACTCTGTAGACCAGGCTGGCCTCGAACTCAGAAATATGCCTGCCTCTGCCTCCCAGAGTGCTCAGAGTAAAGACATGCGCCACCACTGCCCAGCTACTTACTTATTTATGTCTCTATTTGTCAGAATTTTGTCACCTCTTAGCACAGGCTCTGGGACTGATTCTCCCTCCCTTCCGTTCAGGGGCTGGACTTAACCTAGGGTTTGTATGAGAGCATCAAGGCCTTGGTGACACGGAAGGGTTGGTCCAACTGTCCTAGCATGATTTTCAAGGCCTGGAGCAATGTGGGACCAGTGTGCTTTTCTGGCATTTCTTCCCCCAGTGCCCTACCAGCCCTGTGTCCCCGTCCCAGTTGACATGTTACCGATTCTGAACACATCACGTGTGTTCATACTTCTGTGACCCTGTCCTGCCACATTTCTCCACCTGGGTTATTGCTTTCTTCATCTTCTGGGTGGAAACTTACTTACCCATCAAGGCCCACCCAGGTAGAATGGAATCTGTGCAGGCTCCCTTAACTGCCATGATTGGCATCAGCGATTGGCTGAATGATCAAAGAGGCAGTTAGCAAAGGAGATGGAAGACTGGAGCCAACAGCGCAGCGCTCTCACGATAGCAATGGCGTCCTTGCTTGAGTTCCGGTGCCAGGCCTGTAAACACTTGTAATTACACTTAGCTAATGTCTGTGTGAACGTGTGGTGCTTATAGCCCGGGGCAGGTATGGAGGTCAGAGAACAGCTGCAGGGGGCAGCTCTCTCCTACAGTGGCAGTGTGGGGTTCTGAATATCGACCGTCAGGCTTGGCTAGTCTTCCTCTACCGAGCAATCCTGCTGGCACTTATGAAAGGCATTCTGGGTAGAGGTTGACTGATTAAAAATCCTGCACTGCCTTTCTTCATAAATGACAGTCATAGTGGTTTCATTTTCCAGTTTGGCTTCAGTATAACAGAGGGAGGATATAGAAGTGTCAGTGGGGGTTGGGAAATGCCTTAGCAGGTAAAGTGCTCGCCTTGTAAATATGAGGGACCCGAGTCTAATCCCCAGAGCCCATATAAAAATCCAGCACTTATACTCCTAGAAATGGTGGGAGGGAAGGTAGAGACAGGCTGTCCCCTGGAAGCTTGCTGGCCATTTAACAGTTTAGCCTGTTTGGCAAGGTTCCAGGCCAGCAAGTCAGGCGCACACAGCATGGCAGAAATGAGAGAGATGGCTTCGACAAGGAGGGAAGAGAGATCTGGGTCCTGAAAGTTGTCCTCTGATCTCTGCATGTGTGCCACATACATGTGCCTGGACACCTGGACACACACTCCCCCCTCTCTCTCCCTCCCCCCTACATACACACACACACACACACACACACACACACACACACACACACATATGCATGCATGCATGCACGCAGGCATGCAGAACAGAAAAAAGAATAAAAAATAATCCCACTTTTTGTGGTAAAATAATGAATCTATCTGAACTTTCATAAATCACAGCTTAACTGCCACAGACTCCCATTTCTTTGTGCTGTATTTCTTTACCTCATGCAATACTTTGCTAAAATAGCAGAAACAGCTCGAGAAAGGCCTATAGTTGATTGGCATGGATATGCTAATCTTGTGTGTGCTGTCAGAGAGGCTTCCTGCCTGATATCCACTCTACCTCTCACCCCTGACCTCTCACCCCTGACCTCCCACTCTTGACCTCTCACCCCTGACCTCTCACCTCTCCAGAATCTGGGCACGAGCAAGTCTCCTTTATGTTGCTAATCATTAAGGTAAAAGAGGCTAAGCCTGTCTCTTCCTTCTGCTGAGGTGTGCTTTGCCCAGAGCAGGTGGCCTGCGCACTCACCCATGACTCTGCTTTGGAGCCTGGTGCACACCCGCTGGCTGGATTTTCTTGGGAAATTCTGACTTCGGTGTTTAAACCTGTTGTAGGCTTTTGCTGCATTAGTGCTAAAGACAAATGGTTACCACTATCTCAGGAGCTTGGGGAAATATTCCTCCAATTCACAGTTGTGGTCAGGTCACCCTTGACTAATCAGGAGCCTGAACATAGGCAGATGGGTGTCCTAGGGCCCTCTTATTCGGGCTACCCCTTCAGAGATGGAGGGAAACACATCTCTTGGATCTGTGCTATTCCACCCAGAATGGCTTCGGATGTTTTCTAAGCTACCCTGCCTTCTCTCTGCAAGGGACACACTGGCATCAGGAGCTGTCGTCAGCCAGGATAACCCTTGCCTCTGTACCTTCCTAGGTTCAAAGTTTGGGGGTCAGGATCAAACTGACAAATTAACAAGAGGGGCAAAAGTTATGTATACAAAGGAATTCATTTAAAAATGGTTCAAAATGAGGTCTATAAACCATCATAGGCTAATCAGAGGAAACAATGGGGTGTGGGCTATTGGGGGGGTTTGTGGGGGAGAGAAAACCATTCTGATGAGTACAGGAGTCGATATGTGTCGAAGAATGGCTGCCATCTCTGCAGAAGGTGACGTTATCTCAGGTTGCACCTCTTCTACTGAAGAGATAATGTCTTTGAAGGTGGAAATTTCCATTGTAATTCTAGCATTAAAAATGCTTTTTGAAGGGGGAAATTCTTACTTTCTAGTTTTTGGAAAAAGCTCCAATTGCCTTTAGTTTAACATTCTCCATATGCCCCAAGGCATACTTTGGGTTACATCTCTGGCCCCCTCACCCTCTCAGGGTAGATCTTCTGTGTGTGATGCCACCAGGGAAGGCCCTTCTCAGTAAGGAGAAGATGTAAGGAGTGGATGAGTGAGAATATGTTTTCCCACCTGGGTAAGCACACCACAACTGCTTTTCAAGGTGTGGTTAAATGCTACTTCCCTAAGGGAGGTGACCCGGGTGACTTGAGTTCCTGCTGAAGTATAAATTTGTCTCACGGTCTCGTTCTCCACTGACTGGAAGTGTGGAGGTGTTAGAGACTGAAAGCAGGGACTTGTTAGAAGTGGCATTTGGGGCCGGTAATGCAGCTCACTAGACAGAATTCATGCCTGTTATGAGTGAAGTCCTCAGTTCAAGCCCTGGACCTGCATAAACAAGGCGTGGTAGCACATGTCTGCAGTCCAAGGGACCAGGAGGTAACGGCAAGGGAATCAAAAATTTAAGGTCATCTTCAGTTACATAGTGAGTTCAAGGCCAGCCTGGGCTACATAACACTTTGCCTATAATATAATAATAATAATAACAATAATAATAATAAATAATAATAATTAAACAACAACAACAACAACAATAGTAATAGCGTCACAAATAAACACAGAATTTCGACTCTCAAGCTCTTTTAATGCAGGAGAGATGCTGGGCACCTGGGCATCACGGGGTTCTATACAAAAAGAAGGCAGGGAAGAGAGGTGTGGAAGTGAGGAAAAGCTCTTCAGTTACTGCCATTATTTCTAGAACTATGCAAATAGCTGTTGAAGTAAACCCAGCTTGTTCAAGAACTCTGAAGAGCAAGAAGAACCGATACCCTGAAGCACAGTCCTTCCTGCATGTGTGCTTCCTCTGGGGTCCTGAAAACACCCTTTGCTCCAGATCCTTGTCGCCTCTGAGTGTAGGGTTCATACCACCTCCCGGATCCGCCATAGGCGCCCTTGGGCTCTGCCTAGTTTTCTACACGGTATAGTAACTAGGAAAGCACTGTGTTTTCCCAGTAATTACTACTGGAAGAAAGACATTTTCGTGATGTAGCACAACTCTTTCCTTTACGGTCGAGGAAGCTGGAGTTGGAGCTTAAGTGATTTGACTCAAATATGCCAGCCAGCAAGCCGGCTATGGAGATGCACCATTTCCTGTCTTACACCTCCTGCGGCGAAGTGCCAAGCCCCAGCTCCAGCAGCGGTTCACTGAGCCTCTGCCTTCTGGAGACCGTTGGCATCTACAAACTGCCTGCTCAGTCACCATGTAATCGCCCCCCTTCTTCTCTTTAACATAAGCTTGTGCACCCAAATACACACACACACACACACACACACACACACACACACACACACGCACTCACGCAGAAATCTCATAATGTTTTAAGTAAGCTGAGTAACTGGTTTGTACTGAGCCCCATTTATAACTATCTTGGGGCACAGGCTGCCCCTGGGCTGCAAGTTGGACATGCCTAGTAGGTGTCTTTTGAAACATGTGAGTCTATTTTCTTACGGTAGTCCACTGAGCCCCGGTGGTCACACTGCTAGACCTAGTCACACTTTGACCTAGTCACAGTGATTCTGTTATTTTATCTTCAACCCTTGAGCCATGCTCTTGGCCAATCAAATTCTCTTATTTAGGAATCAGGAGCAAAGGGCTAGAGAGATGGCTCAGGTTAAGAGCACTGACTCTCTTCCAGAGTTCCTGAGTTCAATTCCCAGTACCCATACATCACAACCATCTGTAATGTCCGGCTCAAGACCATTTTAACTCAGAGGAGATAACTACACAAGAAGCAAAGCTTTCAAATCACATCTGCCCTTGGGCACGTGAAGGCTCTCCCTTTACACACACCCTAAATTGCATGGCTGTGTTTATTGTAATCAATAAATGCACATGGACATGTTCTCGCGTGGACTCCACCCTTTCTGACAGGATGCTTCTTGCTGTTGGACAGTCTATAGCTTAAACAATAGCATTATGGCACGCCCCTACCAATGTAGCATCCTACATGGTGACGTTACAACGCTGTCACTGCCCTCAATGTCCTCGATGCTGTGTCTGTCTACCCTTGCTTCTCCTGGCTCCCGACAGCATGGGGCTTACTGTCATCCAAGTGTTCCTTTTCCAAAACTCAATCTTAGTGGAATTGCACAGTGTGTTTCCCTTTTAGATCCGCTTTTTTTTTTCACTACTTAGCAACATTCATCTGGGCTCTCCCTGTATCTTCTCATAGTTTGGAAGCACACCCCTTTTTAGTGCCAAACCCTTTCCAATTCTGTGCACACTCTGCATCTTACTCACGCTCACCCACAGAAGAACATCCTGGCTGCGTCCGCATCTTGACAGTGATGAGTAAAGGCACTGCAAGAATCTGGGTATAGTAGGATTTTAGGTGGACATATGCTTTCAACTCATTTGAATAAACTCCAAAGAACTGGGCTTAGAATAAGCTATGTGGAGAATGTGCTTAATCAATCTCTCTCTCTCTCTCTCTCTCTCTCTCTCTCTCTCTCCCCCCCCCCCTCCAAGATAGGGTTTCTCTGTGTAGCCCTGGCTGTCCTGGAGCTCACTCTGTAGACCAGGCTGGCCTCGAACTCAGAGATCCACCTGCCTCTGCCTCCCAAATGCTGGCATTAAAGGCGTGTGCCACCATTGCCCAGAGCTTAATTTCTTAAGGTAAGATGAGCTATGTGTTGAGGTGGTTGTGGTGTTTTGTATATCACCCTCTGTGAGTGGCTGGTTCTTGTTGGTTTACACTCTGGTTTGTGTTTCTACTGCCACAACCCTTGACTTTAGCTACCCGAGTAGGTGTACAGTGGTCATTGTATCACATTTTCAGTGTGTGGCATACACACGTGTAAGTGTTCACGTCAATGTGTGTGACAAGTGTGTCAATGTGTGTGAAGGTGCATGCTCGTGTGAAGGCCAGAGGTTGACATCTGTGTCTTCCTTGGTTGCTCTCCACATTATTTTTTTTCAGTCAAGCTCTCTCACTGAACCTAGAACTTTCTGATTCTGCAAGACTAGCTGGCCAGGGAGCCTCACTGGTCCCTTTGTCCCCACCTGCCATCTGGGATACTAGGGAAGAGAATAAAGAAGAAAGATGAAGGGCAAGAAGGAAAGATGGAGGGAAGGAAGGAGAAAGGATGGAAGGAAAGAAGAGAAAGAGACAACAAAATTGTAATCACTCAAACAAAACCCTGATTCATGTTTGTCTTAGTCAGGGTTTCTATTCTTGCACAAAACATCATAACCAAGAAACAAGTTGGAGAGGAAAAGGTTTATTTATCTTACACTTCCACATTGCTGTTCATCACCAAAGGAAGTCAGGATAGGAACTCACAAAGGGCAGGAGCTTGGAGGCAGGAGCTGATACAGAGGCCATGGAGGGTGCTGCTTACTGGCTTGCTTCCCCTGGCTTGCTCAGCTTGCTTTCTTATAGAACCCAGGACTGCCAGCCCAGGGATGGCACCACCCACATGGGCCCTCCCTGCTTGATCACTAATTGAGAAAATGCCTTACAGCTGGATCTCATGAAGGCATTTCTTCGAGGGAGACTCCTTTCTTTGTGATAACTCCAGCTTGTGTCAAGTTGACATACAAAACCAGCCAGTATGGTAATGTCTGCCAGTGTTTATACTGTATATTCCTTGGATTTGGGAAAAGATGTTTAATGTTACTTCTTAAGGATAAGTTCAGTTGGCTTGAGCACATCACTGGAATTTGTAGGAGTAAATGTAGTTTTATTAAGGTGTAGTTTTCATACAGACTGTGCAAGCATTCAGGAAAGGGAGTCGGGGAACCTGCCATATCATGTTTAGTGATCGGTACCTAGTTCTGTGTTTGTCATATAGCCAAGACCCAATGGGTATTTGCTTCCCTGGTAACCACGGTGTGGATGATGGGGAGATTACTCATATCTCTCTGGACCAGCTTAGTGGACACTTCGGAGGTAAATAACCAAAAATGTCCTTTAGCAATCATAAAGTACAAAGCCTCAAGCCTACCTCCTAAGAAGCCAGACTGCCCAGTTATAGATAGATAAGAACATACACTGACTGCCTTTATTCTGCAACTAGGGACCGAGACCTGGACCTCTATATCAAACACACCTCCACTCTTCCACTCGATTGCCTCCCAGGGATGTGATGTTGCCAAGTCGATTGGATCTGAAGTCAACTAAAAGACAAACACACATAGCACCCGTGGGTGGGGACCATGATTGTATTTCCAGGGAGGATTGACTGGAAGGCGCGTTTCCAGTGACATCTCAGATATAAGAAGGCCTGATGGAGAAGCTGAAGCTTTTGCCTGACTGTCTTCATTCCTGGCTCGTGAGTGCATCCACTGTGTTGCTGCTGCTATGGTGCTCTTTTGCTGACATCAGAACCCAGCTCTTTCAATCTTTTAATGTGGACTAAAACTCAGCTGCTCTCCAGGAATCCTCCAGGCCTTCAGCGCCACGACTGAGGCATCCAGGAGCCTCCTGATGATCTGAGCATGAAGTGATGCAGATGGCCACAGCTGGAAACAACCCGTATCCAGTAAGTCAGTTTAACGAATCCCTTTTTATGATATATATATTATTTCTCTTGGTTCTGTTTTTATAGAGATTCAAGATGGGCTGAAGAGATGGCTCTGCGGTTAAGAGCACCAGCTGTCCTTCTGAAGGTTCCAGCAATCACATTGTGGCTTACAACCATCTGTAACAAGATCTGACACCCTCTTCTGGAGTGTCTGAAGACAGCTACAGTGTACTTACATATCATAAATAAATAAATAAATAAATAAATAAATAAATAAATAAAAAAAAATAAATCTTCATAGAGTGTCCAGACCAATAAAGATCTAAGATTAGTATTCACATAAAAATGCAGCTATGATATAGAATGTGTCTCAGGAGGTGTCTTTGGTATAAAGATAGGTTTTAGGAGGACATTCCTTGGCCACTTACTGGAATCATCAGGTGCCTAATACCTGTTAGTTAAGCTGTAGCTCCTGGCATAGTCTGTGATGCTCTGGCCATGGAGACTGTCTGAAGGGAGTGTGGGTTTGATGTGAGAGCACTGAGGAGGACGCTGCCCATACCATGTCAGTGTGTGGGGGTGGGAGGGGAAGAGAAAGAAACAAAAACCCCAAACCAGACTGGAGTCTGGAGAAGGCAGGCCGCTGGTCAGCTGACGCCCACCCCATCCCCCGCTGCCCTTTGTTGTTTCAATCCCTGTTTGGCTCTGGCCCAGTCGTTTGGACCTGGACCAAGCAAGTCTCACAATGGCTGCCAACCAGCTAGGCTTCAAAACAAGTTTGCAGGTGGCCTTACTGAAAGCCTTCTGAGGAAGACGTGTGGACATCAAATGGCTGCACTTTCATTTCTGAGGCACATGTGGACTTACTTACTTGGTAAAGTCTGTCACTCAGGGCAGTGGACTGATTTGGACACATCACTCCAAAAGGGTGACTCTGGACTGTCTAAGCAGTGATGTAGAACAAAGATTTTATCTGGTTCCTACAGCTTATAACAGGAGCCTGAAGGTCATCTCTCTAGTTCATCTCGGGCATTTCCCAAACGCCTTTTCTCCTCCCGCTCTGCCTCTCCTTATTTCTGGAGCCCCAGTTGCTCAAGACGGCCTCATGGAACTTCCTTCCTATAGAATGTCTCTGACTACTGCATCAGTTGTCACCGTGGTTAATGTTGACCATCAACTCAACAGGGTCTAGAATCGCTGGGGAAACAGGTCTGTAAGAGATTTTCTGGGTTAGGTTCATTGAGATGTGACGGCCCTCTTTATACAAGGATGGCATTCTGTCAGCTGGTATCTCAAGGTGTGTGGAATGAAGAAGGGAGCTGGGTATCTCTATCCCTCCCTCCCTCCCTCCCTCCCTCCCTCCCTCCCTCCCTCCCTCCCTCCCTTCCCTCCTTCAGTTGCTCTTGTTAGGCATTTTATGACAACGGTAAGAAAAATCAAGTCACTTGAATGTGAGTATGAACCAAGGAAGCCCTTATCTGTGACACTCCACTCAAAGTATCCCAGCAGAGGAACTCTCCCAGAGGCAACAAAGTAAAACTCAGGTGTGCTCAGGCTGTTTTATCCACCCCAGTATAAACACAGGAGTAAGGAGATCGTTCAAGACAATCACTTGAAACTGTTCCTTTACATAGAATAAGAGTATCTCGTTCTCTCATTCCCATTCACAGTTTCAACACACTGGAATCTCATCTTTTGAAAAATTTGAGTGTAAGAATGGGAAAACTGACATTTCAGCCCAGAAGGAGTCTCTGCAACTCAAACCAAGTTTCTAAAAATGTGCCATGTTATATAATTCAGGGCAAGGCATGGAAAAGTACTAGCTGGTGTGCAGCTGGAGGCTGCCCCGCCTCTGACTCACTGAGGCAAAAGCACTTGAATTAAGATGCCACGTGAGTCCACTCATCCTCCAGGACACATTTGCCGTGGGGGAGTAAGATGCAAGGTGAGGAACCTGGGATCAGCAGTGGGTTTTCAAAGTTTGTTCTTGCTCCCTTGAAGCCAATGTGGAGGGCTCCTGCACCTTTCCAGATGTCTGGTGCTGTCCAGCTGTTTCTGTGGCATCACACCAGTGTGGGAAAGATGGCCTTCAACCGCCAAACTAGCTTCTGTGCTGTGGCCTCAGGTCAGTGACACTTCTGCCATAGCAAATATTACTCTCCTTTTCAATTACCAGTCTTCATATATGGAGCCATTTTGATGTCTGGCCAATCTCTGCATGATCTCTGGCCCCAGTAATACACAAAATAACAGGAAGTGGTTAAAGTATGTCTACATTGAAGCAATCATCCAGGTACCTGGTGGCTCTTTTTAAAATGTGTGCATGCCTGTGCTTGTATGCATATGTGTGTACACATACAGATGTGCATGCCAGTATATGTGTGCATGTCAGTATATGTGTACATGTGTGCATGTCAGTACATGTGCACATGTGTGCATGCTGGTACATGTGTACATGTGTGCATGTCGATACATTTGTACATTTGGGCATGCCTGTACAGGCTGAAGGTTGGTGTTGGGTGTCTTCTTCAATCTATTTCCACTTTATTTTGTATTTTCTTGAGACAGAATTTCTCTCTGATCTTTAGACTCATTAGCCTGCTTAGATTGGCTGCCCAGCAAGCTCCAGGGACCCTCTTGTCTCTGCCTCCTGTGTGCTGGGATTACAGGAAGGTGACACCACTCCTGACTTCTTCGTGTGAGTTCTGGGGACACAAAAGAACACCTAAGGTACTTTCTTTTACCTTTCATTTGGGTATGTGTGTGTATGCCTGTGCGTGTGTGGGGGTGCACGTGAGAGGACCTTGGAGGCCAGATCCCCCCAGAGCGTGAGTTACAGGCAACTCTGAGCAGCCATATGTGGTGCTGGCAACACATCTTGGGTCGTCTTTAAGAATGGTGCATGCTCCTAACCTTCGAGCCTCCTCTACACTGACTTTCTATGATTAACACCCACACATAAACACACACATGCACACACATGCAGTTATATACGCACATGCTCACATGTGTACACACACCTATGCATTATTGAGAATTTGGCATTTTCTGATGAGGTCCCAGCTCTTGCCATGATCCTCACAGTTTATAACAAGGATTTTATGATTTCAGTCAGCCACTGAGACATCTCATGAGTGTTCTTTTATTTTTAAATATCTACAGGGAATAGCGAGAATCACGGCTTCCGGCTTGGAGATAGTAAGCGCCATTCAAGGTTGGTGTCTCTTTTATTCAAGTTTGGCTGAGTCATTCACAGCTAACACTATATTTAGGATTTGCTAATATGGGCATAACTTTACATGGAAGCAAATACCACTGTAGTCACCCAGCCTCCTACACTGTATGCCTCATATGGGCTTCAGGAGGACAAAATGGTTCACACACCTCCACGGCAGCTCCTGCTCCAAGGAGCTGGGGTGACCTTTCTGTCCATGGGCGCATCAAACCCTCCCACAGAGCTCTGGACTCTAATGACCTATTTGAGTTCTACTTTAAAAAGTGTCCTACAGGCTTGCCCACAGCCCAATCTTATTAAAGCCCTTTGTCAATTGGTTCCTTCCTCTTAGTTGAGTTTAGCTTGTGTCAGATTGACATTAAAAACTAGCCAGCTAATAATCCTCTAAGTAGCCTCCATGTTGGGACAAATGACAAGATCCAGGCATAGAGATGAACCAGCTAGAAATAGAACTTCCACAATAAGGAATGAAATTAGTATGTCAAAAAGGGTATCTGCTCCCCAATTTATTGTCGCATGTCCCAGTTTGCTTCTCTGACACTGTGGTAAATACCATGGCCAAAGGCAACTTGGGAAGGAAAGGGTTCATTTCGTCTTACAGCTTAGAGACTGCGGTGAAGGGGAGCCAAGGGGAGAGTTCAAGCAGAAACCCGAGGCCAGAGCTGAAGCAGAGGCCATGGGCGAGCATGGCTTGTTGTCACACCTTGCTCAGGTTAAGTTTTTATACCACCCAGGACCATGTGAAACAGGAAACCCACTCCAAGAAATATGCGCTAGTATGCTAAGCTAACCAGATGGAGGTCTTTTCTCAATTGAGGCTCCCTGTTTCCCCGATGACTCTACCTTATGTCCAAGGGACAAAACAAAAATGAAAACAAAAATGAAGAGAACAAAAAGCCCAGAACACAGTGCTATTCACAGGAGCCAAGAGAAGGAATCATCCTATGGAGAAATGGATAAACAAGATACTGTCTAGACACAGCATATGATGCTAGGAGATGGACTCAGCAGTGGATTCCCCTTGAAGGGTTCCAAGAGGTGCTGCTCAGCCTGTTTACAGACAGCCTGGTTCCCAGAGGGAGGCTGCTGGGGGGTCAGGCAGGTGCTCAAATTTCCAACTGCTTATCACAGGACCTCATGAGTCATTGAATTTCAGGAAACTGACTGGGAAGCTTGTTAAGATTATGATGACCAAGACATCTGTGGTCTACAAGCTTGTCAACAAAAAAAGAATGGTTCTCTCTCTCTCTCTCTCTCTCTCTCTCTCTCTCTCAAACACACACACACACACACACACACACACACACACACACACACAAACATACACACTTTGCATTCCTTGGGATATCATTGTTTCTAATGAGAACCTAAGTCTTATCATTACTATATACTTCTAAGGGCTGCAGTTTTGAATTCTAGAAGCTCTATATTTTTTAAAGATGGAGTAATAACAAAAGTAGAGCACATTCTTCTGTCTAGTTACAGTCTAATTTCAGGCCATAGGCACTGCAGGGATCCAGTCCAAGGCTCTCATTTGATGGAGGTTACAGGGAGCTCTTGGAGTTTGGCTGCTGCCCTTGATATAATAGCTACTGCCCAAGAAGGCACCACAAGCTCATTTTTCCAGATTCCCCATCATACACTGCTCTGCTTAATCCAAATCCTCATGCAGCTTCCTACCAGGAAGCACAACGGACCCGACATCTTAGGACCTGATCTAGGAACACTGAACTATTCCAAGGAAGAAAGCATAATGAAGGTTTGTAAGCACGCCCCACATGACTCAGCCTTCCCATGAAAAAACAAGTCCTGGAGATGGACAACTTACGAAGAGTAAAAGCTTTATTTTGCCTTACAGTTTGGAAGGTTTCAGCCCACAGTTGGTTGGCTCTGTTGTTCTTGGTGCTGTGGAGAAAGTACTACATCGTGGTGAGAGTGTCTGGTGGGGGAGGCCTTCACCTGCCTCATGGCTAAAAGCGAAAGCGAGAGAGTTCTGCAAACCCTTCAAAGGCGCTCTCTCGATGACCTAAAATCTCCCAGCAGATTCTGTGGTATCTGGTAGAGAAGACTCTACCTCTCATGGTATATACCCCCTGACAACTAGGGAGTTAGTCTTTAACACATGGGCCTTCCCAGCAGCATGTAAGACTTCAGTGTCAAGGTTTGAATCACCTGCCTCAGACATACACCGGTTGTATGAAGATAGCAAACACATTTGTAACATGACTGGGCACATGGCCTGAGAATGCATTGCCTCTGAAAGGAATCTCTGGTGTTTGGGTGTGGAAATGCTGGGCTGAGGGATGAGCCCATGGTCTATGGGGCCATGCTACAGCAAGATGGCTGAAAGGCAGAGCGTGTGAAGTAAAGTAGCTTCAATGTGAGCTGATTTTGGAAGTGATTATAGCTGGCACTCAAGCTTGAGGTAAGGTTGAGTGAGAAGAGCTCAATAGGCATTTGAGTGGGCTTTATTTTCCTTTGAGACCAGGAAAAGAAATATTTATTACTACAAGTGAAATTTTATTTTGTGCACTAAAGTATGTATAAAACAAAACAAAACAACCAACCAAAAAATCCCAAAATAAAACAACTCCCCAACCCCCCCCCAAACAACAACACAAAAAACCAAAAATTCTTTAAATATATACAAGTGAGGTCACTTTACTGGAGATGGCCATATCTGTAATCTGCACACCCTGAACACATCTGCAATCCCAGCATTCCAGAGGCTGAGGCGGGCGTACCGTATCATGAGCTCTGTCTGAGGCTACCTAGTGAGACCCTGTCTGAACAACAAACAACAACAAACAACCAAGCAAGACATCTGGGCCAAATTATACCTGTGCTTCCCCTGTTACTCGGTCTCATCAACCGCCACCCACTTGCACCGTGTCTCTGTGGTGGGACCCATAACAGCTCTCCAGCCAATCCCTTGCCAGAGCTCAGTGGTTGTTCTGGCCACTGCTATGTTTCTGGAAAAGACCAATCTCAATCACAATACTGCCTTAGGGAACTCCCACTCTTCAGTTCGAAGATGTAGATTTGAGGAGAGGGAAGGCATTGTAGATTGTACTGAGTTCAATGGGAGAGAAAACTGTATATAGTCCTAGTGAGTATGTTTCTTGTTGTCTAAGAGGCTTCTAGAGCCCAGAGCTGTTCCTACAACCTCCTCGTTTCTGTTGCACAGATGGAGCTTTCTCCTAAGTCTTCTCTTGAAGAAAATGCTGCAAGAATCAGAGGGGAGAAAGGTGGGTCCATTAGTGCCAAATGATAGAGAGACAGAGATGACAAGAATCTAGGTTCTAGGTGGTTCAAATCGGACCACTGTCTATCTTTTATTGATCTGCCTCAGCTACCCTCCTACCATGTCTTCATCCACTAAACATTCTGGGGGAAAGAATGCCAACACCAATACAGAACATTCTTTTAATAAACTGTTTTACTATTGGCACTGAAGCCTCTGACCTTCCTATTAATTGTCTAAGACATAGCAATGCATAATGGCATAATTGCCTGTTCACTGAGTAGACCACTGCAGATGATTCTCCCAGACCAGTTTCACAAGCAATATCAGAATTTAAATGTTTAATATTAACTATGTGTTTGGAAATCCATTCATTTATCCATCTACCCATTCACCTGTTACCCATCAATCATTGTTTATTCATCCATTCATTCATCATTCACTCAACCAACTATTCATCTACCCAACCTGCCGTCCATCCATCCATCCATCCATCCATATCCATCTATGCATCCATCCATCCATCCATCTATGCATCCATCCATCTATGCATCCATCTATGCATCCATCTATGCATCCATCCATCCATCCATCCATCCATCTATGCATCCATCCATTCATCCATGCATCCATGCATCCATCCATCCATCCTTGCATCCATCCACTATGCATCCATCCATTCACCCATCCATCCTTGCATCCATTCATCCTTGCATCCATCCATCTATGCATCCATCCAGTCATCCATGCATGCATCCATCCTTGCATCCATCCATCCTTGCATCCATCAATCCTTGCATCCATCTATCCTTGCATCCGTCCATCCATCTATTCATCCATCCATCTATTCATCCATCCATCCACACACCCATCTACCCATCATCTATCTATCTACTCATCACCTACACATCCAACTAACTATCCATCCAACCAACTACCTATCTTTCCGCCCACACACCCACCATTTTCTAATCATTTAACCATCTGACATATACCGGCTGAACTTCTTTTGTGTAGTATGTGGGAGAATGAGGTGACATCAGTGAACAGAAAAGACAGGTACTGTTTACAGGATCTTAGATTTGCACCCTCACAGCCACCAGTTACTGATAAGCATGGAACTTGATTCATGGTCAGTCCTTACTAAGGTAAATTGAAAGTATAAGAGAGACACAGGTTCACAGGTTTATTATACATACATAATAAAGAAAAATATCTCATTGATCATTTGCAATATCAACTACACATTGAACCAATAATATTTTGGATATATTGGGATAGGTAAAATGTGTTATTAAGCTTAATTTTATTCTTTTCCTTACAATTTATTTATTTTTATTTTTAATTAAATATTTTTGTTGAGTCTTTGTGAATTTCACATCATATATCACAAACCCACTCATATTGCAATCTCTCCATATCTTTCCTGTGCCCTTGTAACCTATCCCTGTCCCCCATTAAAATACCATTGAAAATCCAGCCAACTGAAAAACCCATCTCACTGTGGAAGCTGTAGTGTGTCACAGTGTGTCTCACAGTATAACGCTTTACCCATATAGCTTTACTTGCAAACGATCTTTAGAATGAATCACAGGTCTGGTTTGAGCCCTGCAGCTTCTGTCACCCCTGTTAATGCTGGATCCTCACTGGGGCTCTTCCGGGACCTACCTTTGCTTCCCTGTGCCATGGAGATCCTGCAGCTTTAGATCTGTAGGTCTAGCCCTTTCACGTGCTCCAGCAGGTCACAGATGGGACAGATATTGGGCTCAACTCAACTCCTGCGATCTGGGCGTGGGGCAGAAGCTGAGTTGGTCAGCCCACCAGCTCTCCCATGCCCCTGCCACCAGGGCCAATGCTACCGTGCCGCCCAGGCGAGGCACAGGACAGTTCTCCAGAGTACTGCAGCAGGTGAAGGGCAGGCCTTTACTTTTTAAAAACATAGTTTGTATTATATATTTAAATGTACTTTATTTCCTGAATGTAGCAGACCTCAAAAGGAATATTTTGAATAAATAGATTTTAGGAGGGAAAAAATAAAGGTGCCACTGAGTTAAAAGAACAGACCATATGTTTGTCTTCCCTGCACAATTGGGAAGAATGTGAGAGAAAACGTGCATATTCCAGTAAGTGTCTGATCTTTGTCTTGTTTGGGGGCGTGTCATTGTAATAAGCAGCGATTTAAATTATGGTGCTGTTTTAGGCTCTACAGCATTCATTCATTTTCTTTGGTCATGGTTAATTATTACATCACCGGTAGTGATGAAGATGACAGCCCTGGTGTTAATGAAGTTCAGACTGCATTGTGTGGAGAAGTTGTGAATGGTGTGTGTGCCTGTGTGTGCATGTGTGTGTGTTGGATTGGGTGCGTGGTGTACATGAGTCTGCGAGATGTGTGCATAGAGAGACCCAGGGAAGATGCCAGGTGTCTTCCCCTATTGCTCCCCATCCTGTTCCCTTAAGCCCGGGTCTCTAATGAGAGGGCAGCTTACCATTCCTTAGGCTGACCGACAAGCAAGCTCTCGGGAACTCTGCAGCTTTCCAGTGCTGGGTCACAGGCATGAGCAGCCATTTATGGATGCCATCTAAGCATAAACACTGGAGTTCAGAACTCCCAGTACCCATAAAAAACGCCAGGTACAATTGCAACCCCAGCAATGAAACAGGACAGAGACAGACAAACTATAGGGGCTTACTGGCCAGCTAAATTTACATGAAAGAATAAACTCCGGGTTCATTGAGAGACCTTGCCTCAAAATTAGGTGGAGAGTGATAGAGATCATGTGGCTACCTCTGGCTCCTACATGTACATATATGGCTTATAAAACTTGTACACACAAGTACACACACACACACACACACACACATGCTCATTTCTCATGTCTCAGAAATATCTAAGTAGGACTCACCCTCCTTTCCTGTACCCTTCAGCCTTGTTATTACTGAGGACTGTTATGCTCTAGGCATGTCGCATGGTGTTGGGGTTCAATGGCCAAGGGAAATCAAAGAAGCCTCTGTATCCCTACAGCTGGTAGACATGAATCACACCACTTGGAAGTCTTTGGCTACACAGAGGACTTCTAAAGTCCCTTGTGGCTCTCTGAAAGTAAATATTTCTTTTTTTCGTCTCTGGTGCTTGTAGTTGTTAAAGAGGAGAATCATCCGTTCCTTGCATCCAAGGATGCAGAGCAGCAGGCATCTGCCTGTCTGGTTGTGGAGAGTGTCCGACCTTGTCCTGGCTTTGGTCCACAGCACTGCCTGAAGTAGAAGTCGTCTGGGATCCCCACCTGCCACCTTCTCCCTCCCCTCACGCCCTCCCTCTCTCATGCTGGTTTTTGCGAGTGCTTGCTCTTCACTGAGCCTCCACTAAGCTTGCTGCTGCCTGTGCTGAATTGAATTTCTCTTGGCTCTAGTCCCAGCCTCTTCTCTGAACTTTCTGGCCATTAGCCTGGTGCTGACTGGTACTAGCCTCATGGGGTTTGACACTGACATAGCTGCATTCCCCAGAATGGTCGGAATGGGCTTCTTGACTAAGCCTATTCCGCTCTGTGTTTTCTTTCTGTCTCATCTACTGGGGCACCTTCATGGCCTCTGTGGTGGAAAGTCTGCACGGCGTGGGGGTCCACTCATTTACCCAGTATGAAGCAAGTGGCGCTGTGCACCTGGTAGTTGGCTAGAGGTTGAGACTCTACATGCAGATCCGCCAGGAAGCACCCTGGCGACGTTTTAAAAGGAGGAAAGGCTTATTTTAGCTCATGGTCTCAGAACTTTCATCCCAAAGCTGCTTCATCCGTTGCCTCTGTGGTGGGTTCAAATGTCATGGTGGGTTCAAATGTCATGGTGGGTTCAAATGTCATGGTGGGAGTATGTATTGGAACCAAGCTGTTCATGTCACTCATGGAGGCCAGGCAAGAAAAGGCAAGGAAGGGGGTGGGAAGTGGGTCCCAACAGCTGCCTAAAAGACCCGTACCCAATGATATAGCTTCTATTGGTTCCAGATGCTGGTATTTTCCGTACTTGCTCCACAGTGATACTGTAGGTCCCAGGAATCGAACTCAAGTCATCAGGCTTGGCGGTAGGCGCTTTTGCTCTCTGAGCACCCCTCTCCAGCTGGAATATTGTCTGTTAGGGTATGGGAAGGAATGAAAATAGATATGTATGCTAACTATACTATCCTTTCCTAAACCTTTGCTAATAATACTAAATAATCCATGTTTTCTCTCAGTATAAAAGCATGATCTTTCTCATCTACTATATTCCTATATTCACTAGGCAGTTGTTTGGAATTCTTTGTGTAGAAGTCTAACTTGTCAAGATCGTATTTATTGTACTATATTGTACACCTTTTCCAAAACTGTTAGCTCACAACTGTCTGTGATTTCTGTTCCAAATGATGCAGCACCCTTGCACAGACACACGTACAGGCAAGACACCAATATAAGTAAAATAAAAATAAAACCCGAAGTGTAAAAATAACTGAGATTATTGTTGATACATTGTGTGTATACACACACACTATATATGTGTATATATTAGCATAAATGCACATCATCTCTCCCCTCCCCCATCCACTAATAGAAAGTCACTGTCTCCAATGAGCATATGACCCAATGGAGTCAAAGGGCTTTGATTTTGTTGTTGATGTATTAAATTGATTCCTGTTTGATTATTAGCTTCTATTATCTTTTGGCAGTTATATAGAAAGTAAATGTTTAAGAATAATCTATAAAAATATTTAAAGTGAGAGGGTGGTACAAAATATATATATTAAAAATAATCAAATAGGAACCCATCTAATAAAAAAAGCCAGCAACAAACCAAGGCCCCTTGCCTCCACGGTGGTATTCATTGGAGAGACAGTGACTTTGTGTTAGTGGATGGGTATTTATGCTAATATCTTTTTATTATGCACTATGCTTCCAAATACTTAGAACTTGTTGGTGATTCAATCCGCCTTTTTTTTTTTGTCTGAAGTTGTTACATCGTTAAATTTTTCTGTTGTTGGGTTGGTTTTTTGGTGGCAGTGGTTTTGTTTTGAGACAGGATCTTATGTAGCCCTGGCAAGCCTGGAACACCAAGCAGACCAGGTTGTCCTCTAACTCACAGAGACCTGCCTCCCAGGTGCTGGCATCAATGACATGTGTCATTAATTTCTTTTCTTAGCATGAATTTCAGCATTGCTCGTCTGTAATGGGCTCTATTGTCAAATAGGAAACCCTTTGTGGGCACATAATTTACTGAACTCTGGCATTGTAGTGTAAATTCAGTCATGGACAATACTTATATGAATGAATGCGACTGTGTTTCAACAAAACTTTCTTTTTTTTATTGAATATAATCTTCATTTACATTTCAAATGCTAAAACCTTTCCCAGTTTCCCCCCTTCTCCCAAACTCCCAACCCCTCCTCCCACCCCCTGCCTCCAAGTGTATGCCCCTCTACCTGGCCCACTCCCATCTCCCTGCCCCTCGATTTCCCTTTGTTGGGGCATCTATTGAGCCTTCACCTGACCGAGGACCTCTCCTCCCACTGATGCCCAACAAGGCATTCCTCTGCCACACTTTTGGCTGGAACCATGTGTACCCCTTGGTTGATGGTTTAGTCCCTGGGAGTCCTGGGGTGTGTGGGTGGCCGGCATCGTTGTTCTTCCCATGGGGCTGTAAACCCCTTCAGCTCCTAAGGACCACCCTCCAACTCCTCCATTGGGGACCCCACGCCCAGTCCAATGGCTGGCTGCTAGCATCTGCCTCTGTATGTGTAAGGCTCTGGCAGGGCCCCTCCGGAGACAACCATGACATGCTCTTTTTGGGGTGCTTTGGTTCCTCTGAGAAAGGGAACAAAATACTCACAGGAGCAATAAAGGAGACAAAGTGTGAGGCAGAGACTGAAGTAAAGGCCACCCAGAGATTGCCCTACCTGGGGATTCATCCTATAAACAGTCACCAAAACCCTGATACTATTATGAACGATAAAACTTTATTTCTAAAAGTGCATAGTGGGCTGAGTTGGTGCATCTGAGCTGCAATTTATTGATTCCAGATTTTGGAGATGTTTCATAGAAAGACAACCTATAAGAGAACGCCATGGCTCAGTGGATAAAGGGGCTATAAAGAAGCCAGACAACTGAGTCCAATCCTTGGGATCCACGTGGTGGCGGTGAACCAGTGAACCTTGAAAGTTGTCCTCTGACCTTTACAGTAGCACTGTGGTGGGTATACATACAGACACACACACATATCTACACATACACAGACATACACACATACAGATAGATACACAGATACAGACACACACATACACAAACACATACACACTAAATACGCACAATAATTCTTTTTAAAAAGTAAAACAATCCATTGGTATAAAAATGAAGGAGAAGGTGTGGGTCTTGAGTCAGTTGCCCTCGGGAAACGTCTCTGAATGCGTGGTCGAGGAGTTATTTGGGAACAGCTCTTTCCCTCATAACTCTATGCAGCACCTTTGGCTTGTAGCAGGCAGCCTACTTCACCCTGTCTACATGTGTTCAAATCTCCCCTCTTAGGTTGTAGATCTTTATGAAGAGCCTATGCTTTGTTTCTGAAACTTTCTCCTGTAATGTAGACAATCAATATACATCACTTAATGAGCGCATGAAGTTGTGAGGAGAGATGGTTTCTAAGGACACACAAGAGAAGAAGCCTGCTCCTGTTGTGCAGCGGTAGCTGCTGGGTCCCGACTGATGTGTCTGTGGCTCTCCTTTCAGTCTGTCCCTTATCTTCGGTGATAAGTGGGGTTCAGCCTGAGCTGCCATTTTGCTCTGTGGTGCTCTAAGCCTCCATTGTCTGCAGTGTGGAAGGCCGGTCTGTGCTGAAAGGCAGGACTGCGTTTCTGCGGTTGGCCTGCTGATTCGCCGACTCACAGGACAAGAAGTATCTACCATGGATGGTGTGAGTCCTTGACCTGGGTCAATCATTCTTCTACTCCTCTACTTCTTTCCTAAAATATAGGCAAGTAATCAAAACCTTTCCCTGCCCTGTGGGAAAGTCTCCCTTTCCCTTTAATAATCAGTGTTCTGTTTATCAGTTTCAAACAGCAGCGTTTTGAGTCCTTCTCACTGTGAACCATCAGGGGGACACTTGCAGTGACATGTGCCACAGGAATCTGCTCAGATGCACACTGTAAATACATGTACCCAACTGCTGGGACAGAGATACAGGCAGGGCCACCTGCTGAACTGGATACACATGGGAAGACTTCAACTGGTAAAAGAGTGTTACAGTTGCAAACCCGGGAAGAAAGACCACAAAAAAACATGTTGCTATCAGAAGCAGGGTGATTTTAAAAGCTATTTTCTTTCAAATACCAAATGCCAAGTGTGTTGGAATAATTATGGTTGAGAGGCATAAAGTTGTGTTCTTTGTTCCAAATACTCTTCTGCTCTTTCTTCTCCCTCCCTCCCTCCCTCCCTCCCTCCCTCCCTCCCTCCCTCCCTCCCTCCCTCCCTCCCTCCCTCCCTCTCTCCCTCCCTCCTACTTCCCTCCTTCCCTCCCTCCCTCCCTCCCTGCCCTCCCCTTCTCTTGTGAATGACCTCAGTTAAGGGCCGGAGCTCCTGAGCCCCTCTCCCCAGTTCTGTATCAGGATGTTGACTGGCTTGATCATGTGGTGACAACCACAGCAGCTATGAATTCACGAGTGTAGCTGTCCTGTCATGTCCAGAATACACTGGTTAGCTCTTGTCCTCCCAAGCCTCTGGACTTTCAATCTTTTCTTCCATGATGGTCGCTAAGACCTGGGATGGTGGTGGTACACGAGATATAGATATGTATACTTTGACCAGTTGTGATTTTGTTGTTGAATGCTGTCCACTGATTCCAATTCTTTCTGTAAATATTTCTTGAAAATCTTCCATGAGTTAGGACAGTTATTATAGACCTTGCTATTATTTACCTCACAGAGATCATCTCTCAAATGCATTATGCTGTCCGTGTCTTTAGACCACCCCCTCGTCCCACAGTTTTAGGCTGTCACAAAAGGCATAATAAAATTCTTTAGAGATTTCTCTCTCTCTTTTTTTTTAAATTAATAAGATACAGTGTAATCCTTACATGCTAAGAACTGTAGCTCAAGAGGAAACTTAGTAGATATTAAAACATCCTGATAGCCTTAAATCCAGCCAAAAAGAAGTTGGTGACTCCATGACAGTCATACCATGATTGTACATGTATTGTAGGATATGGGGCTCACAGTGGAGTAAGGCCAGTCAATAGGAAAGACACCTTCTGCTCAGTCCCAGCCTTATATCTCCATGTCCTAAAACTAAAGCACAGGGTTCAGCAATCCTGATGTACTTCCTGTTCTGGTGGGCAGCTAACAGCAGCAGCAATAGGCAGAGTTGTTCTGGAGGCCTCAGGAAGCTTTAGCAAGGAGGTGTTATGTTTTTATAAACAAGTTTTATTGAGATATAAATCTCACAAAAGACCCATTTTAAAGTTCAAACTTTATTGTTCTACATAGATTGTCAGAGTCGTGAGGTTATCACCACAGTGTGACTTCAGGACATTCTGATCACCCCTCACTAAGTGTCTGTGGTCATTAGCGCTCATTTTCCTTATGCTCTGATCTTGAAATTGCTAACCTGTTTCTTGACTCATTAGATTTGCTCGCACTGGACTTTCTGTGTCAGTGGGATTCTATACTGCGTGCTCTTCTGTGTCTTCTTTCCCCATATAGGTTGGTGTTTTCGTGACTTATTAATTCTGCAGCATGGATTAGCAATTTCCTTCCTTTTATTGTTGGATAGTGTTCTATTGTGCGGGCATACCCCATCTGCCTGTCAGCTGATGACCACTGATGTTGTTCCCCTTTGGGGTACACTGAATGAAGTCTCAAAGAAGCTTTCAATATACCTTTTTTTGAGCACATGTTTTCATTTTTCTTAACGAACTATGAGAGTAATGGTTAGTGCATGTGGTAAGTTTATTTTTTTTTCTTATAAAGGAAAATACTTAATTTAGGTCTGGCTTACAGTTCAGAAATTTGGTCCATTGTCATCATGGTGGGAAGCATGGAAGACTGCAGGCAGGAGAAGGTGCTGGAGAAGGAGCTGAGAGTTCTGAATATTGATTTGAAGGCAGCAGGAAGAGGATGAATATATTTCTTTTTTTTTTTGGATTTGTTTTTTTTTTTTTTCCCCGAGACAGGGTTTCTCTGTATAGCCCTGGCTGTCCTGGAACTCACTCTGTAGACCAAGCTGGCCTCGAACTCAGAAATCCGCCTGCCTCTGCCTCCCAGAGTGCTGGGATTACAGGCGTGTGCCATCACTGCCCGGCTGTATTTTTCTTTTTCTTTCTTTCTTTTTTTTTTTTTTAATATTTAACTGCCAGACTATTTTTAAAAGACACATTGCATAATTTTTACAATAGTATTTACTGTGTAACAACTAATGGTATTGAACATCTTTTCATATTTTTACTAGCCATTTGTCCATATTTTTAGAGAAATATCTATTCGATTGCTCTATTTTTAGCTTGGGCTTTTGTTATTTTGTTGCTGAGTCATAAGAGTCATTATGTATTCTACAGTGTCCATACAAGTAGAGGATTGTTTGTATAGTGTCTTGCACATAGTAGGCCCTCAACAAATATCTGTTTGCTAAATGGTATGAACGTGAGTGGCTATGGATGCACAGAATCATGACATTAAGAATTTTTTTTTTCTTCAGTGCAGACTTTGAATTTAAAGGCCCGTTTGTGCTGCTGGCCTCCGGCTATTGATGGTGCCTTGGACTGCATCATCTTTGGCTAGCCTGGCAGCCAGTGCCCTGGAGCCTGCACAGGGCCCTTTCATTCTCTTTCTTCTCCTTTGGCACACAGAGTGTCTTGCAACAGGTTGAATAAGCAGTCTGAAGCTTTGCCAGAGTCACGAGATGAGGAAGAACAGGCAAGAGAAGCACCAGCTGGGTAGGCAGGGCGCTAGGGGAGGGGCGGAGGAAGCAGGCGCTAGGGGAGGGGCAGCGGAAGCGTGCTGTCCTGTGGCTTAAATGGTTCAAACATGATGAAAGCCAGTGTCAGTTAAAGTCCTTTAGCCTTTCGGGAAGCCTGGCCCTTCCCTTACCCCTAAGTCGTTTGTTTGTTTAGTACGGTGTGGTGGGATGGTTTGGTTATCTCCCCAAACCCATGAGCAAAGAGTTTTCTAGGTAAAACAGGGATGTGATCATTCCAGCCACAGTGGCAAGTGATTCTATTATTCAGATATAAATCACACCCGCACCTGAACTTAAAGTTTAACTCCAATCAAGTTGTCACTGTGAAAAATGCCTGATACACAGGGACCATACTAAGTAGAGATCAAGGGAGAAGTGCTAGCGTTTTGTGTTCTTCTTTTTCTGTCACCAGTGTGTGGAAACAAAGCTGAACACACACCTAGTTAGGTGCACACAGGATTTGAGAGAGAAAACAGAGCTGGAGTTATTAGACCAGCAGAAGGAACTACGGTTGGATTGCTGTTAGATCTGAGCTGAGTTAATGACCACATGGAGATGTGCCCCTTATAACTCTCTACCTACATTTTCTCACCCAACACCCAAATCCTGCATGCCTTAGCTTTCCTTAATTTATATCACAATTGCCTTTTAGTGTTCTATGCAGTTAGCTACAGTCTACTCTCTGTCTTCTTCACTCCCTGGTCTTAGGGGGGAGACTTCATGGTGTGTTGGTTGATTCTAGAAACCTTGTGACACAGGTGGTTGCAGAGGAATTACTGGCAGTGAAAAACAACCGTCCCCTCCTCTTGCAATTGCCAGGAAGAGGAAGTGACATAAGAGAGTGGACAGCTTGCATTACAATGCCGGAGGATGAGTACCACATCAGGAGACTGAACACATCTCAGTTGCCCATGGACAATGCCACTCCTCACTTGGTAAATGACACGAGTGAAGCTCATTTCAGTTTGTAAGTCTGTGGGTCTTCTACACGGGAGCATTTAAGAAACTCAGCAACAATTATCTCCTGGTTGCCAAACATCTCCTTAGATGCTGAGAGCACTGACCATCAGGTCTTCCCTTTCTAGAACCTACTATCTGTGGCTCTTCCTGGGGAACTGTGAGAAGAGAACCGAGCAGACTGGGACCCAAGTGCTCCATCAGCACTAGTATTTGCATTGTCATCTGTAGTGTTCTTTGATGATTTTCACTGGTCTGTTTATGTGACCTGAGTGTTTACCCAATGAATACAATCAATACGATCCTTTCACTGATGAAGAGCCTGAGCTCAGGAGGGCAAACAGCTCTGCAAAGATCTGTCTGCTGAGAGCCCTTGATCACATGGCCATGAGTGGCTCCCTGTCAGGGCTCTGAATCACTTTATGACAAGCAGGTTTTCCCCTTATTTCCTACAGCACACCCCATTCACTAGTATTTATTAATTGTACAAAGTAATAACGGGCTCTATTGTGACATTTTATCCATTCATCACACCATCCTTTGGTTATACTCATCTTTCCATCACTCCTGTAGATTCCCCTCAAGCTTCCCTTGAAGGATGCCCACTGTGAATGAAGGAAGGAAGCTGAAGAATCCAGTTCGTTCTGGTTCATGGAACATTTCCAACGGCAGTTACATTTCTTGATTTCTTGTCATGTTCCTCTGCTTCCCTCTAGTGGTGATCTAGCCTCAAATTGTGTGTGTAGAGGGTGTGGGGTGTGGGTGTGAGGATGTGTGATGGTTAACTTTTATTGTCAACCTGACAGGATTTAGGATCATGATGTAAGCAGATACCTGGGTTTGTCTGTAAAGGATTATCTAGATTGTGTGTGTGTGTATGTGTACACACACACACACACACACACACACACACACACACATGTGTTATATATACCAGAAGAGGGCAACAAATTACAGTACCTATTACAAATGGTGGTTGTGAGCCACCATGTGGCTGCTGGGAATTGAACTCAGGACCTTGGGAAGAGACTGCTCTCAACTGCTGAACCATCTCTCCAGCCCTATCTATATTATATTTATTGAGGTAGAACCCACCCTAAATGGCCTGGGTTGGAGTTTCAGACTGAACAGAGAAGAAAATGAGCTGGGCAGCCTAATGCATCACTCTGCTTTCTGAATGCAGATGCATGTGACCCGCTGCTCCACACACCTGCAGTTCTTTCCCACCATGGACTGCGTCCTTGGAACTGTGAGCCACAACAACCTGTCCTTCCTTAGGACACTCTACTCAGGTACTCTGTCACAGCACCGACTCAAATGACGAGCCCTATCAGTGTATACATGTAATACATGCAGAAGAGAATTATACACATATATATGTCATACTCACTGAAATTTGGTTGTCAATTACAACGGCACAGGATCTCTGAAGAAGCTGAGTTCTATCCAGTCTTTCCCTCCATCCCTCCCTCCCTCCTTCTTTCCCTCTCCTGCTTCCCTTCCTTCCTTCTTGTAGCGGTACATATTTAAACCACTCTATGTTCCCAGGTCGGTATGCACGGATCCCCTGGACCAGCCAGGCTGCTCTGGATTCACGAATGAAAGACAGAAACACGCAGCGATATTTTAAATATGCCTTAAGAAGCTCAATGGCTTCGCCACTCCTGAACCTCCACATGACTAACACACGCCCCTCGGATATTCTTGAGTTATTACTTTCTAAAATCTATACTTTATCTCTGCTACTCCAGACTTAATCGGGGCGTGGCCCCTGTGTCTGCTTCTCTCTCCCTGATCTTCCCCGATTCTTACATAGGTGGTTCTCTGTCTTCCACAGCTCTTCTGTTCGTATCCTCTTCCTTCTGCCCTAGGGAGGCTCCTTCTCTGCGAGAATCCTCAAAGTCCCGCCTCTGTCTTCCTGCCCAGCCATTGGCTGCTGGCTCTTTATTGACTAGTCAAAAAACCAACTGTAGGCAGGGACCCACAGTGGATGTGCGAATCACCAGGTAAGCACAAATCAAATCTCCAACACTTCTCTCATACCTAATGTGTGTGAAATTCAGGACCAAGAATGTAGAAACAAAAGTTTGAGTCCACAACTAGGATGTTCCGACTTCTCTTCTGCATAAAAAGAAGCAAAGAAGACAAAGTTTTGCAGAAGAGTGGCCACAGCTCCTCTTGCTATTGCTGTCTCTTTAATAACAAGGCAAAAACTCTGTGATCGTGAGATGACCAGGAAATCAATGACGTTTAATGCATTCTCTGTACCGAATCCTGACTACTTTAGCTCCCCGTCTTCCTCTCTCGCTCTCTCCTTTGATTCCTCCATCAGTAATCTTTTACCTTATATTTTCTCCTTCTATCCCTCAGTGTACTAGGTAAGCATGACAGACACTGGTTGGACAGCTCCCAGTGTGTCCGGTAGCTTGCTCCCATGCCTGGAGAGATTAGTCTACAGATAGTCTACACTCAGAGGTGGGGTGGAGGAGGAGTCAGACATCTCCATGACCCTAAAGGATTTGCTCAGAGCTTCTAGTCAAAACAAAGGCAGGATCAGTGTGTGTTGACTCCTGTTTAGAACCAGAGGCAGAGGGAAGAGCTCTTAATGTTCTCACACAAAGGCCCACATGGCTCCTTTTAATCTGATCTTCTGATAACTGTGGAGTCTAACTCTGAGTCCAGAGCTTTATCCTGCTTGCTCTGGTTCGTGAGTCTCTGGCTCCTCTCCAGATTGCTTGCCGACCTTGTTAGATATCACACGAGATTACTGATAAGCACAGAAACAACTCTGCGGACTGTGATAGTAGCTCAGAGGACTTAGTGTGTCTGTCACACTGTGGCAGACAGTTCCAGTCTAGGCCACCTTACTCACAAACCTGAGTGAAAGTGCTTGCCTCTCCCACTAGAGCCGAAACAGCCAAGGGCCTTAATGCTGCCATTTGACTTTTCTCTTCCCTGTATTTGGAATATAGCTGGGGAACGACAATTTCTCATTCCACAAACAAAGCAAAGAAGGAATGGGTTGGCTTGATGGTGTAGACCTGTAATCCTAGCACTCTGGAGGTTGGGGAAAGAAGATTGAAGTTTTCAGATGAGCTTGGGTTACAAAGTGAGCTCAAGTCCACCTCCAATAAATAGCTACCTCCAACCCCACAGATAGATAAAAGCAAGCACGGGTAACTATTGGCCTCAGCAATCCTTACTTCTCACACATAATTTCTTTTCCTAAGCAGAGTCCCTAGGCCAAGAGGATGCACAGTGTGAGGGTCTTAGGAGAAGTTCTGTAATCAGCTAAATCTTCACAACAAGGCCTGCGACATAAAAGGACATTTAAGAAAAAGCAAAAGACACCAGGCTACAAAACCAAAAAGGGCAGGGGACTGTCTTTTTTGTTTTTGTTTTTGGTTTTTTTTTGTTGTTGTTGTTGTTTTTTTAAGTGTTCGTAGATTCTGATGACTGAGAGACAATTTTCTGGTTCAGTTTTACCAGTAGGAATAAAAATCATTTACAAATTTCACATGAAGTTGGAAGGTAAACACAGAGTGTACAGGAGTGCCTTGGCAGAAATAAGATGTATTGGGCATGTTTATGCTATTTTCAAAGATTATTTTTTTATAATATTGATTTCTACCCTTTTGGTTGCCACATTTAATCAAAGGCAAAGATCTCCTGATGGAATTTTTTTTAATATTTTATTTTCTATATTCTTTGTTTACATTCCAAATGATTTCCCCTTTCCCGGATCCCCCCTCCCCATATGTCCCATAAACTTTCTTCTCTCCATCCCTTCTCCAATCACCTCCCTCCTTTTTCTCTGTCCTTATATTATACAATTTGTGCCTTGGGTATTCAGGGCTTCTGGGTTAATTAATATCCACTTATCAGAGATTGCATTCCATGTGTATTCTTTTGTGATTGGGTTATCTCACTTAGGATGATATTTTCCAGATCAAACCATTTGCCTAAAAATTTTGTGAATTCATTGTTTCTAATTGTTGAGTAGTATTCCATTGTGTAAATATACCACATTTTCTGTATCCATTCCTCCTTTGAGGGGCATCTGGGTTCTTTCCAGCTTCTGGCTATTATAAATAAGGCTGCTATGAACATAGTGGAGCATGTGTCTTTATTGCATGCCGGGGAATCCTTTGGGTATATGCCCAGGAGAGGTATAGCAGGGTCCTCCCGAAGTGTCATGTCCAGTTTTCTGATGGAATTAAATAAGAGAAACAGGCAAGAGGAGCGCATGCGTACAGTACTTGACAAAAAGCAGCTTGAGGCATAACTAATGTGTTGTGGCTCTCGTAGGGAAGCCCCAGTGTGAGGTGATGGCTATGTCACACTTGCAGTTAGGAAGCAGAGAGTAAACAGAAAGTGAGGTTGGGCTGGGAAGCCTGAGGGCTCACCAGTGGTGACTGCCTCCCTTAGGGAGGAGCTACAGGTTTCTAAAGGTTTCAGGAAACAGGCTACCAGCTGCCTGCTGTCACCCCGCAAGGCGCAAGGTGACTTGGCCATGTTTGCTTTTATTTTTGAAAGTGGAGCAAAAGAGTAATGGCAAGAACTTCCTTTGAAACAGGTTAGTTTGGGAAATGACGTCTGAAGCCCTCGGACGTTTAAAATGTACAATAAGGCCTGGGGAGATGGCTCAGTGGTTAGGTGGCTGCTCTTGCAGAGGTCCTGGGTTTGATTCCCAGTACCCCATGGAGGCTCACAACCACAATCATCTGTTCAGTTCTAATGGATCTGAGATCTCTTCTTGACCCCAAGGGTACCAGGAACACACATGGTACACATAGATGCTGGCGAAATTGTCAGCCATATTAAAACCAAACTAAACCAAACCAAACCAAACCAAACCAAACCAAACCAAACCAAACCAAACAACCAAACCAAACCAAATGAAACCAAACCAAACCAACTCTTAAAAAAAAGTTTAACAACAAGAACAACAACATAAAATGCTCAATGTTTTAGAAAACTCCTTGGCTTAGAATTAACTTGTCTAAATTGGAAGCAGCTTTCCATTTCTATATCACACTGTCCTGGAACTCACTCTGTAGACCAGGCTGGCCTCAAACTCAGAAATCTGCCTGCCTCTGCCTCCCAGGTGCTGGGATTAAAGGCTAAGTTTTTAATTCTAAAATATGCCCTAAAGTAGTTTATGTTACCAATAAACTAGGCCACTAAGAACAACCTTTTTCCATCTCTGAATGGATCAATCTGCACAGTGTACACCATGTGTGGGTTTTTTGGTTTGTTTCTTTGTTTTGAGACCGAGTTTCACTCTACATACTTTAGTGACCCTGACCTGATGCTCCTGCTGCCCCAGACACCTGAACGCTAGGACCCGTATTCTATTCTGACTTGTGGCTATGGAATTTGGTGGTAAAATAATGCTAAGTCGCCCCCCAGTGACTAAATCTTAACTTGCATATTAATTCTCTTGAAGCAGCTGCTCTGGTGATGACCTTTTAAAATGAAGTAAGGTAAAGGACAGCAGTGACCCTTGTCCTCAGGAAGAGGCAGGCCAGCTCCTTACACTTCCTGCCCTTCCTGTTCAGAGACACCTTTACCTCTGTGCAGACAGAAACTCCAATGGTTATTTTATATTGTCAGCCTGCTGCACTCCAGAGTCACCTACAATGACGTCTCAGCGGCTAGAGCTTAGCTCGCTCTCCACGCTATGCTAATCATTCTCACAGGTCCAGTTCCCAGCCCTTGAAATGGTTCTGCCCACGTTCAGAGTCGGGCTCCTGCCCAGATCTTCACCAACCCTAAATCCGACAGAGGGCTAATTTCTAACACATACAAAGAACTCAAGAAGGTAGAACCCAGAGAACCAAATAACCCCATTAAAAAGTGGGGTACAGAGCTAAACAAAGAATTTTCACATGAAGAACTTTGGAGGGCTGAGAAACACCTTAAGAAATGTTCAACATCATTAATCATTAGGGAAATGCAAATCAAAACAACCCTGAGATTTCACCTCACACCAGTCAGAATGGCTAAGGTCAAAAACTCAGGAGACAGCAGGTGTTGGTGAGGATGTGGAGAAAGAGGAACACTCCTCCACTGCTGGTGGGATTGTAAGATGGTACAACCACTTTGGAAATCAGTCTGGCGGTTCCTCAGAAAACTGGGCATGACACTTCCTGAGGACCCTGCTATACTACTCCTGGGCATATACCCAGAAGATTCTTCGGCATGCAATAAGGACACATGCTCCACTATGTTCATAGCAGCCCTATTTGTAGTAGCTAGAAGCTGGAAAGAACCCAGGTGTCCTTCAGTGGAGGAATGGAGACAAAAAATGTGGTATATTTACACAATGGAGTACTATTCAGCCATTAGAAACAACGAATTCATGAAATTCTTAGACAAATGGATGGAGCTGGAGAACAACATACTAAGTGAGGTAACCCAGTCTCAAAAGATCAGTCATGGTATGCACTCACTGATAAGTGGATATTAGCCTAGAAACTTTGAATACCCAAGACATAATCCACAAATTAAATGATGTCCAAAAAGAATGGAGGAGTGGCCCCTGGTTCTGGAAAGACTAAGTGCAAGAGTACAGGGGAATTCCAGAACAGGCAAGCGGAAAGGGGTAGATGGAGGAACAGGGGGAGGGAAGAGGGCTTATGGGACTTGCGGGGAATGGGGACCCAGAAAAGGGGATTTCATTTGAAATGTAAATAAAAATATATCAATAAAAAAAAAAAGAAAAAGAAAAGTTAAAAAAAAAAAAAAGAAAATCCCTCAGAGGAAGGCTCATGGTCCAACCTGATCTAGAACATTCCTCACTGAGACCCTACTGGAGTGAGTCAACACAGCATTAAGTTGTCCATCACAGGGTCCGGAGAGGTGGCTCAGCGGGTCAGAGTGTATCTTGATTTTACAGAGGATCCTGCTTCCAGTCACCCAGGCACAGCTCTCTACCATGGACAGACCCAGTCGGGTGTCCTCCAGTGGGAGAAGCAGGGTCCCGGTACTCAGGTAGGTAAGGAGTCGGCCAGTGACAGACAGACATAACACACCAAAAAGCGGTTTGAATCTACTGCAATTTTACTTCTGTAAACATCTCAGATATATACACATGATTTAGGAACTACTTTTTGACTTCATGCCAGGTTACATCAGGTGATGATCAGATGGGGGCTTACATGTTTACAACTTAACTTGAAACTAAAAAGGACAGAGCAGGAAATGTTTTTTGGGAACCTTTTGGTACCCAGACAGTGGTTAATCAACCCCTTGAGGTCACTCCATACTTAGAATTCTGCCAAGCTGCAATCTGAGCAAATTTGCTATAACTAATAAATTTTATTAATATTTTATGGCCAGTCAGGCCAATTTGGAACTGTTGTCCTGAGTCTTTGTGGAATTTCCCTGTTTACTGGAGGAGCCCACCTACACCCTCTGAGTAAGTAATGCTTCCTACCATATATTACAGTTGTTGGGATTCCCAGACTATTCTCCTTGACTTCTAACACACCTTCCAGGTCTTTCCCTACCAGCTGTTGAACTTCTATCCTTTCACTATCCACTGTCTGGATTTCTCACAAACAACTCTTCCTGTTGTAACTGATTCCTTACATCTCCAAATGTCTTATTTTCCTTTCACTTAACCCTAAATAAAGACAAGGCACAGAACCCAAACCCACAGAATTTGGTCAATGCACTGGAACAGCTCGCAGAAGCAGGACGCCAGGGACCTCCGGGAGGCTAAGTTTTGAGGAGCACGTTCCTCTGGCCTGACAACATGACTTTCGCCATGTCACACAGACTCCACCATGAGTTGGTGTGGAAGCTCTCTTCTGGCCTCTAAGGGCAACTTACAGCATCCTATGACTACCACCACAAACCACAACCACCACCATATAACACATACGTAGAAATAAACCTTAAAAAATAGTCATCACTTTATGCAATAATAAGTTTTTAGTAGACTTTTTATTCTGGCCAGCCTTTCCCCGTTTTAAAATTTATTTCATTATTTCTATGCTTTGACATCTTCACATACATGCATATTATGTTATTACCCTCTCACTCCCTTACATCTTCCAGTGACCCCCCTCTTCGTCCCAACAGGCCCCCTCCTGGTTTATTATCCCTCTGTGACCCACTGAGTTTAGTTGATGTGGCTTGCATGAGTAGGATTTGCTTATGGGATTGAGGCAACTTCCTGAAAAATGTGAAGTCATTTGTCCTGCAGAAAGTTCCCGTTTGAACTAGGGAGCTGCTCAGTCGGAGATGCCTGGGGAGCTGAGTTTGATCCCTGCATCCAGTGTAAGAAGAGGCAGGAAATGGCAGTGCTCTTGATTTAAGAGCTTCATGGTGAGAGACTGTGAGATCTCTTGGGCTTGCTGGCCGGCTAGCCAACCAGTGAGCTCCAGGCCAATGAGTGATCTTCAAAATACAGGTGATTGGCTCCTGGGAATATCACCTGAGGCTGACCCCTTGTCTCCATAAGCACAGGCACACACTAGCACCCACATGAACATATACCCTCAAGACACACACACACAAGCACCCACATGAACATATACCCTCAAGACACACACACACACACACACACACACACACAGAAGCACCCACATGAACATATTTCCTCAACACACACACACACACACACACACACACACACGCACACACACACAGAAGAACCCACATGAACATACATCATGAACACATACACACACACCACATGCCAAAAAAAGTAAAATTTGCATTTTATTTCAGTCAGATTTATGGTATTTTTCCAGACTATATATATATATTGTGTGTGTGTGTGTGCATGTGTGTGTGTGTGCGCATGTGTGTGTGTGTGTGAGAGAGAGAGAGAGACAGATACAGAGATAAATACAGAGAGAGAAAGAGACAGACAGAGACAGAAAGACAAAGAGAGTCACAGAGAACATGGACAGGAATGTGGAAGTATGAATATGCGATTGTGCAGTGTGTAGAGTGTGTTTGTGTGTGGGCATGCAGATGAGTGTGTATGAGTGTCAGAGCACGAGTGTGTTTGTAGATAGGTGCAGTAACCCCGCATACCCATGTGTTCCAGAGTTTCAGTTATTTGTGGTCAAAATTCCCAGAAATTAAAAAAAAAACATGTTTTACATTGTATGCCATTCAAAGAGTGATCCTTTTGTCCAGTTATATTCAAGGCATTCACCAACTACCTATTAGTTACCCAGTAGTCACCTCAGTCATCAGTTCGCAATCATGGCCTCAAAGTTCTTTTCCTGTACTTGTGTTCCAGAGATCCCTACCTTAGCTAACAATGACCCTCAAGTTCACGAATACTGATGACTGTAACTTAATCTACTCTAATGTCTAAGTTAGGGTTTCTCTGCTGTGAACAGAAGCCATGACCAAAGCAACTCTTATAAGGACAACATTTAATTGGGGCTGG
This sequence comes from Apodemus sylvaticus, assembly GCF_947179515.1. Lineage (NCBI taxonomy): Eukaryota > Metazoa > Chordata > Mammalia > Rodentia > Muridae > Apodemus > Apodemus sylvaticus. The sequence goes on along the minus strand of NC_067485.1, from coordinate 81,291,501 downwards.
CTTACAGGTTCAGAGGTTCAGTCCATTATCATCAAGGCAGGAGCATGGCAGCGTCCAGGCTGGCATGGTGCAGTCTGAGCTGAGAGTCCTACATCTTCATCAAAAGGCTGCTAGCATAATATTGCTTCCAGGCAGCTAGGATGAGGGTCTTATATCCCACGCCCACATGACACACCTATTCCAACAAGGCCACTTCCCAGGCCAAGCATATATAAAACATTACTCCTAACTCTAACCCTATGGCCCAACTGTAAGCCCTAACCCTAACCCTATACCCTAACTGAAAGGTATGCCAAAGAGAATCTGTAAAGTGCTTCTGTTGGTAAAAGGTAAAAGTTCTGAAGAAGGAAAGAAAAGAAATAGGATGTTGAAGTTGCTAAGATTTATAGTGACTCTTTTAATCTCTTATTGTGCCTGATTGGGTGCACACACCGGTGTATGTGTGTGTGTGTGTGTGTGTGTGTGTGCATGCCTACATGTGTCCGTGTGCATGGAGGCCAGATGTGGATGTTAAGTGTCGTCCTGTATCTCACTCTGCTGCACTTCCCTGAGGCAGGGTCTCCCACTGAATTAGAAGCTTCCCATTTAGGCTAGTCTGACTGTCCAGGAAGTTCTCAGGATCCAGCTGTCTCCAGCTCCGAGGCTGGACTTACAAATGTGCACTGCTGCACTTGCCTGCTTTTGGTTTTTTTGTTTTAATTTTTTTATTTATTCGATATTTTTTTATTTACATTTCAAATAATTTCCCCTTTTCTGGCTCCCCACTCCCTGAAAGTCCCATAAGCCCTCTTCCCTCCCCCTATTCCCTCATCCACCCCTTCCCACTTCCCTGTTTTGGTTTCCCACTGAGCCTTTCCAGAACCAGGGGCCACTCCTCCATTCCTCTTGGATATCATTTAATATGTGGATTATGTCTTGGGTATTTCGCATTTGTAGGCTAATATCCACTTATCAGTGTGTGCATACCATGATTGATCTTTTGAGACTGGGTTACCTCACTTAGTATGATGTTCTCCAGCTCCATCCATTTGTCTAAGAATTTCATGAATTCATTGTTTCTGATGGCTGACTAGTACTCCATTGTGTAAATATACCACATTTTTTTTTTTTTTTTTTTTTTTGTATCCATTCCTCCATTGAGGGACATCTGGGTTCTTTCCAGCTTCTGGCTATTATAACCAGGGCTGCTATGAACATAGTGGAGTAAGTGTCCTTATTGCATGCCAGGGAATCCTCTGGGTATATGCCCAGGAGTGGTATAGCAGGGTCCTCTGGAAGTGTCATGCCCAGATTTCTGAGTAACTGCCAGACTGATTTCCAAAGTGGTTGTACCATCTTGCAATCCCACCAGCAGTGGAGGAGTGTTCCTCTTTCTCCACATTCTCGCCAATACCTGCTGTCTCCTTGTTTTGAGTTTTTGAAAGTGTACTAGTGACTCAACCTTGTGTTCCTGCAAGCTCTTTAATGCACTGAATTATCTCTCTGGCCCCAACATGCCTAAGTTTTAAATAAAAATGATCACATATACGTGCATACAAGAAAAAGCTGTCTGTATAGAGATTGATACAACCGCAAGGTAACTACTGGAGGACAGAAATGCACTCCTTACAGATCAAGTTGATTGTAAAAATCAACTTGTGTAAAATAATGTAAGAATCCAGAAAGGCTATATGAATATAAAGATATCAGTTGATCAACATCCACATAAATATAATCAAGAAACATGTGCAGTTGGGAAATGTGGCACATTTCCAACTTGACAAGGGCTCAAAGATCATGCCCCAGATATATCATGTGCTGACAATTGTCTGCTACTCTAGTTTGCTAGAGCCTACTTGAAAAGTAAAGCCATTGCCTGTAACAATCATTGTGGGGTGGTGGTGGTGATGGTGGTGGTGGTTATTTTTGCAATTACTTTTAGTCTTGTTCATTGCTATACCCCAGTGTAGGCCTACACATACCTTTTCTTGGTTTAGAGCTTTAAAAATGCTTTTGGCTGTAAATTCTATTTTCATTCTGTCACTGTAAAAAAACTCCAGAGCATCTTGGGTGAGGAAAGGTTTTATAAACCTTCAGGGTCACAGTCCTTCATTAGGGAAGTGTTGTGGATAGCCCCGGGGGCTATTTGTAATTTGATGCTGATTCTCTTCTCCTGGGAGGGGCTTCAAACAAGGAATGAGGCAGCATTCAGGTGATTTCCTGTCAACGTTCTTCCCACCTTAATTGGTAAACTAGTGATTGGGCAGATGAAAGGACAGTGGAGCTGAAAGTTAGGAGAGAAGAAGGAGAGGAGGGGGAGAGAGGGCAATGGAGGAGGAGGTGGCAGGAAAGAGGAGCAGATGCGCATGTCTTGGAGAAACCACAAGTTATAAATGGTCCCTTAGATGGGGAAGATGGTAGTGTAGTGGTGGATCTGCCCAATTTAGGCGCACAGCTAGATTTTTTTCGTGTTAACTGAGTTGTGTTTTCATTGCCCGGGCATATTTGGGTTGGAGATCTCCAACAACAGGGATGTCAAGGGAGGACCTTGAAGGCAGGCCTCTTTGCTATTCTGCACATTGTTACCATGAACTGAGGAACCTGCTTTACAGCTACAGAAATACAGCAGGAGCCCTGGAGGGTGCAGCTTGCCAGCGGGCTCCCAGGCTGGCCTATGTGCAGCAAGCTCTCTCACACAGTTCAGGCCACCTGCCTAGGAAAGATCTGGGCCTTTGAGTATCCTCACTTGTGGGCTGCTATCGAACTTAAACTTAAAAAAATTCATTCATTCATTCATTCATTCATTCATTCATTCATTTGTTTATTTATTTATTTCTGGTACAAGTCTGTGATGGTTTGTATATGCGCAGGCCAGGGAGTGGCACTATTAGAAGGTGTGGCCCTGTTGGACTAGGTGTGTCACTGTGGGTGTGGGCTTTGAAACCCTCATCCTAGCAGCCTGGAAGCCAGTGTTGTGCTAGCAGCCTTCAGATGACGATGTAGAACTTTCAGCTCCTCCTGCACCCTGCCTGTCTGGATGCTGCCATGCTCCTACCTTGATAATGGACTGAACCTCTGAACCTATACGCCAGCCCCAATTAAATGTTGCCCTTATAAGAGCGGCCTTGGTCATGGTGTCTGTTCACAGCAGTAAAACTCTAACTAAAACAGAAGTTGGTTCCAGAGACCGGGTATTGCTGTGATGGGCCTGAGCATGCTTTCATTTAAAAGAAGTAGATTTGGGGACTTTGGATTTGGAAGGCAGGGGAATACTTTAAATGTGACTTAATGGGCTATCCTAGTGGAATATGAAAGACTTTGTTACTGAGAATGATTTGAATTGTGCTGACCTGGCCCAAGAGGTTTCAGTGGAGAATTTCAATATGTGGCCTAGAGACTGTTTTTGTGGTGTTTTGGTGAAGAGTGTGGCTACTTTTTGCCCTTGTCTGAAGAGTCGGCCTGAGGCTAAGGTGAAGAGACTCAGATGAATTCCACTGACAAAGGAAGTCTCAGAAACGCCCATCATAGAGTCGATCTCTGGTTAAGTCTCAGGAAGAACATTTTAAACAAGCATAGAAAGGTGAGAAAAGCAAAATATAAAATATATGGTTGGAGTATTAAAGGGGCATAGGGAGTGAAATGGAGCTGAATCCTGTGTTCAAGGAGATAACAAATTAAGGGAGTGTGGCTTTGGGGCAAGATCCTACCCAGCTAAATTTAGATCTAGGCGTGGTAGCACAAGCCTCTAATCCCAGGAGACAAAGGCTAGCAGATCAAGGCCAGCCTAGAACAGAGCAAGTTCTAGGTGAAGAAAAACTTAAATCTTAGCTGGGTGGACCACACCTTTAATCCCAGTGTTTAGGAGACAGGCATGCAGATCTCTGAGTTCAAAGCCAATCTACAAAGCAAGATCCAGAACAGCCAAGTTTTGCCAGTGAAGGAGTTGAAAAACAGAAAGCTGGTGACAGTGTCATTAGAACAAGGGGGCCATGTCCCAGCCCCAGCAAGCAGCAGAACTGGGCAGCTTTGGACACGTGGCTCTGGCTTTAGAGTCAAGAACAGAAGGGACCATTGGGATAATTGATGCTGGTTAGCTGGAGCTAAGCAATTAGTGGTGATTAAGAAAAGACCAGTATAACTGAGGTGAAATCTGGGAAATGTTTTTTGAGAGTACAAAGAAGCTGTGTTCCAGAGATAGCCAAGGTTCTATTTCCTGCAGCAGCTGGTAATGTTGTAAGAGTCACCCAGGTGGTACTGGTTTTGAAGGCATGAAGGAGTCATGAAGAGCAGCTAAGGCTTGGCACTGTGAGAGGCCATGGAAGGCCATTGGTGAAAGTGCAGCCTCAGTTGCAGTTGATGGCCCAGGATTGAAGAGGTCATGCAAAGACTTGGCACCACGAAGAAAGCCTAAGAGAGGGTATTGGTGAAGCCTATTTGTAGCAGAAGACCTCAGTGTATTGGAGATGCCAGTACCATGGGATGATCTCCAAGAACAGCAGCGGCAGTGGAGTGGATCAACCTGAGCTTAGAGTGCTACAGAGGGCAGAGCTGGAGAAGTGATGCCACCTCTTTGGAGGAACCCAGAGATTATGTGTGGATCTCAGACATTGACATATGAAGCTGTAACATTGAAGTTGCCTTCGAGACCTCAAGATGTTCGAGATGCCACAGCCATGGGTTATCTGTTGAGGAAAGCTGCTAACAGGGAGTGGAACCAGCCCAGGAGAAAGATGTTTGTTGCAGTCAACAAAGATGAAAAGGGAGTTGGAGATCTTAAGACTGCTTTGACATCAGTCATGGAGATGCAGAGTTTGGAGTTTGCCCAGCTGGTTTCCTGTCTTGCTTTGGGAATTAAGGTTAAGTGTAACATTGTTGAGACTGCTATAGACTATGGGGACTTTGGAAGTTGGACTAAATGTATTTTGCATTATGCTATGTTTAGGTGTGGCACCCATAGACTCATGTGTTTGAACAAGCTATGGTGTTGAAGTGGAATGTGATGGTTTGTATATACTCAGGACAGGGAATAGCACTATTAGAAGGTGTGACCTTCTTCGGGTGGATGTAACTTTGTTGGAGTGGGTGTGTCACTGTGGGTGTGGGCTTTAAGATCCTCATCATATCTGCCTGGAAGTCAGTATTCTGCTACCAGCCTTCAGATGAAGATGTAGAACTCTCAGCTCCTCCTGCACTATGCCTGCTTGGATGCTGCCATGTTCCCACCTTGATGACAATGGACTGAACCTCTGAACCTGTAATCCAGACCCAGTTAAATGTTGTCCTTGTAAGAGTTGCCTTGGTCATGGTGTCTGTTCAAAGCAGTAAAACCCTAACTTAAGACAATGTCTCTATGTGTGGAGGTTAGAGGGCAACCTACAGAAGCTGGTTCTCTCCTTTCACTGTGCAATCCCAGAGATCCAATTCAGACCATCAATCTTAGACTCAAGCACCCTTATCCACTGAACCACCTGGCTGGCACCTGCTGTCAATCTTGATAGCATATTACTCTTCCTTTCCTTTCCTTTCCTTTCCTTTCCTTTCCTTTCCTTTCCTTTCCTTTCCTTTCCTTTCCCTTTTCCTTTTCCTTTCCTTTCCTTTCCTTTTTTCCTTTTTCCTTTTTCCTCTTTCCTTTTTCCTTTTTCCTCTTTCCTTTTTCCTTTTTCCTTTTTCCTCTTTCCTCTTTCCTCTTTCCTTTTTCCTCTTTCCTCTTTCCTCTTTCTTTCCTCTTTCCTCTTTCTTTCCTCTTTCCTCTTTCCTCTTTCCTCTTTTTCCTCTTTCCTCTTTTTCCTCTTTCCTCTTTTTCCTCTTTCCTCTTTTTCCTCTTTCCTCTTTTCCCTCTTTCCTCTTTTCCCTCTTTCCTCTTTTTCCTCTTTCCTCTTTTTCCTCTTTCCTCTTTCCTCTCTTTCCTCTTTCCTCTCTTTCCTCTTTCCTCTCTTTCCTCTTTCCTCTCTTTCCTCTTTCCTCACTTTCCTCTTTCCTCTCTTTCCTCTTTCCTCTCTTTCCTCTTTCCTCTCTTTCCTCTTTCCTCTCTTTCCTCTTTCCTCTCTTTCCTCTTTCCTCTCTTTCCTCTTTCCTCTCTTTCCTCTTTCCTCTCTTTCCTCTTTCCTCTTTTTCCTCTTTCCTCTTTTTCCTCTTTCCTCTTTTTCCTCTTTCCTCTTTTTCCTCTTTTTCCTCTTTCTTTCCTCTTTCCTCTTTCCTCTTTACTCTTTTTTCCTCTTTTTCCTCTTTTTCCTCTTTCTTTCCTCTTTCCTCTTTCCTCTTTCCTCTTTTTTCCTCTTTTTCCTCTTTTTCCTCTTTTTCCTCTTTCTTTTTCCTCTTTTTCCTCTTTTTTTCCTCTTTTTTCCTCCTTTTTTCCTCTTTTTCCTCCTCTTTTTCCTCTTTTTTCCCTCTTTTTCCTCCTCTTTTTCCTCTTTTTTTCCTCTTTTTCCTCCTCTTTTTCCTCCTCTTTTTCCTCTTTTTTTCCTCTTTTTCCTCTTTTTCCTCTTTTTCCTCTTTTTTCCCCTCTTTCCCCTCTTTCCCCTCTTTCCCCTCTTTCCCCTCTTTCTTTCCCCTCTTTCTTTCCCCTCTTTCTTTCCCCTCTTTCTTTCCCCTTTCTTTCCCCTCTTTCTTTCCCCTCTTTCTTTCCCCTCTTTCTTTCCCCTCCTTTCCCTTCCTTTCCTTTTTCCTTTCCTTTTTCCTTTCCTTTTTCCTTTCCTTTTTCCTTTCCTTTTCCTTTCCTTTTTCCTTTCCTTTTTCCTTTCCTTTTTCCTTTCCTTTTTCCTTTCCTTTTTCCTTTCCTTTTTCCTTTCCTTCTTTTTCCTTTCCTTCTTTTTCCTTTCCTTCTTTTTCCTTTCCTTTCCTTTCCTTTTTCCTTTTCTTTCCTTTTCTTTCCTTTCCTTTCCTTTCCTTTCCTTTCCTTTCCTTTCCTTTCCTTTCCTTCTTTCCTCTCCTTCCTTTCCTTTCTCCTCTCCTTTCCTTTCTCCTCTCCTTTCCTTTCCTTTCTCCTCTCCTTTCCTCTCCTTTCTCCTCTCCTTTCCTCTCCTTTCTCCTCTCCTTTCCTCTTCTTCCTCCTCTCCTCTCCTCTCCTTTCTCCTCTCCTCTCCTTTCTCCTCTCCTCTCCTTTCTCCTCTCCTCTCCTTTCTCCTCTCCTCTCCTTTCTCCTCTCCTCTCCTTTCTCCTCTCCTCTCCTTTCTCCTCTCCTCTCCTCTCCTTTCTCCTCTCCTCTCCTCTCCTTTCTCCTCTCCTCTCCTCTCCTCCCCTCCCCTCCCCTCCCCTCCCCTCTCCTCTCTCTCCTCTCCTCTCCCTCCCTCTCCCCCTCCCCTCCCCCTCCCTTCCCCTCCCCCTCCCCTCCCCTCCTGCTCCCTTCCCCCTCCCCTCCCCTCCCCTCCCCCTCCCTTCCCCCTCCCCTCCCCTCTCCTCTCTCCCCTCCCTCCCCTCCCCTCCCCTCCCCTCCCTTCCCTTCCCTTCCCTTCCCTTTCCTTTTCTCACTTTCTTAATTTTTTTGAGACATAGTTGCCCTATGAAGCTCTGGCTGTTCTAGCACTCACTATGTAGATCAGACTGACTTTGAACTCACAGAGATGTGCCTACCTTGCCACCCAAGTGCTGGGATAAAGGTGGGATTCACCGTGCCTGGATGACAACATATTCCTGTCTTGGTATTTTTTGATTCGAGTGCATTTTTATTTAGTTCTTGAATAAAACACCAATAACCTAGATACATCCAGCCCAGACCCCAAGCACTGATAACAATTCTAAGTAATAATAATAAAAGGACAGTTAAAGTATAAAATTGAGCTCTGTTTGCAAATGGTTATATAAAGCACAAACTTTTGAAACCAACAAAATAAAACAGAATGCATTATATGAGCTGATAGAAAATTGGATAAATGACATTAATGGGAAAATATCACAGAAGACCAAATACAAATGGGCATGGAATACATGAAAATGTCAGCGCTTAGAAGCCTAATAGCCTCATGGGAGATGCAAACTGTACCAGCAGTACCCAACTATCATGTCCTGCCCATCAGACTGGCAAAAATGAGAAGCAACTGATGGTGGTGTGTAGGAGCATTCTCTTCATCTTCATTGTTTGAATTGCAAAGTGCTTTCCTGGCAAGAAAATGGCAGCACAGACAGCCCAGCACTTCCTCTCCAGGATGTCTGACTCCCGCAAATTAGAGTGAATATATGGGACTATTTATTACTACATTGTTAGCAGCAGGCAGGAATGGGGAAAAACCTGAATGCCCATTAGCAAGGGAATGGCTGCAAAACTATAATTATTTACTGTAGGCTAGCCAGGCATGAAAATAAACAAATTAGAAATTTACCAGATGACTTGGAGAGATTTCCATGAGGAGCTGAAATATGTGCATATGAGCAGAGCAATTTCATGACTGTCAAACAAAGAGGGCCCCAAGCATTGCATGTGTGTGTGTGTATGTGTGCATGTATGTATGTTTCTATGTATGTGTATTATGTATGTGTATATGTATGTATGTGTATGTATATATGCATGTATGTGTCTATGTATGTATGCATGTCTATATATGTATGTGTGTATGTATGTATGTGTGTATGTATATATGGATGTATGTGTCTATGTATGTATGTATATATGTATGTATGCATGCATGTATATGTGTGAATGCATGTGTATGTGTATATGTATATATGGCACACATGCATGGGCCAGAAGTGTCTTCCTCAGTTTCTCTCTGCCTTTCATCTTGAGACAGAGCATCTCAGTGAGCCTGGAGCTCACCATATCAGCTAGACTGTCTACCCATTGAGCCGCAGGGATCCTCAGGTCTTCACTTTCCCAGTTCTGGGACTACAGATGTGTACCTCCCTGCATGGGCTTTTTAAACACGTAGATCCTGGTGATTGAACTGAGGCCCTTATGATTGTGTGGCAAGGCTTTACCGCCTGAGCAGCCTCCTCATCTCTGGAATACTTATTGTCAAATAGTCTTTAATTTATTTATTTTTTTTTAGTGTAACTGGCCTGTGTGTCAGTTGACCTGACACTCCAAGCATCTCACAGTTTCAGTCCTGTCAGACTTTATTCACTCTTTGACAAAGTCTAGGTTAGCGTCTCTCTCCATCACTCGGAAAATGTCTGTGCTCACTCACCGATGATCTCAGAAAGCTGCTGCTTCTCAATGTTTAGCTCAATAGCTCTCTAAGCAGTGAAGAAGTCTGTTTTCCACTCTGCTGACACCATGTGCTTCTGGCTTTCCTTGAATAATCCTCTGTGGTTGTTCTTTCCTTCCTTCCTTCCTTCCTTCCTTCCTTCCTTCCTTCCTTCCTTCCTTCCTTCCTTCCTTCCTTCCTTCCTTCCTCTCATGTGTGTACACACACGCATGTGCACCCGTGGACAATGTCTGGTGTTGTTCTGTCGGTTCCGTCTAACTGTAATTCTTCGAGGCAGGATCTCTCACTAGCTTGAACCCTGCAGATAGTCTAGGCTGGTTGGCCAGTGAGCCTTGGGGATTCATCTCTCTTTGATGAGATTATGCGTGCACCCTACCACACCCAGCTGAAAAAAATTTTTTTTGTATGTGTGGATGTCTTACCTGCACGTGTCTGTGCACCCCTGTGTGTTGTGTGCTCTTAGAGGACAGAACAGGGACCACGATCCCCTGAAGCTGGTTGCAGACAGCTGTGAGCTGCCGGGTGGCTGCTAGGAAGCAAACCTGGGTCGTTTGGAAGAGGAGCCAGGGCTTTCAGTCATACCGTGTTTCTCTACCCAACCCCATTTTTTAAGGTGGGGTCTAGGGATCACACAGAGGTTTTTGTGCTCCCAAGGAAAGCAGCTTATCAGCGGAGCTATCTCAGTAGTCATTTGTTACCATTTTTTACTTCCTTGATCTCTAAACTAAATAATCTGCGTTCAAGTCTTTTTTTTTTTTTTTTTTTTTTTAATTTCTGTAGCAAACACTTCTGGAAGACTTTAAACAGCATTCAATTCCTTCTTGGTGGACACTAGAGGGCGCCACTGTACCATAAAACACAAGGCTTGACAGCGGAAACCTCATTTAAAGGCATCTCCCAAGACAAGAATAATGGCTTTTTTTTTTTTTTTTTTTTTTTTAATTCTGAGGGGTGGGAAGGGAGTGAGCTTTGGAGAAAAACTACAGTTTTAGAAAAAACTTGAGCAGTTTCTAGTTTCTGAGGGTGGCTGTCACCTGCGGGTGTTTTGAAATATCGACTTGAAATCTGAGCAAACACCCAGGGACTTAGAGTTTCCACTTGGTTTTCAGATTTTTATCTTTGGTAGAACATCCTAAGCTTCCCACAGCCCGAAGCAGTGGAAACACAACAAAACAACATTCAGCAAAGACAGAGTATAGGGCGGTTGTTGCACATCCTGCCGAGAGATTATCTTCCCTCTGGATTTCATTTTGATAGTTCAGAATTAGACTTGAGTAACCGAGTGGCTGCCGTCAGTCGGAATGTGGGCAATTTAAGATTACTCTGGGACTGGGGAGGTGGCTTCGCTGATAAAGCATTGGAGCCTAAGTGTGGTCTCCAGTTCCTGTGTAAAAGACCAGACGTAATGACGTGTGTTGTAATCCCAGAGATGGTGAGGCAGGAGGCAGACACATTAGGTCCTGGAGTTCTTTACCCAGCTAGGCTGGGCTGCTTGGTGAGGGTCCAGGCCGATGAGAGACACTGGGTCAACAAAAATGCCAAATGCCTGAGAAACATCCCCCAGGGTCGTTCTCTGATGTTACATACATGTGCACCCTGTCCATCTGATGTCCACGTAAGTACACACATGTGGACCCCATCCACCCTCCCACCCCACCCACTGCACAACACGATTCTAAGTATCTCGGCACATGGCCAGTCTCTTTTTTTTTTTTTGTCTTTTTTTTTTATTTGATATAATTTATTTACATTTCAAATGATTTCCCCTTTTCTAGCCCCCCCCCTCCCCGAAAGTCCCGTAAGCCCCCTTCTCTTCCCCTGTCCTCCCTCCCACCCCTTCCCAGTTCCCCGTTCTGGTTTTGCCAAATACTGTTTCACTGAGTCTTTCCAGAACCAGGGACCACTCCTGCTTTCTTCTTGTATCTCATTTGATGTGTGGATTATGTTTTGGGTATTCCAGTTTTCTAGGTTAATAACCACTTATTAGTGAGTGCATACCATGATTCACCTTTTGAGTCTGGGTTACCTCACTTAGTATGATGTTCTCTAGCTCCATCCATTTGCCTAAGAATTTCATGAATTCATTGTTTCTAATGGCTGAATAGTACTCCATTGTGTAGATATACCACATTTTTTGTATCCACTCTTCTGTTGAGGGATACCTGGGTTCTTTCCAGCATCTGGCAATTATAAATAGGGCTGCTATGAACATAGTAGAGCATGTATCCTTATTACATGGTGGGGAATCCTCTGGGTATATGCCCAGGAGTGGTATAGCAGGATCTTCTGGAAGTGAGGTGCCCAGTTTTCGGAGGAACCGCCAGACTGCTTTCCAGAGTGGTTGTACCAATTTGCAACCCCACCAGCAGTGGAGGAGTGTTCCTCTTTCTCCGCACCCTCTCCAACACCTGCTGTCTCCTGAATTTTTAATCTTAGCCATTCTGACTGGTGTAAGATGAAATCTTAGGGTTGTTTTGATTTGCATTTCCCTAATGACTAATGAAGTGGAGCATTTTTTAAGATGCTTCTCCGCCATCCGAAGTTCTTCAGGTGAGAATTCTTTGTTTAACTCTGTACCCCATTTTTTAATAGGGTTGTTCGGTTTTCTGGAGTCTAACTTCTTGAGTTCTTTATATATATTGGATATTAGCCCTCTATCTGATGTAGGATTGGTGAAGATCTTTTCCCAATTTGTTGGTTGCCGATCTGTCCTCTTGATGGTGTCCTTTGCCTTACAGAAACTCTGTAACCTTATGAGGTCCCATTTGTCAATTCTTGCTCTTAGAGCATACGCTATTGGTGTTCTGTTCAGAAACTTTCTCCCTGTACCGATGTCCTCAAGGGTCTTCCCCAGTTTCTTTTCTATTAGCTTCAGAGTGTCTGGCTTTATGTGGAGGTCCTTGATCCATTTGGATTTGAGCTTAGTACAAGGAGACAAGGATGGATCAATTCGCGTTCTTCTGCATGCTGACCTCCAGTTGAACCAGCACCATTTGTTGAAAAGGCTATCTTTTTTCCATTGGATGTTTTCAGCCTCTTTGTCGAGGATCAAGTGGCCATAGGTGTGTGGGTTCATTTCTGGATCTTCAATCCTGTTCCATTGATCCTCCTGCCTGTCACTGTACCAATACCATGCAGTTTTTAACACTATTGCTCTGTAGTATTGCTTGAGGTCAGGGATACTGATTCCCCCAGATTTTCTTTTGTTGCTGAGAATAGTTTTAGCTATCCTGGGTTTTTTGTTGTTCCAGATGAATTTGATAATTGCTCTTTCTAACTCTGTGAAGAATTGAGTTGGGATTTTGATGGGTATTGCATTGAATCTGTATAGTGCTTTAGGCAAAATGGCCATTTTAACTATATTGATTCTACCGATCCATGAGCATGGGAGGTTTTCCCATTTTTTGAGATCTTCTTCCATTTCCTTCTTCAGAGTCTTGAAGTTCTTGTCATACAGATCTTTCACATGTTTGGTAAGAGTCACCCCAAGATACTTTATACTGTTTGAGGCTATTGTGAAGGGGGTCATTTCCCTAATTTCTTTCTCAGCCTGCTTATCCTTTGAGTATAGGAAGGCCACTGATTTGCTTGAGTTGATTTTATAACCTGCCACTTTGCTGAAGTTGTTTATCAGCTGTAGGAGCTCTCTAGTGGAGTTCTTTGGGTCACTTAGGTAGACGATCATGTCGTCTGCAAATAATGATAGTTTGACTTCTTCCTTTCCAATTTGTATCCCTTTGACCTCCTTATGTTGTCGAATTGCCCGAGCTAGTACCTCAAGTACAATATTGAAAAGATAAGGAGAAAGGGGGCAGCCTTGTCTGGTCCCTGATTTCAGTGGGATTGCTTCAAGTTTCTCTCCATTTAGTTTGATGCTGGCTACCGGTTTGCTGTATATTGCTTTTACTATGTTTAGGTATGGGCCTTGAATTCCTGTTCTCTCCAAGACTTTAAGCATGAAGGGATGCTGAATTTTGTCAAATGCTTTTTCAGCATCCAATGAAATGACCATGTGGTTTTGTTCTTTGAGTTTGTTTATGTAGTGGATTGTATTGATGGATTTCCGTATATTGAACCAACCCTGCATTCCCGGGATAAAGCCTACTTGATCATGGTGGATGATCGTTTTGATGTGTTCTTGGATTCGGTTGGCAAGAATTTTATTGAGTATTTTTGCATCGATGTTCATAAGGGAAATTGGTCTGAAGTTCTCTTTCTTTGTTGGATCTTTTTGTGGCTTTGGTATCAGCGTAATTGTGGCTTCGTAGAAGGAATTGGGTAGTGTTCCTTCTGTTTCTATTTTGTGGAATAGTTTGAAGAGTATTGGTGTTAACTCTTCTTTGAAGGTCTGGTAGAATTCTGCACTGAAGCCATCTGGTCCTGTGCTTTTTTTGGTTGGAAGACTTTCTATGACTCCTTCTATTTCTTTAGGCATTATGGGACTGTTTAGATGGTCTAGTTGGTCCTGATTTAATTTTGGTATTTGGTATCTGTCAAGGAAATTGTCCATTTCCTCCAGATTCTCCAGTTGTGTTGAGTACAGGCTCTTGTAGTAGGATCTGATGATTTTTTGGATTTCCTCAGTTTCCGTTGTTATATCTCCCTTTTCATTTCTAAGTTTGTTAATTTGGATACTTTCTCTGTGCCCTTTGGTCAGTCTGGCTAAGGGTTTATCTATCTTGTTGATTTTCTCAAAGAACCAGCTCCTGGTTTTGTTGATTCTTTGTATGGTTCTCTTTGGTTCTACTTGATTGATTTCGGCCCTGAGTTTGATGATTTCCTGCCTTCTACTCCTCCTGGGTGAAATAGCTTCTTTTTGTTCCAGGGCTTTCAGGTGTGTCATTAAGCTGGTAATGTATGCTCTCTCCATTTTCTTTTTGGAGGCACTCAGGGCTATGAGTTTTCCTCTTAGCACTGCTTTCATTGTGTCCCATAGATTTGGGTATGTTGTGTTTTCATTTTCATTGTGTTCTAAAAAGTCTTTAATTTCTTTCTTTATTTCTTCCTTGACCAAGGTATCATTGAGTAGAGTATTGTTCAATTTCCACATGTATGTGGGTTTTCTATTGTTTCTGTTGCTATTGAAGACTACTTTTACTCCATAGTGATCAGATAGGAGGCATGGGATTAGTTCGATCTTCTTATATTTGTTGAGGTCTGTCTTGTGACCAATTATATGGTCGATTTTGGAGAAGGTACCATGAGGTGCTGAAAAAAAGGTATATTCTTTTGTTTTAGGATAGAATGTTCTATATATATCTGTTAAATCTAATTGGTCCAAAGCTTCAATTAGTTTCATTGTGTCCTTGTTTAGTTTCTGTTTTCCTGATCGGTCCATTGAGGAAAGTGCAGTGTTGAAGTCACCCACAATTATTGTGTTAGGTGCAATGTGTGCTTTGAGTTTTAATAAAGTTTCTTTTATGAAAGAGGGTGCCCTTGCATTTGGAGCATAGATGTTCAGGATTGAGAGTTCTTCTTGTTGTATTTTTCCTTTGACCAGCAAGAAGTGTCCCTCAGAGTCTCTTTTGATGACTTTGGGTTGAAAGTCAATTTTATCTGATATTAAAATGGCTACTCCAGCTTGTTTCCTGAGACCATTTGCTTGTAAAATCGTCTTCCAGCCTTTTACTCTAAGGTAGTGTTTGTCTTTGACCCTGAGGTGTGCTTCCTGTAAGCAGCAAAATGTAGGGTCCTGTTTACGTATCCAGTCAGTTAGTCTGTGTCTTTTTATTGGGGCATTAAGTCCATTGATGTTAAGAGATATTAAGGAATAGTGATTGTTACTTCCTATCATTTTTGACGTTATTTTTTAAATTTGATTGCTTAACTTCTTTTGGGTTTGATGAAAGGTTTCTATCTTGCTTTTTCCAGGGTGAAGTTTCCCTCCTTGTATTGGTGTTGTCCTCCTATTATCCTTTTTAGGGCTGGGTTTGTGGATAGATATTGGGTAAACTTGGTTTTGTGGTGAAATATCTTGGTTTCTCCATCTGTGGTGATTGAGAGTTTTGCTGGATATAGTAGTTTTGGTTGGCATTTGTGTTCTCTTAGAGTCTGCATGAGATCTGCCCAGGACCTTCTAGCCTTCATAGTCTCAGGTGAGAAGTCTGCTGTGATTCTGATAGGTCTTCCTTTATATGTTACTTGGCCTTTTTCTCTTACTGCCTTTAATATTCTTTCTTTGTTTAGAACATTTGGTGTTTTGATTATTATGTGACGGGAAGTATTTCTGTTCTGGTCCAGTCTGTTTGGAGTTCTGTAGGCTTCTTGTATATTCATGGGCATCTCTCTCTTTAGGTTAGGGAAGTTTTCTTCCATAATTTTATTGAAGATATTTGCTGGCCCTTTAAGTTGTAAATCTTCACTCTCATCTATGCCTATAATCCTTAGGTTTGGTCTTCTCATTGTGTCCCGGATTTCCTGGATATTTTGGGTTACAAGCTTTTTGCATTTTGCATTTTCTTTAACTGTTGAGTCCATGGTTTCTATGGAATCTTCAGCATCTGAGATTCTTTCTTCTATTTCTTGTATTCTGTTGTTGATATTTGCATCTCTGTCCCCTGATTTCTTCCCAAGGCTTTCTATCTCCAAAGTTGTCTCCTTTTGAGTTTTCTTAGTTGTTTCTACTTCTGATTTTAGATCCTGGATGGTTTTGCTTAGCTCCTTCACTTGCTTGTTTGTGCTTTCCTGTAATTCTTTAAGAGATTTTTGTGTTTTCTCTTTCATGACCTCAGCCTGTTGACCAAAGTTCTCCTGTATTTCTTTAAGTGTTTTTTGCATTTCTTCCTTGTTGGCTTTTGTATTATCCTGGATTTCTTTCAATGATTTTTGTGTTTCCCTTGCAAGGGCTTCTAACTTTTGATCCATTTTCTCCTGAATTTCTTTAAGTATGTCCTTCATGTGTTCCTGTACCAGCATCATGACCAGTGATTTTAAATCCAAATCTTGTTTTACTGGTGTGATGGGGTATCCAGGACATGCTGGTAGAGGAGAATTGGGTTCAGATGTTGCCATATTGCCTTGATTTCTGTTAGTGACGTTCCTGCGTTTGCCTTTTGCCATCTAGCTCTCACTGGTGTTACTTGGTCTTGTCAGTGCTGGACTCACCAGTGCAAGCTGCCCCTTCCCCGTTGGCCTCTGGTGCACAGCTTACACCCTGCACTGCCTGTAGACAGGGTGCTGCTGTCCAGGCTGTTCAGATCCCGAAGCAGGCACCTGAAGGCTCCTGCTGGGGCCCGCAGGTTTTACCGGAGCACACCGACTTCTCCCAGCTGGCCGCCCGGAAGCCCCCGCTAGCCTCTTGAGGGACCTGGAGATGTGGTGCGGCCCAGGCTGATCTGAAGCGGAGAGAGTTGAGCTGAGGGCTTCTGCCTGAGGCCTTGCCCCAGATTGTGTCTGTGGACCAGATGGAGCCCGTGTGCACCCCCAGGGAGCGCTGAAGGTGTATGCTGCTGTGACCTCCCCTGTGTTCCGCTCACTCCGCTGGGCAGCCGATTCCGCAACCGGGCTGGCGCACACAAGGTTAGCCTGGTCGCCCAGGCCCTGAGTCCAGGCAAAAGCCTGGGAGGCCAAGGTCCGAGCAAAGTTCCCCTAGGGCTATGACTGTTAATTGGGTCTGCCAGGTGACCCGGATGGCCGGCGTGCGCGTCCACGCTCCCCGAAAGCACCGGGAGAGTCTGTTGTGCTAACAACCTCCTGGGCGGGTTGACACACAGATGGCCCACCAAGCCGTCCAGTTCTTGGGGTCAGTCCTGTGCCTTTTGGGGCCTAGACCCCCATTTTGTTAGCCTCAGGCTACACTTGTTAGCCGTCTCTGCCCTCCCGAGCACTCTGGGTCCTGTAGGCAAAATGACGGCGCGTGCGCTGGCCAGGGCAAAAAAACCTCCTGGCTGGGTTGGCACCCCGATGGCCACCCGAACAGCCCAGGGTCTGGGTGCAGGCCAACGCCCGTTGGGCTCAGACCCCTGTGGTGTTGGCCTCGGATTGTGTTTGTGTACCTCAGTCTGTCCGATCTCTGGAGTACGCAATCAAGATGGAGGTGAGTCTCTCCTGACTGGCGGGAAGCCAAGTTCTGAAGTGGCTTCCGTGCAGCGAAAGGCTCCGCAGAACCACAGCTGCTTGCCGCCCGGCTGGTCAGCGAAGGTCAGTGGTCATGGGCACAGGGCCTAACTGGACCCTGTGTCGCCTTGGTTCCACCGCTGATGGCCCTTCAGCTGGACCAGCCACTGCTGCCGCCGCCGCCGGTAAATTCATATTTAACCAGCCACTGCCACAGAATCATATTGCTCATTTGGGTGGCCCAGATGGGCTATCATTACGGGGGCAATTGTCAGGGAAAATACAAAAGGCCATAATTCTACAGCTGAGATAAACTCAATCTCTTATTTGTTTTCAAACTTCTGTTTTTGGAGATTTGTTCCTCAAAAACAAACTTAAAGACATAGCAGCATATGTAGGAGACAACAGTGTCTAAGAATACCAGTTACAAAAAGGTACCTGTGATAGAAACAAAGGGCATTTGGGGTGGAGCAGAGGAACTTTGGGCCCTTCTGCTCTACAAATAAAACATATTACTCTAGTCCCAGATTCCTTCACTATCTCCCAGACTTATCATTAAGAATCCAATCTCAAGGATCTCTCTCTCTGCAAGGCAACTGGAGGTCTTCCTTTTCTTCCCCTTGAAAACTCTGCTGTGAGACAAGGATGGGGTGTGGCTACACTTGTGAACCCATGACTTCCAGATTTGCTTGTCCCCAGCCCTGTGCTGAATTGCGTGAGGTAAGCTGTAGATAGGATACCTGGAGACAATATCATCCTCTCACCTCCACACAACATTCTGAATTAGTCAACAAAGTTCCTTGTTTAACATGAAGAAGAGTGCTGGAGAAATGAGTCACCAGTTAAGAGCACTCACTCTTCTTCCAGAGGTCCTGAGTTCAGTTGCCAGAAACCAGGGACTGGCTCACCACCACCTGAAATGGAGATCCGATGCTCTCTTTTGATATGTCTGAAAACTGTGACAGTGCAAACCTATACATAAAATAAATAAATAAATAAATCTTTTAAAAATAAAATTAAATGAAGGCAAATGAAAGTAAGCTGCCTAAGGTGATAGAATTCACAGAGTAGCAATGGGAATACAGAGAACCAAGAATACAGAACTGATGATTTCCACCACTGCCCCACACAGTGTGACAAGATCCCTATATAAAATGACAACACAAGCACGTTTTTGGATCATGTGTGTACATCATTTTTGGAAGAAAAGATGACTCACAACAGAATGCATAAATCCCAAAGATGTCTGCCTAAAATCTATGTACAAATTTGCAACAGCAAAACTATGATGTTTAAGGTTTTAGACCCACTCTCACTATACTAACTCAAAAAGAGAAACTCCAAGTGTCTTAGTGTAATGTGTCCAATCAGAATAAACAGTATCCTGATATTTTCCAATTAAAATTGAGGCATTGTGTGACTGAGACACTCAAGTATTAGTTCCAGATGAGAAAAATATATGAAAGACTTTGTGAGAGACATAAGAAAATAAGTAAAATATGTCCATGAACTTCATAAAGTTTCATCTAATATTTTTCATGCTAAAGCATGCGGTCTCTCTGGTTATCATGACATCTAGCTTGAAGTGCTCTACTCTTAGCCTAAGCCGTAGATGGCTGGAGAAAGGAATGTCTCACCAACAGCTTATCTAACATATGCTCCATGATGATTGACTATGTGGTTTATATATGAAATAAAAGAAAGCAAAGCAAGCAGGTATGAGGCACTGGCCTGAGGCAACAAACAGTCCCATGCAAGTGTGCCCTTAGGGCCCAAGAACTAGAATAGTAATTAGACTTAGAATTCAGAATAGACAGGTGCTCCACTGGCAATGCACCTGGCCAGCTGTTGGTTCATAAGTAAATTAAATCAACATTTTGTTCAAAGTCAGTATTACCTTATGAAACAACTTATAGTTTTCTGGCTATATTTGACATATTTGAATGAAATATTTAGAGTAATAGTTGACAAACTGAACAGATATTTGAAAAGCACAGAATTAAAGAAATTATTTTGATTTTAAAAAATGCTTGGTGTATAACAACAATCCCAAATCCCAAAGCATGATCAGAAGACTGATACTGAAAGACAGTGGATTTGAGAATACACTGAACAAGGTCCTTGGTCAAAAGCAAACAAATGTATCAATGTAGACATGAATGTTTTGCAAGGATGTGAGTCACTGCAGTTGTGGGGGACCTATGAGGTCCTGAGTCTGGTTATAGCCTCAAGCACAAAAGGGTACTTGTTGATTGTCACAGCAATTTAAGTTATGCCTATTTGAAGTACTACTTGATCAAAACATGAAGTGAGCCAATTTTACCTTTGATGAAACTGTAGAACATTTTTAATACTTGATCTCAGAGAAGGTAGGGTAACTCAGGAGTGGAGCTTGTTTAAATTTTGCAGGAATCCACATATTTCATTCCAGAAAAAAAGGAAAAAATAACTCTAGTTATTAAAAAGAATTCTACATGGTAAATATAAATATAACTTACAATATTAGCCATAAAATTTATAAACTAGCTAAGGATAATTTTATTATTTATCTACAAACTCTAAAAATAACAAATACAGAATAAGCTTTGCGACATAGAATTGAGTGTGTAATCCAGAATTTGAAATTTGCAAGTGAACATGAGTGTTATAGCCAATGATCACAGCACAGACACTAAGACTCTATCCTCCATGTCAGTAACCAAAGCCATGAGATTTAATGGTCTGGGAAAGCTCACTTAATAAAGGTGAAAAGGAAATCTGGACGTAGAGCTCTAAACTTTGATAAAAATTTCTCCTTAGATTTAGACAAAATTCAAAGAGACATTGACCATAAAAACATTCAAAGAGACATACTAATGGCCAGAGATAATAAACTCAGTACTAGTTCCAGGTATACCATATCTTATCTGACCTTTGCATCATTTGCTATAAATTTAGACAGCTAGATGCTGTACGTTACTATAATATTTGCATTGCTAGCTGAAATAGCCACATCCACAGAATTTTAGGACCTGTGTTATTGCGTTCTTGCTTAACCCTAAGATTTTGATGAACAACAGCTCAGTATCTTATGCAGGCCATGCAGCAGAGGTCACATTATGGAGTTGTGTCTTGCACATGGACAGAAGGACATTTTCAATCTTCCTTATGAAGTCCAGCGTGATCTAACTAATCCAAGAAAACTGCAAGTGCCACAGACCTCCTTTGTCCTTGAAAATATTAAGAGAATTATCCCTTCAAAATAGCTTGGATCCCATCTTTGCTTATATCAGAATTCATCATGCTCCTATAAAAGGATACATTACCTGAATTTTACAGTAATGACTGATGAGAATTGTCTGTATTGTGACATATTTAACAATTTCACATTCATTCAAGGGTTGTTTGAGTGGACCAACTTTATGCCTTGGAAATGCTTAGACCATTGCCCTGCCTTCAAAAACATGAAAACGTTCTGATGAAAACTCAGCTAGTTGTCTTTTTTTAAAGTACAAAATAATGTAAGTAATACATTTAAAGATGTAATTTCAGTGTAATGCTGTCCTAGACACCTTTTGATTACCCCTGTGTGTTTTACATTTTATACATAAAGCCAATAAAAATATGAAGCAAAGGGCTTCTATCTACACAAATATAATCTGCTGTTCCATGTTTCTTCAGAGTTTGTTTGAGGCTAGCCTGGTCTACAGAGTGAGTTGCAGAACAGCCAGGGCTGCACAGAGAAATCCTGCCTCAAAAAACAAAACAAAGCAAAAAAAGAGGTTGTTGAAATGAACATTTTAATAGTAGCGATACACACTGAAAATAAAACTGCAACAGATTTACAATTCTTATAATTGCACTGTTTTATTTCTGTATGTAATTCCACCATCTCAACAATTATATGTATCAACATGAATATTATCTCTATTCACTGTGTCTTTGCAATTAAACTATAACAGAACATACTTACTGGGTGCTGCTAAAAGCCATGATAGTTTTAGGGAAATTTCAAATAAGAAATTTTTCAAATAAATGGGATGGAGAGAAATTAATATTATTAGTGGATAATATGAAAAGTTTCTGCTGCTTTCCAGAAAGACTTTTTCACTTAAAATATTTTCTGAGTTACATTTTGGAACCCTTTTACTAAAGGATAATTAAGCAAGATTACCGATATATATGCTTTCTTATATATAAAAATATTTAAAACGCTTAACAATGGATGAGTTTTGTGTGTTTCTTGTGATTTTTCCTGGATGTTAAGGTCTTGGGGTGATGTATTGTTGGTTTATCATTTTGCTTTGTTTAAATTTGGTATGTTTGTTCATTTGTTGGACCATTTGTTTTCTAAAGAGAGAAAATATGGATTTGCCTATGTCAGAGGAGCGGAGGAATTCTTAAATTCAACTATGCACATGCGGTTAAGAGTTTAACTTTCAATCTTTAAGTGAAAATGGTGGATATTGACCCAAAAAATTGTTTATAAAACCACTAAATACTTGAGTCCCAGAAAAAACAGTGTCACCTAAAAGGTAAAAAACGGATGTAATTGGAATATACCTTAAGTTATTTTAATGTGCATGCCACACCTCCTCTGTTATAGCCAGAGGACAACACTAAAGAGGTTCACTCCTCATACTACATGGGGTCCAGGGAATGAACATTGTGGTCAAATGGTGGCAAGAACCTCTACCCACTGTGTCTTGTCAACAAACATTCAGGTTTTGTTGGAAATCTCATTCAAGTTCAAACTGGAAAGAAATTTAAAATATTCCAAATTTGTTCTAGTTACTGACTCAGGTTAACAAAGGAGCATATCTGAAAAATGAGAATTTTGTGTCAGCTATCCACTTCAGTGGTTCATCAAACTTAAAATACAATACTATCAGAAACCTGAAACACTTAGAGAGACAAAAGCATAACTAACCTTATTAAGCTATCCCACCAAGCTCTCCTTCTTGAATGTGGACTTAAATCGTGGCCCCTATGCTGTTGAACCCAAAGATATTCTGAAGACTGCTGTCACTGGTTCCCTCTGAGACAGATCTGTGGTGAGTGTGGATGTGTGACAGCCTGTTCATCCTTCTCTCAGAGGTAAGCCTGGACTTGGTGTTCTGTAACTCCACAATACTGCTGTAAATACTGCAGAGGAAAACATTTCATGTCACATACTTTTCCTAAATGACTCCCAAAATTGTATTTTGACAATTGCTGTAAGAAGAAATGTGATTTCTGTTTAAACATTCTTTTACCAGTCAAAATATTTCAGAGAATGACTACTATAATAATTGAAAGTTTAAATTACTATAATTACTTCAGACAATTCAAAGGTGATTTGTTTTTCCCAGGAGGCATATACTTTTATTATATATTGGCATAATATTGAATGATTAATTTTGGTGTTCATAGATGTACAGAAAATTTTAGAAAACTTAACATGATTATTCCATTTATCACTTTTTTTTGGTTTTTTGAGACAGGGTTTCTCAACATAGCCCTGGATGTCCTGGAACTCACTCTGTAGACCAGGCTGGCCTCAAACTCAGAAATCTACCTGCCTCTGCCTCCCAGAGTGCTGGGATTAAGGGAGTGTGCCACCACCACCTGGCGATTATTCTATTTATAATTTAAGTGTATAACAATGATATATGATACATAATTTTATTTTTTTATTAAAAAGCATTACAATCTGATCATAATTTTCACCTCTGTCAAATTCTTCAAGGTTTTACCCCCTCCCTACAAACCCAACTCCATGCCTTTTCTTTGTATTTCTTTGTGACTGGCAAGAAGCAAAAGAGACCAAGAAGCACACACACACACATATTCACAAAATCAGAAATCAAAAAATACAGGCAAAAATCAATAAGACAAAAAATGTCTAAACAGCCTGAGCAGCCTCATATTCCAGCTGGACCTCCACTCTCCTTCTCCCTGTCTGCCCACCTTCTTCTGCTGAGCCTGAAACACACAGGTAAGCTTCCAGTTCCCAGCCCATCTTCCCTGCTTTCTGAGTCCTCTGTAGCAAGCCCAGCTGCTCTGAGCAGCCAGATGTCCCAGGGGAACCTCCATTCTCCCCCTATTCTCTCTTTCAACCTTCAATAGGTCTGCAGCTACTTAACCACAGAGACCTTCAGATCTATTACCACACAATCTAAGGATATCGATCAGAGGCCTGCCATAGGAGGACCATTGTATTTAAGACCCCCCCCCCCGCCATACCTACTATAAAAGATACATCAAAGGACCAAAGTCATACAGATGGAAACACGTCCTAAAAAGAACATAATTTAAAAAGTCAGGCCAATATGACACCTTCGGAGCACAGATAAACTTCTAGAGCAAGCCTAGGATATCTTATTACAACTTAAGCACAGGAAAATGGCCTTTCATTCAATCTTATAGAAATGATACAGGACTTTAAGGAGGAAATGAATAAATCCTGTGAAGAAATACAGGACATAAGCCCAACAGGTAGAGGCCTTTAAAGTGGAAACAAATAAATCCTTTAAAAATATACAGAGTAATACAAATAAACAGGTGAAAGAAATAAATAAAACCATGAAAGACCAGGAAGTCGAAATAGGAGCAATAAAGAAAACACAAACTGATGGAATCCTGGAGTTGGAAAACCTGGGGAAGAGAACAGGAACAATGGATGCAAGCATAACTAAAAGAATACAAGAGATGGAAGAAAGAATCTCAGGCATAGAAGCTACAATACAAGAAATAAATCTGTCAAAAAATGGTAAATCTAAAAAGTTCCTGACACAAAATATCCTGGAAATCTGTGATATCATTAAATGACCTAACTTAAGAATAATTGGAATAGAAGAAGAAGAAGAGTCTCACCTTCAAGGCCCTGAAAATATTCTGAACAAAATAACAAAACACTTTCTCAATCTAAAGAAGGAGAAACAACCTATAAAGCAAACCTATAGAACACCAAATAGACTGGACCAGAAATGAACATCCTACCAACACAGAATAATCAAAACAGAAAATTTATTGAAAAAAAAAAAAGAATACTAAACTTCCCAAGGTAAAGAGGTCAGATAATATACAGAAGCATACCTATTATATTCACACAAGACTTCTCAACAGAAATTCTAAAAGCAGTAGAAGGGCACGGTGACATATCTTGCAATGTCACAAATACTCCTACCTAGACTTTTCTACTCAGCAAACCTCTCAATCACTATAGACAGAGGAAAAAAGATGTTTGCAGGCAAATACAAATTGAAACTATATTTATCTACAAATTCAGTCCTACAAAAAAATACAAGAAGAAAAATTTTCACAGAAGAACGATACCTACAATCAAGAACACACAGAGAAAATAAATAATTACAAGCCAGCAAATAAAAGAAAATCCCAACAACTGGTCATTAATTCCTCTCAATATCAATGGAAGAATTTCCTCAATAGCTAAAAAAAAGCTTTAAAAAGTGATGCAAAGTTCTGAGGAGTGGCCCCTGGTTCTGGAAAGACTCAGTGAAGCAGTATTCGACAAAACCAACACGGGGAAGTGGGAAGGGGTGGGTGGGAGGACAGGGGAAGAGAAGGGGGCTTACGGGACTTTCGGGGAGTGGGGGGCTAGAAAAGGGGAAATCATTTGAAATGTAAATAAATTATATCGAATAAAAAAATTAAAAAAAATAAAGATCACACAAAAGCAAAAAAAAAAAAAGTGATGCAAAATAGGATCCATCACTATGTTGCATACAATAAACTAATCTCAGCAATAAAGGCAAACATTATCTCAGAGTAAAGGGCTGGAACAAAGTTTTCCAAGCAAACATACCTAAAAAGAGTACTGGAGCATCAATTATAACATGAAGTAAAATAGACTCCCAACCAAAATTAATCGAAGAGACAGAGAAGGACACTTTACACTAATGAAAGCAAAAAAATCTACCAAGAAGATATATCACTTCTGAACAGCTATGCCCCAAACACATGAGTACATACACGTATAAAACAAACACTGCTGAAGCTTAAATATCACATCAAACCCCACACATTAATAGTGGGAGACTTCAAAACCCCAATCTCAGGTATGGAAATGTCACCAAGACAGAAATTAGACACAGAAATCATGAAATTAACAGATGATACAGGAAACAACTGAATCTAACAGCCATCTACAGAACCTTTCTGCAAAACACAAAAGGATATATTTTAATCCCAGCACTTCAAAGAACCTTCTCCAAAATTGATAATATAATCAAGCAGAAAGCAAGCCTCAACAGATTCAAGAAGATTGAACTAAACACTTGAAACTTATGAGCTCCCCATGGATTAAGGCTGGACGTCAACAATAGAAAGATGAGAAAGACCAAATATTCATGGAAAGAGAAGAACTCTCTACCCAACAATCACTTTGTCAGGGAAGAAAAAGAAAGAAAATTAAAGACTTTCCAGAATTCAGTAAAAATAGAGGCACAACATATCCAATCATATAGGGCAAAATGAGGGTAGTGCTAAGAGGAAAGCCCATAATACTAAATGCCTTCATTAAAAAAATGTAGACATCACATACTAATATCTTAATAGCACACTTGAAAGATGGAGAAGAAAAGGAAGCAAACACAACAAAGTGGTGTAGATGGCAGGAAATAGTCAAACTCAATGTTGAAATAAATGAATTTGAAACAAAGAGAATAATACAATGATTCAACAAAAACTATATCTGGTTTGTTGAGAATATCAGCAAAATAACAAATCCTTATCTGAAGTATTTAAAGGCAGAGAGACAGTAACAAAATTAAAAAAAAATCAGTGGTAAAAAATAAATACATAACAGAAACTGAGGAAATTCAAGCAATCATAAGCTCCTGCTTAAACACCTGTACTACACAAAATTAAAATCTAAACTAAGTGGCTGATTGCCCAGACAAATACCACTTAGGGCTTAAATAAAGATCACGTTAACTATCTAAATAATCCTATGAAAATTAAGGAAATAGAAGCATTCTTCAAGAGTCTCCCAAAACAAACAAAGAAATGGGATGAAATGATGATTTTTATGCATAATTACAGCTGATTTTCAAGGCATAGCTAACCCCAATACTCCTCAAACAGTCCACAAAAGAGAAGCAAAAGGAACACTGTCAAACTTATTCTGAGGCCACAGTCAGTCTGATACCTAAACCACACAAAGACTCAACAAAGCAAAAGGACTTCAAACCCGTTTCTATTATGAATATTGGTGAAAAAATACTCTATATATTACTTCTAAATTTAACTGAGGAACACATCACAAACATCACCCATTATGATCAAATAGGCTTTATCCCAAAGATGCAGGAAGGGTTCACTAAATGAAAATCCATCGAGTTAAACCACAATATAAAGAAACTGGGAAAAATGGCATGATAATCTCATCAGATGCTGAAAAAGTCTTTGACAAAATACAACACTCCTTCATTTTAAAAGTATTAGGAATATCAGGGATACATGACACATACCTAAACATTCTCAAAGAAATATACAACAACCCAGTAGCCAACATCAGGATACAGGGAGAGAAACTTAAAGCAATTCGATGAAAATCCGGAACATGAAAAAGCTGCTCACTCTTTCCTTACCAATTCAATACAGTGCTTGAAGTTCAAGTCATACCAATAAAACAGTAAAAGGAGATCAAGGTGATTAAAATTAGAAAAGAAAAAGTCAAAGTATTCTTATTACTGGAAAATATGATTCTATACATAACTGACCCCCCAAAGTCTACCAGAGAACATCACCTGTTGATAAACAACTTCAGAAAATTAGATGGATACAAAAGAAACTGAAAGCAATTAGTAGTCTTCCTTTACAAAATAAATAAATGGGCCAAGAAAAAAATTAAGAAAAACGCCCTTTGTGAGAACCACAAAAATATAAAATATCTTGGTGTAACTCTCTAATGAAGCAACTTACAGATCAGTATGGCAAGAAATTAAAGTGCCTGTAGAAAGAAATTTATGAAGGTATCAGGAGATAAAAGAATCTCCCATGCTCATGGATAGGTAGCTTTAATTTTGTAAAAATGGATATTTTACCAAGCAGTCTTCAGGTTCAATGCAATTCTCATCAAAAATCCCATTTTTATGGAACTTGAAAGAGCAAATCTCAACTCCATATGGAAAATAATAAATTCAGGCTAGTAAACACAATCTTGAAAAATAAAATAACTTCAGAAGAAATCAATATCTGTGACCTCAAACTGTACTGCAGAGCAATAAGGATAAAACTGCCTGGTGTTGGTATAGAAACAAAAGTATGGCTACATGGTATCTACTCAAAGACTTGGTACAACCACTCTGGAAAACAATTCAGTGGTTTCTCTGAATACTAGGAATACCTCAAGACCCAAATTTACTACTTCTAGGCATATACCCAAACATGTTCCACCATTCCACAAATACACTTCCATAGCTATGTTCATAACAATTTAATTTGTAATATCCAGAAACTAGATACAACCTAGGTGTTCCTTAACTTAAGAATGGACAAAAAATATGTGATGTATCTAAAACTGAAATACTATTCTGCCATGAAAACCAAAGACATTTTGAATTTTTCAGGTAGAGATGAATCTTAAGAATATCAAGATTCCCAAAAGGACACGAACAGTATGTATACGCATATAATTGAATATTTGCAATAAAATAAAGCACACTCATGCTGCATTCCACAAATCCAAGGAGGCTAGGCAGAAAGAGGGCACAAACAAGGATGATTGAGACTCACTTAGAAGGAAGAATGGAGTAGTGGTGGAAGGTAGATGGAGAGAGGGAATATTGTGGGAGAGAATAATTGAAGGAGAGAGGGGGTTGGTGTGTTGAGGAGTGTGGAGGGGGATAGGGGATGTCAGGATTGCCATAAGAATTACTGGAAAATGCAAATTACTGGGTAGCAGGAAGGTAGGATGGATCTCCAGGAGAGACAAAGAAATGGGGTAGGGGAGGAGCCCTAAATCAATGGGGGTGTCCTTAGCAGTGACTCACAACATTTAGGATATGGAGTCTTATTAGGCAGCCTCCTGTGGCCAGGCAGGATCTTCAGTCTGGCAATAGGGACACAACCAACTCACAAAATTTTTGAGAGAAATCTTGTTCTTTTTCCAAGAAATAGAGGGACTGTGGATGAAGCAGAGTTTGAGAGAACAGCTAACCAATAACTATCCCAACTTGAAATGCATCCCATTGACAAGCACTAAACCCTGACATTATTAATGATACTCTGTTATACTTGCAGGCTAGAATCTAGCATGGCTGTGCATTATAAGGCTCCAACAGCCAACTGACACACACAGATGCCCACACCTTCAGCCAAATAGTGGAAGGATTTGGGGCCTCTTCAGAAAGAATAAAAGGAATGATTGTAGCTCATAAGGGGATAGTAATACCAACAATTCAACTAGGGTGGACCTTTGGGAATCTCAGAGACTGAACCACCAACTAGATAACTTAAACAAACAGGACCTGGGCGCCTCCCTACACATATGTAGCAGATGTGCAGCTTGGTTATTTTGTATGTCCTGAACAACTGGAGCGGGATCTATCCCAAAAGCTATGTTATATACTTGGGATATATTCATCTAGCTGGGCTGCCTTGTCTGGTCCCAGTAGAAAAGGAGGTCATAGCCCTGCAGAGCCTTGAAGTGCCAGGGAGGCAGAAAGCCAGTGTGCCCCCATCCACTCATAGGTCAAGGAGAGTGGGAAAGGAGGGATTGATTGTGAGAAGGTATTTCAGGTGGGGGGGCAGCAGTGAGTAGGATATAAACTGAATACGTAAACATTAAATTAAAAAGCCTGAACAAATCAATATTAAAAAAACTACAAAAATGTCATTCATTGTGTTTTGTGCTAACCAGCTACTTATCATGTGGACTATCCTAAATTATGGTGATTCAAGAGCTTCAGAGAGGTTGAACAGGTAAGCAAAGAGGCACAATTTTATAACCAAATCTACTGCTGTCTAGAAGGGTTGTACTTAAAAAAATTGTTGATGCCCCTGTATTTAAAGTGTAACAAGTTAAGAAATGTTTAGTTGGTTGATACATTTTTTGTGTCATACTCATAGGCATTTAAATATGCATAAATTTATAAAACATATATACTCCAGATGTAGAATTAAATGGCAAAGTGAAACATTTCCTTCATGAATTTGGTGAGTCAGGCTACCCCTGAGGCCGGTAAACTATAAGATCTTCGTCGAGTTATTAGTTGTGGGGCCTGCCCTTTTTGCCATTCATGCAGCCCTCCCTCCCATACTGAATGAGCAATTATGTTTAGTAACTTCATAATCTATATTTCTGTTCACACCTGCAGTAGACCTTAAGGTCAACAGCAAGGATAGTTCCTTTTGTAAATTAGAAAAGCACTAATGTACCAGAGTCCCTCCAGGTAACATACAAATTTCCTATTACAGAGACATAACATTCCAATAGCCAGAATAATAGACTCTGTGGTGTGTGCTACGTTCTTTGTGTTTCTATTATAACCTTCCTTTAAACACTTCTACTTAAGTGAACATTGATGAGGAGAGTTCCAAAATTACAGCTGTATGAATTAGCAATTAGAAATTACCAACATGCATATGTACTTAGCTGAATGTCCACACCTCAAGTAAACTTTTATTATGGAAAGGGAAGAAAGTGTCCCAGATATGAACCCACACACCTACAGTCACTTGATATTCAACAAAGGAGCTAAAAACATCCAGTTGAAAAAAGACAGCATTTTTAACAAATGGTGCTGTATCAACTGGAGGTCAGCATAAAGAAAAATGCAAATTGACCCATTCTTACCTCCTTGTACAAAGCTCAAGTCCAAGTGGATCAAGGATCTTCATACTGGGCATATACCCAGAGGATTCCCCAGCATGAAATAAGGATACATGCTCCACTATGTTAATAGCAGCCCTGTTTATAATAGCCAGAAGCTGGAAAGAACCCAGGTATCCCTCAACAGAAGAATGGATGCAAAAAATGTTGTATATATACACAATGGAGTACTATTCAGCCATTAGAAACAATGAATTCATGAAATTCTTAGGCAAATGGATGGAGCTGAAGAACATCATACTAAGTGAGGTAACCCAGTCTCAAAAGATCAATCATGGTATGCACTCACTAATAAGTGGATATTAACCTAGAAAACGGGAATACCCAAAAGATAATACACACATCAAATGAAGTACAAGAAGAATGGAGGAGTGGCCCCTTGTTCTGGAAAGACTCAGTGAAGCAGTATAGGGAAAAACCAGAACCGGGAAGTGGGAAGGGGTGGGTGGGAGAACAGGGGGAAGGAAGGGGACTTATGGGATTTTCGGGGAGTGGAGGTCCAGAAAAGCAGAAAATATTTGAAATGTAAATAAAAAATATATCGAATAAAAAATTAAATAAATAAATAAATACAAAAAAAAAAACCCAAGATACACTGAAGCTTATAGAGGAGAAAGTGGGGAAGAACCTTAAACACATGGGCACAGGGGAAATTTTCCTGAATAGACCACCAATGGCTTATGCTCTAAGAACAAGAATCAACAAATGGGATCTCATAAAACCACAAACCTTATGTAAGGCAAAGGACACTGTCAATAGGACAAAATGGCAACCAACAGATTGGGAAAAGATCTTTACCATTCCTACATCTTGGACAGGGTTAATATCCAATATATACAAAGAACTCAAGAAGTTAGACTCTAGGGAGTCAAATAACTCTACTAAAATGGGTACAGAGCTAAGTAGAGAAATCTCAACTGAGAAAACTCAAATGGCTCTAATGAAATGTTCATCATACTCTGTCATCAGGGAAATGCATATCAAAAGAACCCTGAGAGTCCACCTCACTCCAGTCAGAATGGCTAAGATGAAAACTCCTGGGGCCAGCAGATGCTGGAGAGGATGTGGAGAAAGAGGAACACTTCTTCATTGCTAGTGGGATTGCAAGCTGGTAAAACCACTCTGGAAATCAGTTTGGTGGTTCCTCAGAAAATTAGACATAGTACTACATTAGGACCTTGCTATCCAACATATAATAAAGATACATCCTCTTCCAACATATAATAAAGATACATGTTCCACTATGTTCATAGCAGCCTTATTTATAATAGGCAGAAGCTGGAAAGAACCCAGATGTCCTTCAACAGAAGAATAGATACAGACATTGTGGCATATAGACACAATGAAGTACTATTCAGCAATTAAAAACAATAAATTCATGAAATACTTAGGGAAATGGATGGAACTAGAAAGTGTCATCCTGAGTGAGATAACCCAATCACAAAAGAAGACACATGGTATGCACTCATTGATAAGAGTATATTAGCCCAAAATCTCAAAATAAACAAGTTACAATTCACAGACCACAGGAAGCTCAAGAAGGAAGACCAAAAGTGGGGGTGCTTTGGTTCCTCTGAGAAAGGGAACAAAATACTCACAGGAGCAATTATGGAGACAAAGTGTGGAGCAGAGAATGAAGGAAAGGCCACCCAGAGACTGTCCTACCTCAGGATTCATCCTATAAACAGTCATCAAACCCCAAAACTATTATGGATGAAAAGAAGAGCATACTGAAAGGAGAATGTTATGGTTGTTTCTGGAGAGGCCCTGCCAGAGCCTTACAAATACAGAGGAAGGTGCTAATGGCAATCATTGGACTGAGCACGTGGTCCCCAATGGAGGAGTTGGAGGGCAGACTGGAGGAGCTGAAGGGGTTTGCAGCCCTATAGGAAGACTGATGATGTCAGCCAAAGAGATGCCTCAGGGCTCCCAGGGACTAAGCCATCAACCAAAGGGTACACATGGCTCCAGCCAAAGGAGTGGCAGAGGAATACCTTATTGGGCATCTGTGGGGAAAGCGGTCCTTTGTCCTGTGAAGGCTCAATCGATGCCCCAGTAAGGGGAAATGGATGGGGTGTGGTGGTGGGAGTGGGTTGGGTGTAAGGTCATATTCTTGGAGGCAGAGGGGGGAAGTATGGGTTGGGGGTTTTCAGGGGGGGGAACCAGGAAACGGTTCATTTGAAATGTAAATGAAGAATATATTAAATAAAATAATAATAATAATGACAGGACGAAAGTTGCATCCAACCTACAACAGCTGTGGAGGAATGCTATCTGTCCTACACAAGTGTTTTAAAGGGAAGTACACGTATGGATATTATTTCGGGAAGGTAATGTTCTTTCAGGCTCTAATAGCCACATGAGTCATTTCACTAGAGTTTAAATTCAGTGCACTGGCTTACTAGGCTTCCAAAGTCTTACTTACTTTTCAAGTTCATATTTCAATCGTTCTCCAAGTTGCAATTCTGCTCTATATTTTTCTTCAAATGTTCTCCGTTGTGCTTTCACAGAAATTGCACGAGATTTTGTTTCCACAATCTCAAGTTCAATTTCCTTATATCTATGATCCAGTAGCATGATGTAATCGTGTCTTTCCTGATCTTTCTGTTGCTCAGAGGCAGCTAGTTCCTTAAGAATATTAAAAAGAAACATTTTAAAGGAGGACAACCAAGGAGATTTCAAATGTATTAGGAGGAGTGGTTGGTGTTATCAAAATCTTGTATTCATGATGAAATTACCAAGATGAAATTAAATAAATAACTTCAACTCACAGAAAGATTCTGTTTAAATTACAAATATCAATGTATATATTCCAAATAAAGGAAACACTTATTTAAAACCTAATCATCCAACAAATTATTGTGTAATTTTCTCTGCATTTGGCTCCACAAGGCAGAGAATGTGTTAAATGAAAGAGAAAGGAGTTGGAGTTCAAATTCTTTATCAACAACTTCCAGTGGATTTAAGCAGAATTGTTTTAATAATTTCTTTCTGTGGTACTGTAGTCAGAACCCAGGGACTTGTGGATGACAAAGAGATATTCAACCATAGGACTACAGTCTCATCCCTGAGGTATTCATATAACAATTCAAAAATTAATATAATTTCAGAGTAAGCCATGGAACTTATAAACAACCGAAGTACATTATCATATCCACATCACAATGATTTTCTTTCCCACCATGTTTCAATCTATCTCATAAATCACAACATTTCCTATTGAAAACTGGAATTCTGAAAGATGAATTCTTTTAGCATTAATGTCAAAACTAACAGGATTATCAATTGAAGGGTATGGCTTCTTTTTCCAGAACTCAACAAAAGAAACTGCTGTGAAACATAGAAGAAACACACACAATCATACAAAAAATATAATTGAATATGAATTTTGAGGTGGAGTGAATTACAGCACAGGACAAATGACTATAGTTACCCGTAAGACTTGGTTCTCTTGGTTTATTTTTTCCATGAGTTGACTCCTAGCTTGCTCTTCAATGGCTTTCTTATGATTTTCTACCTCACTTCGCTCTACCATGTTCTTGTCCATATCGGCTTTGAGGCTGAGTATTTTCTCTTCAAGCTGCTTTATTCTACCCTCTTCCGCTTCACGGTTCTCCCGGGCTGCTTTCCTTTCTGCTATTTTCTGCTCCAAAAGATTATTTTCATCTTCCTTGCATTGGCAGCGGATTAATTCTTGTTGTAGTTTTGTTTCCATACTTTCAAGCTGAGTGAAAACAATTAATATTGTCTAGTAATGCAGTAGGCAGAAAAAAGGCTAACATAACACTAATAGCAATTTCAGCATGATTCCAATTGAATTCAACATGAATTTTGGCATGGATTCACCATTCAACAATTTCAGCATGAACCCAGGCTTTACACCTGGTTTTCCACTTCACACATTAATGAATTATTGATAAACTTAAATTTAAAAAATCCAACCAAATCAAACAAACAACACAAACTCATATATACAACAAATATAGCACACACACACACACATGGAGAGAGAGGGAGAGAGAGAGAGAGAGAGGGAGAGAGAGAGAGAGAGAGAGAGAGAGAGAGAGAGAGAGAGAGAGAGAGAGAGAGAGAAGCCATAAGCTGTTTTCAGACCAGGAAAACTCTCTAAACATTATTAGGTACATAAGTGAGGTTCTCATATGTCTTTTAACTAATTTAATATTGGAACGACTGTCAAATCATCATGTCAGTAACTACAGACATTTCTTCCTCACAGATAATAAAAGGAATTTAACTAGAAGTCTCATGTGAAATGAACAAAAAAAATAGAAAAATGAGAAAAATAAAGCTAAAGTATATGCCCCTTTCAAGAAATGAAGAAAAAAAATATATATCCCTTCCAAGAAATGAAGAAAATACAAGCTTTTATTTTAATTTTAAAAATTGGATGCATTTTCTCTTTTTCAAAGTTTCTAATGTTTACTTCTCCTTGCTTCCTTCTATGGAGAACTCCATCTCATTTCCTTCTAGACTGAATTTTTTTCAAACATACAAACTACTTTTGAAAGTTAATGATTCCAACTATTATTTAAACAATTACTTATCTTTGATAAAGTACTTCAAATCTCTGAAGTTTAAAGGTATACACAATAACATCTTCATATGAGTTTAAATTTTTTTCTTGAATTATGATCAATAAAATCCAGCCTGAACCACACTGTGTTCAATAGAGGAAACTAACATGAAATTGTTTTTCCTGAACATATAGAGTCTGGGACGTGGTTCCTGTGACTCAAATTTAGGCAGGGGCATACATGCCAAATGGGTTTAGAACAGCATAGAAATTTCAAGACACAAATATGACACATTTTCAATCTAAAAGGAAAGTTCTTTTGAATATGAGCTCAAGTTTTCAAAAATTTGCAAACTCTTTATATTTACATTGTACTAAATTAGATGCAATTTTTATTTGAAAAATTAATTTAAATTCACCTTCTCTCTTAGTTTCAGTACCGTATCCTCTTCGCAGTGACTTGTACTTGAAGCATTATAACATGAAAACTCTCCATTTTGATGTGCATCTGAGTCCTCCTCCATCATTGTGCACAGATCCATATACCTAGACAAATATGCAAAACAATTAAGTAAACTATTATCACCATTGTATGTTTGTATATTTGTGTTGTTTTTTATGAAATCTGGCTTAAACATTGGATCTTCCAGACTGTATTTTACAAGTATTTGCATTGCAGATATAAGAATAAGCCTGGTTAGTAACTGAAGATTTTAAATTATAATCATTTAATACATTATAAATAGTAATATGGTTTATAATACTAAAGCAAAATTAATAATAATCAAAAGTGTGATTCTGTGACTATTTTAAAAGTATGAGATTGAAATAATTTTAATTTTTGAATTTTAAAATAAATACCAGGACAGAGAAGTAGGAGGGGGTGATAGGAGAATGGGCAGAGGGAAGAAGGCTTAGGGAAGTTATGGAGAGGGGGGAACCAGGAAAGGAAAATCATTTTGAATGTAAACAAAGAAAATTGAAAATAAAAAGTTCGAAAAAATAAAATAAAATGGTTGAAATAAAAATGGTAAATAAAGTATTAATATTGAAATCAGGAACTGAATTGTTATAAATATCATATGTCAACATATATTTTCATATATCAAAATAAATGATTTACTTATAATTTTGTTTTTAATTTTCAGGATTGTTTGTATGTGTGTGTGTGTGTGTGTGTGTGTGTGTGTGAGTGTGTGTGAGTGTGTGTGAGTGTGTGTTTGTGTGTTTGTGTGGATTTTGTCTAACTGTGTATACGTACACCGGAATGCAAGTATCCTCATAGGTACAAGTACTGATACTTCAGAAGTTGTTGTTACAGGCAGTTAGATGCTACTTAAAGGTAGATGCTGGTAACTGAAATTAGATACTATTATTCTGTTGGTTAACTTTGTTTTGTTTTGTTTTGTTGGTGTTGTTTATTATTATCAACTTGACAGACACAAGTTTAATTTGAAAAGAAAGAAACTTTACTGACAAAATTATTGATTATACAATTCTAGAGACATGCCTGTGGGAACATTTTCTTAATTACCTCTGGATGGGGAAGAGGCTTAAATCATGTATACACACAAATGAATACATATGTTCAAGACACACAAACACATGCAAATAAACAACGATTCATTCCACATAGTAGTACCAAGTATGTGTGGTGTGTGTAAGTACCTTGGTTGAATTCCAATCAAAATTAAAATTTAGAATGAAGACAAATAAAGCCTTTGAAGGATAATTGGGAAAAGAAAAGAGGACAATCAGTGCGTTAAGACATAGGGGATCAAATATAGAAATATGGGGAAAGACTTGAAAAGATTCTATGGCCCTTTGTAGGAGAAGTGTTTGAACACTTGGGCTCCAGTTACTGATGATGCTTGGGCAGGTTATGGAAACGTCAGGAGGCAGAGGCTTGCTGCTTTCCCAACTACTGTGGAATCTGTCCCTCTGTAAACACAGCCCGTTTATTCCTTAAGTTTTCTTTGGTCATTGAATTTATCATAGCACCAGATGTGTAACTAATGCAACTTTTTAAGAAGAAATCTAGAGAACCTCCTAATGTGGTTTTCACAAAATGCAGAAGATGCAATATCATATGCAGAATGTTAAATCACAGGAAAACACTAGTCACACTTTAGAGAAATCAAAATTAAAATAAAAAATAAAAACAAAAGAGGCCAGCCATGTTGGGAGACTCAAAGGTTACAAGAAATTTTGTATTATTTTATTTCAGGTGATAGAATAATGACATCTTTCATGCATTACAAGTCTGAAAGTTTTCATGTTATCTATCATTCTGTATACTCATTCAAATAGAAACAGAAAGGGCTGGAGCATGGCAGCAAGGGAGGGAGATGAAGCAAGGGAAAGAGGAGAGAGAGGGGGAGGGGAAGGAATCGAGGGAGGGAGGGAGAGAGATAGAGATAGAGAGGCATTCTAAGCCTGAAGATTCTGTATTCAGGATGTCAAAAAGTTGTAAACTTAGAATGCACCTGTGCTATGCATGCACAGGCATTTGACAATGTTCCAAAAAGTAATAGAGTATTATAGTTATTCAGCAATATATTAGTTATCAATTGAGGCTCCCTTCTCTTAGATGAATATAACTTGGTTCACAAAACTAGGCAGCACAGAGGCCAGAGAGGAAGGCTGCTTAATGGATTGCCGCTCATATTTTGCCTGACCTGATTTCTCCTACACCCCAGAATCATCTGCCAGGGATGGAACCTCTACACAATAATCTTGTTACCCCACATTCCATGGTCATTAAGAAAACATCTGCACATGTTTCTTATAAGCAATTCTTCATAGAGGCATTTTCTCAATTGTGGTTCTTGCTTCTCAGATATGTCTGGATTGTGTCAAGTTGACAAAATCAACCAGCACAATTAATGATTACATATAATTTATAGATGCCTTAAAATAAAAAGACATGTCAGTGGCCTTAAATGAAAATTAAATATTTTTGGATTCTGAGCTCTGTTTGATACTATAGAACAATTCCTATATAAAATATAAGACATCAATCTGTATGTTAGTTTATGTACACATACATGTAAATTTCTTAAAGGAAACTCAGGTTTGAAAATGTTTATATTTCATGTGTATATGGATTATGATCATGGAATATTAGTATATCTTTTTATGAGTCCACATGAATAACATATCATGGTTAAATATTTAAAAGTAGAAGAAAACCCAATTTTATCCATGTAAATTTTGATCTTTTATAACAAGCACACAAACAAGATATGGGTATTAATATCTGAAATGTAGGAGGAAAAAAATAAAAGCATATTTCAAAGTAGAAATTGAAAATATATTAGGAAGATTACAGTTGACATCAGAGAATGCTTTCACTGTCACTTATTATGGTCAAAATCATCACAGATGTTAGCAATTAATACTGTTCTTCCAAAATTTGAAATTGTGTTGTAGGTTTCTTATATGAGTTTAAAAATAGAACTATTTGTTTTATTATAAACTTGTAGACAAGATAGGAATTTATATTTAGGTTTTGGTAAAATCACTCTTTAGTTGTGGGTGAATGCTTTGATAAATAAATGTCATACCTGTCTATTTCTTCTTCTAGTTCCCTATTTCTCCTTCTCATTTCATGCAAACTCTGTGTCAGTGACAGGTACAACTTAAACTGTTCTTCTTGAACCTTTTCAGACGTTGAAAAAAATATATGAATACAATTTTAACTGTAGAGATCCACTTTTCTTTCTTAGAAATATTATTTACCAAGCATAATATTCTTAGATAATTCAGAACATATTTTCTGAAATTGATACATGTGAGCATAGATTTCAAAATAATAATTTTTAAAATTGTCTTATGGATTTGGGTGGCTTAGGCCTACCTATTGCCAGATCTGAGGAGGAAATATTACCAGTTTCCAAAAGAGCTAGAGTTCCAAAAACTAGGCATTGACACATGGATGCTGGGACCTTAACCCAGGTTTCTGCAACAGCAGCAAGTGCTCTTACACACTTAGTCATCTCATTGGCCCCCTCATAGAAGACCTCAGCTATGTGACATTTTCATTGTGACATTTTTCTGATATATAAATTTATAAATATTATTTGTTAAACATGGGAGGGTTTTTTTTCCTAGATAACTAATGTAGCCCTCTTTCTGGGACTCTTCTTCTGGCTCTTCCTCAGTAACGGTCTCCTTGTTTCTCTACTGTCTATTATACACCTGCAGTCTATGATTCTGAGAGCACCTCCAAGGTTGAAGTCCCCACTCTTCCCACTCTAACCCTCTCTCCCTCAGGACTCACCATTTTTCTGCTATTAGAAATGTCATCTTCCATGCTTGCCACAGTAACATTACATCATACTATCATAAATAGAGACCACACATGTACTCTGAAATCTATCCTGTGGTTCCAGAATTCTATATTTCTTCCCTAGGTAAATATTCCATTCCTAACTTTAACCTGTAGAAGTCAGTCCCTGGGAGGATCTTATGAGTCTCTAATAGAACTCTTCCATGACCCAAGATATGGCCAGTACCAGTCTGAACTCTGTCTTCCTTTCCCTAACTCTCATACTTCCTCAGTACACCCTTCAATAGTAACAACTACTATAATTAATGGTCATAATTACTCCTCTTTCCTTTGGTATTCCAACCCTACCAAGACTCCAAGACCATTACCATGCACATTGAAGAACTCAATGCCACCAACAATTATCAAAAGGAGATATTTCAAACTTCCAACACTCACCTTCCCAGGACTTATGACACTCACTTAAGAGGAGTCACAGGCAGAACTCGTCTCCTCAGTTTGCTGTGTTCTTACCTTTCCATCTGTCTTTTTCACCTCATCATCTGTGGACATACATGAATAGCCTCTCTCCCTCAGCAGAAAGAATATTCATATTCCCATCCCTATGCTACTTGGGGCTAAGAATCCTATGACCCTCTTGAATGGCAAACTTGCTCTGCTGGTCTGGTCAAGCCCTTGTTTCCCCTCAGTAACTCACTCTATTCCTGACATTGGAGGACCTTTGGGGAGGATGTTCTTTACTCACAGTGTGATGGTTGGGATATGCATGGTTCTTGGGAAGAGACACTCTTAAGAGATAAGGCCTGCTGAGAGTAGGTGTGGCATTGTTGCAGGAAGTACTCCACTGTGGCAGTGGGCTTTGAAGCTCCACCCATTTCTGAAGAGTGCTTTCTCCTACCTTCCTGAGAATGCCAATCTATTGACAGAGGTTGGATCATGATGGAGAACTCTTAGTTCATTCTCCAGCACTATGCCTGCCTAAAAACTAAAATGCTTCCTGTCTTGGTATTGTACTGGACCTCTGAACCTGTAAGCTAGTCACAAATCAATTTTGTCCTTTATATCATGGAATCTGTTCCCAGCAATAGAAAGCCTAAGACACACACACACACACACAAAAAATGGCTTTGCCAACTCTCTTCTTGGTACATTATTCATTTCATCAAGACATGTTCTCATCTAACTCAGCCCTAATAGCACCTGCTGGTGAAGTCAGAAGCCATGCCTTTCTCTGGCAGAATATGCATCACTCAGGTATCCTGTCCACAACTGGCACTGAGTGACTGCAAATATGAGTTCAAGCCAATCCACACTACTAGCCTGGACTTCCCACCTCAAGTCTCTTTAGGCTTGTCTCCTTTCTCTTTCATTTCTCATAGAAAATAAAAACACCAAGGATGTGAGAGGGTACCCGGTCCTAACGGGGAGGTCTTTAGTCAAAATGACCAACAGCGTGGAAATGGAACCTGAAGAGACCACCTCCAGTAGATAGACATGTCCCGAGTTGAGGGATTTGGCAATCTACCCATCTCAAAATATGGTCCCAGGATTGTTCCTGTCTAATGGAAATGCAGGGACAACACTGGAGCAGAGACTGAAGTAAAGGCCATGCAGAGACCACCTCAACTTGGGATTTATACCATATACAGATGTCAAATCCCTAACTCTGTTGCTGAAACCAAGATGTGGAAGAAGCCTGGCATGGGTGTACTCTGAGAAGCTCTACCAACACCTGACTGAGACAGATACAAATACTTACACCAAACCATTGGACTGGGCATGGGGAACCCTATGGAAAGAGTGAGGGAAAGGACTGAAGGAGGTAAAGGGTATTGCAACCCCATAGGATAAATAACAGTATCCAATAACTGGATACCTCAGAGCTTCCAACAACTAAGCAACCAACCAAAGAGCATACAAGGGTTGGTCCATGGTCCCTGCTACAGGATTGCCTTGTCTGGCCTCAGGGGGAGGGGATGTGCTTGTTCTTGTGAATGCTTGATGCCCTAGAGAATCAAGATGCTAAAGGGATGATGTAGGAATGGATGAGTTGGTGTGGGAGCACAATTAGAGGTTAAAAATGTAGGGGAAAAAGGTGGGGTGTTTGTGGAGGGGCTCCCAGGAAGAGGAATAACATTTGAAATGCAAATAAATAAAATAATATAAAAATAAAAGAATAACAAATACTAAAGATCTTTCAAAATGTCATATGGAGACCTGATACTATAGAAGCTTTCTAAAGAATATTCATATACACATGTATAAAATGAGTGAAAAAAGCGTTTCTACAATGGGGTGATGCTGGCCCTATTCAATACCGCAGTGGTAATAAATGCTATCCCAGGAATGGTTTTCTTCTTCTACAGTTTTTGACAAGCGAGGTCATACGAAACCCCAAATATTCAGGTACTTCCTAATGCTCTTGGTTACCCTCTAAAACCTGATGGAAAGAAATTATTCCTGGAGACCTCACTCCTTGAGCTATAACATGTGGGAATCTACAATATAACCTGGAAACATTATTCCCCTTAGCTAGCTTTCATAGTGCTAGAAGCTGCTAGAGGAGAAAAGAAATCAACACATATGTAGATATAAACCCCGCTGCCTGCAACTATGACTACCATTGCCAGCCATCACTGGTGGTAAAAAAGACTCTTAATCTACTGTTTTCTAATTGGATGTAAGGCCCCTTTTATATGTTAAACCCATACCTTGAACTGTTGTCTGAGCCAAGAACCTGTGACTAAATATATCCTATCCTTAGTGGAGAACCTACTACTGCACTACCTCATGGGCAGACAATTAACCTGACTCCTATAATTACTAACAAATAGTAACAATGTGAAGCTATCAAATATTTGAACAGGGAGAATATCTGACTCTCCTAAAATGTGGTTATATGCTGCTTCTGAACACAGGAAAATTTCTTTCAAGTATTAGAGAATTAAAACAAAATGGACTTCATAAGTCTATGCTTACCGGGGTTCTTGAAAGCTCTTCATTCTCCTCTGCTTGGAGGCTTGCTGCATCATTTAATTCTAAACTTTCAAGGGTGGCCCTAAAAATATGTTTTAAAATGATTGTGCATAACTGGCCACATTGGAAAATACCAAATTAGTTTCTGAAGAAACATTCAAATGATTACACAAATTCTGAAAAATTTGAAAGATAGTGATTTGGAAACTATCACTCTCTCTGTGCCCCTTTGTCTCTATAAACTTTAGATGTAATTTGAAGAAATATGCATTTTCTTTTTTTGTCTTAGTGCATATCAAACTTTCACACATACAAAGCATACACACATTGAGTGAGTACCACCCACCAACAAACTATGAATTTTAAGTAACTAAGACCAGAATGTTTCCTGATTTCAAAAGTGTGTAATTACTATGAATGATGCAATTTCTCTTTCTTCATTCTTTCCTTGAAAACACTAGAGCTATTCAGCACAGTGCTTACATTATAGACCTCTGTGAGTGACCCTCATGTCCCAAGATCATGACGCAGTTTGCGTGTTCATAAAGTACCTCATGCAACTAAAAGAAGCACTAGGTAGACTGTGCCCTGTGTTCCTGTTGCAAAAACAAAACACTGCCCTCAGGTCTTTCCTGACATGATAGACTAGAGAATCTCTGAAATGCTGAGCCGATATATTTTTCTCAATCAAGCTGACTTCTGAGCGATCACCTCCGTAGTGAGGGAAGTGATTAAAAAGGAAATGGAGTCATTTAATCACTTCTGTAATGATACTGCCAATATGCTTCTTAGACTTTGGAGACTTGAATAGTGGGCATTTGGAAAACGTGGGAACTGTGGTTTACATTTGGCTCAAAATAAGGCTGGACTAATGAATCACTCTTGCATGAGTTCATGAGACCAGAAAACTCACTTACATGAATGCAGATAATGAGCTTGCAGGTGGAATAAAGAACTCTTCTACAGAGTTGACCCAAGGCCATACACATTAGATTCTGTCCTATAATCTGTATCCATCCCTGAAAATCTCAGTGATATGGAATTTAAAAGTAGTCAGTAAGTTTATTTAGTGGAGGAAATATTCCAGAAGTCATACTTTGTGCTATCACATTGTTAATGCTCATGGCTTTAACTTTGCTTAGGGCAACCAAGTGAGTCGAAAAGTATACAGGTTATTTAGAAATGTGACATCATCCTGGTGGAAATAGACAAACTTTCGACAAGATGGCTAGCAAAGTAAAAGGCTCATCAACCCTGAAAACAGCTTAGAGGACTTTGCATTAACAGGGCTGCCTTTGAGACGGGCCCAAACTTCAAAAGTACATGCATAAAATGAAAACAAAGAGGGAATGCATTCTTTAGGATAGCAGTGACTCTCAACCTTGAATACAGCCTCAGTTATACTCTCCTACTAAAAGCCAGATGGGGATTTGAGTCTGGAAGTTTGGCTGCCCTGTGTCCACCGGCCTGGGTGTTACTTAAGCTGCAAAATCACTAAGTAGTAACCATTCTGGTGATAGTCTTGCAGTGTATGTCAAAATGCAAGCATAACTTGGCAATGGTGCGATAAAGCAGTATTGCATAGAAAAGCCAGTTAGACAAGACGATGTGAATCTGTTAAAGTCCATATACAGAATGTCTGAGTGGTTTATGTGTAAAGGAGTGAAGGTAACACCTAAATTGTCAAGATGCAAAGAAGTAATAGGATGTTGCAGATGTCAGAAATAGAAGATTTTAAGTGATGGAAGTACCAGTAAATGAATGGAACTGGCCCAAAATCAGACCACATGTACTATATGGCACTGCAGAGGCAGGGCTGCCCAATCCTGGTGGAGTGTATGTGGCACCACCATGTACCACAGACTGTGGGTATGTTTTTTATGTTTGTCCTGCTGGGTTTCAGGCTGTACTTGGTATAATATTCATTAATATTTTCCTATTATTATCTTTTGGCATATGTTAGGTAATTGACATAAAAACCTATGTAATTTTCATAATTTATGAAAGGAATTGGACTTTAGTGTCAGAGAAAAATGGCATTATGAATAATGTAGAAACTATTAAGATTATCTATTTGGCCTTTGAACTTGGACTAAGCAAATTTTGCATTGTCAGATAGCCACAAGCTTCTGGGGGGGTCAAAAGAACAGTGCTATAGTTTAAATTTCATATAGTCACCATGTTTTAGTGTTTTAAAGCTTTACCATTCCATTGACTTGCCCAACATGATGAAGTGAATGTCTCATGCACTGTGAACCCCAATGACCTTTTGTAAAGAACCAGGAAAAATAACTTTTGTTTCATTATGAATCAAAATATCTACCCTGCATATTGTGCTGATGTTGAATTAGAACACAGCCAGCACTTCATTTGCATGTTGCTGTGGCTATGTAAACTACACCTCTAATGTCACATCAACTGTAGTAGGAATGCCATTGTCCATAATGCTTCATGTCACTTCATCCAGGTAATTCAGTGATATTTAAAGACACATAGTCAAGGACTACTGCACAGTCCCTGAATAAATTTGCCAAGTCTGATAAGCAGGAAATTCCATTTTGTTGTGCCTTTTGTTTATATATGCATTTTACTATGGTTTAAACACACATTAAGTACTGTGGCTCATATAAGGTCATATTTGTGTTGTTGAATTTTTCATTTGAAAATGAACATGAAGTTTCCAACTCAAATGAACAACTTTGAATAAAAGCCTTCAAAGAATACTCATCACAATGTGAGCTACATACAATAACTGTGGTATGCATTAATATGATT
This sequence comes from Apodemus sylvaticus, assembly GCF_947179515.1. Lineage (NCBI taxonomy): Eukaryota > Metazoa > Chordata > Mammalia > Rodentia > Muridae > Apodemus > Apodemus sylvaticus. Next base: position 81,246,934 of record NC_067485.1, on the reverse strand, counting down.
GCAACTGATCATCCTCTAGGTGGTGTGACAGTAAGTTTACATAAGTTTCACTGAGTCCTTTACCATACTACTGAAAGTGGCAGAATATGAGGAGCTTGAGGCCCTGAACACATCACACTACATCATGTATGTTCACAAATTACATTGAACAAGCCATTTTGTACATTTGTAATAATGCATAGGTTATGTTCTTAGTACTGCTTGGCTGGAATGATCATGTAACATTACACTCAAGATCTCTCAGCTTAAGCAGAATGTAGCAGATAAGACTATGGGAGGCATCACAAGCACTGATGTGAAAATAGCAAAGTGTGGAATCAATATTCTCTAGTCAATTAACATCAGTTCTCATGCAGTAGTATTTTCACATCTATGGTGGGATATGGTAGGAAATACCTACAACTGCAGTTCCTCAAAGTATGAGGCAGTTTTGTTCACTTTCTTTATCTGCTTGTGTTTTCCTGTATTTGTTTCAGGGATTAATGTATTTCCTCTTTAAGGACTTCTACTTGTTTACCTGTGTTCTCTTATATTTCTTTAAGGGAGTAATTTATGGCCTTCTCAAGACTTCTATCATTTTCATGAGATGAGAATTTAGATCTGAATATTGCTTTTCAGGTGTGTTGGGGGTATCCATGGCTTGATGTGGTGGAAGAACTGGGTTCTGATGTTGCAAAGTAGTATTGGTTTCTGTTACTTATGTTCTTGTGCTTGCCTCTTGCCATCTGGTTATCTCTGGTGTTAACTGGCCTCACTGTCTCTGACCAGAGCCTGTGCCTTCTTGAAACCTGTGATTTGATGCAAGATATTTCCTATCCATTCACATTGAGGCTGTGAGAGGCCAGAGATGACAGGGGAGAGAAGAGGAGGAGCTAAGAAAAGGAGGGTTAGAAAGAGAAGGAGCATGGGAGCTGCATGAGGGAGTGCAGGAGGGGATGCACAGACCCAGATGGTGTCAGATGGGTTTCTCCTGTGCTGAGAGGTTAGAAATATTGGGACAGAACCTTATCATTGTAAATTGGCATTATGAAATTGGAACTTTCTTATACATAAATATATTTGGTTAACTATTCAAGTTTGAGGGTCACTCTATACCGGATACATGGAAGGACTGGTGCAAAGGCCTGGTTGTGCAGTACTTTTTATAAATAACTGCTACAGTGATCCTGGGATTCTCTGATCCTGGATGTGTCAGAACTCCTTGGGGTCAAGCTGCATCTGGGTGGGGCCTGAATGGGTGGGAATCCAGAGCACAGGCTCAGCTCTGGGAACAGGTGCAAATTGGAAGGAGCATGGGCCTCTGGCTGGGCAGGTCCTAAATTCTAACCTTCCTAATACTGTAACCCTTTAATATAGTTACTGCTATTGTAGTGACCCCGAGTAGAAAATTACTTTTATTTCTACTTCATGATTGTATTTTTGCTATTTTGTGTATTGTAATGTATATCTTTCAATGTATTATATGTTTTGTAACGTAAATATTTCCTAAGGGTCTTATATGACACCTGTGAAAGGGTCATTTAACCCCTAACTTAGTAACAATATACAGGTTGAGAAGAACCAGTGGGGTAGAGAATGAATAATTACAATATCTTATCTAAAATTACCAAAAAAATTAATAAAAATATTAGGTTTCAAGTTATTCTGTTCACTAAAGTTTATAAATTTTATACAACTAAACTATAATCTTCATAAAATATAATTAGCCACAAGGATGCTTCACAAATGAATAAAGAATGTTAAAATATGTTCAAGCATTTTGCTCATTATTAGAATCCAACATCATACAGATCATCTCAAATGCATTCTTACAATTTTTTATTTCTATTTTATTTTCTTTCAATTTACTCTATCAATTATATAAATCATACAATTTACTTGATAAATTTAGTAATCAATTACAAAGTATCAAATGTCTCTCAACATACAAATTTGAATTTTTTCTGTGAATTAATGTTGAATAATCTATTTAGAAATCATATATTTGCCTTGTGCATATGAGAATGAAATAAGATCTAAGTTTATCTCTATGGAAGGGTGATACTTTACTACTTTATTTAAAATTCTTGGTTCACTATAAAGCAGTATAATATTAAAAGAATTTGTCTTAATTAAGAAAACTATTGTTTCATACTCCATCGGTGAAATTTGAAATTAATATAAATTTTGTTTGGAACAATTATATCAGCCAAGTCCTTTAATATGATTTACATCCTTTAGCTAAAGGAATCAATATTAAAGAATATATTCAAATTTGTATTCAAATAAAAATAATTCAATATTTAGAGAAGCTTTTAAGAAAGTGTATTCTTTGTAGCATAATTGTAAAATATTTTTTAAAACTTTAATTGATGCCTCATGAAAATGAGGTTTCTCTGTAGATATCAAGAGTGTGATTGCATGGGACACATACATATATCTCATATATGCATATGTACATAATTATGGAAAATAGTAATAATGATATTTGTAATTTAATTATTTTCACATTCTACAAGGCTAACAATTCTCCCACTTAACAATTGAAGCACCCAAACAGTCACCCCAAAATCAAACAACTGAGGCCAGAAGATCACAAATTTGGGGTTTCCCTAGACTACATAAAGATATCTATCAAAAGTAATAATAATAAAACCCAAATATGAAAAGTTCTTCCCTTTCAGAACACTTACAAAGTTAGTGACAAACTACAAATGTTCTATTTATGCTCTAATGAAAACAGTTAAAATATTTCTCTAAAATTGGGACATCCTACCTCAAACTGCATAGCTCATCTTGCAGTTCAGCATTTTCAATCTCTAGTTGAGACCACTCCTCTCGCAGTGCAATAATTTCATTACTTATACGTTCACAATCTTCTTCAATTAGTTCACAGTTATGTTTTTCAAAGTCTATTGATCTTTTATATGTATAAACTGCCCCCCAGATTTTCACTAGGATCTCAGAATTTATATCTGTATTAGAGAAAAAGCACAATTACAGTACAGCAGCATTTTTGATAAATAAAACAGACTAGAGTTTTACCTAAACATGATGCACTGTAGGACCCACACAGTGGAAGACATGGTACATTCTGAAGATATGAAAAGAAGACAGTTAAGGTGTTTAGTTTAAGAACTAGTAGAGAAGACAAAAAAGACATAAAACCAGATATTACAGACTCAGATGATACTGAAGTCAAACAAAGTTTTAATGTTGAATAAGCATGCAGGAATATGCCCTAATGGAAGGGATGAGTAGGCATGAAGTAAGAACAAGAAGTAGTTGGTCAGAGTGTGAAGAGGCACATTGCCAGTATTCTACAGCAGACTAGAAGTGGAGATGCTACTGCCCTCTAAATCTAAACAAGGTCAAGTAAAAAGTACTGATTTTGATTCCTACCTCAAACAACACAAATCAGAAAAAAACATGTTTTAGAAACTGAAGATTATATGCTTCAGACATGACATAAATTGTTAGCTAATAAGCACTAAAATAGTTTGATGATATTATCCCAATTTTCTATCTCTGTGCTATGAGATAGTACAGACTAGGTTAGAATATGATGAGGACAAAGCTATTCTGACTCTCCTAGACTCCTGGAGCTATGCAGATAAGCTATTTGGTGAAGAAAGCAGCCAGAAATCACAGGCCAGAAGTCTGGAAAATAGACACAAAGAAGAGGGGATGCTCTGGGCATGTTACTAGGCCGTCTGAAACATAGTATAGAGCACATAACAACATGGGAATTCCAGGAAATATCCTGGGGCTGAGGGACACAACATCTCACACAATTAGAGGAGACCACCAGTGTTCACACAATGCCAGGAAAAGGGCATGTCTTCCCATAGGCTAGAGTGAACAAGGAATAATTTACAGGACCATAGTTAGCAAAAAGCATTGGCATGCTTTAGGAATGGAGAAAAAACAATATGCTGGGTGCATTTGTTGTGGTTTACCTAATAATTATACAAACAACAAAAGAAGGACCAAACTGATTATAAGAAATATACAATGCATATATAGAATTCAGAAAACTGTTTAGAATGGAATGGAGAAGAAAGATAAAATCATTATTACAGACTAAAATGATAAAGAAATGAAACTAAGTTTTGACATCAAATAAGATAAAACAAAATCATAAACATAGTTAAATATATTAAGCACATATTAGTTGCATATAAGTGTTGATAAATAATAAATAAAAATAAAATAATAAAATACATACATGAATGTCATGAGGTCATGTGTCATACTTAAATAGTTTTCATTTATTATTATATGGACACACAGATATGGGTATTAATTTAAATTAAAAAAACTTACATTACTATAAGGACACAGATATGGGTATTAATTTAAATTTAAAAAACTTAAGCTACAAAATGTTGCATAAGGCAAGAATATAAATAAATGTGAAGATGCATAATATAAACTGATCACATTTCATGGCATTACTGGGTGCCACTATGGTAAGCTCAAGGCTCATACAACTGTGAGGAAAATGCCATATGTGGATAAATCCTACAGGGGCAGCTTTTGCTTTCAATAAATTTCTCTCTATATTAAGTGGCTTCTCATAATTTTTATGAATCTTTACCAAAATATATGGTACAACAAGCACACAAAATCAGTCTTAACAACTCTTTAGAGTGTTGGTACAACCTGCACTCAACCAGTGTGTTGGAAAGTTATGTTTTGTGAGAAAGAAAATATTTGTGTATATTTAAAATGTTGAAGTGTGACTTTCTGGTTTTGTCATATGATACAAACTCACAAGGTGTTTTGATGAAGCAAGACCCAAGGGAGGTCAAGTCATGTTTGGAGAGATTATAAGTAGAACACAAAGACAGTGATAAGGAGCTTGCATAGCTAGCTATGCAACTCTGCTTTGGTATTGCCTCTATACTGATCTTCAGTTTGCTGAAAGAGACAAGGCAGAAAACTCTTGGCATTCCAGCTGGTCTGATTTATTCCTAGCCCCTGCTGACTTATGCCAACTCAGGGGAGGCCTAGTATCTTCTGCTGAATTGTGCCACCATTGCTGACTCTTGTTTGGTGACACTTTTGTACTGCCCTGTTGGTATCCTGAGACTACTGAACTTGACTGATGTTATCCTGAGCAAGGAGATTAGAATCACCATCCAAAGACCTACTTTTAAACAGGTACACATACCACTTGTCCTATTTCCAATTTTTCCCCTGCCTTTGGATGGTGGGCTAGAAAGTTTATTGAAGTGATTGATAAGCTGTATTAATGTACATATTAAAAAATCTAAGTTTACACAGTGTTGTGACATGATTTGAAATGATGAGGAATGACAAGTTTTCTCAGTCATTAAAGTGTTTGCTATGCAAGCTATTCTAAATTGAATTTGAACTCCAGTACCCATAACTTAGCAGGTTTGGGGGTGTGTTTTGTTTTGTTTTGTTTTGTTGTTGTGTTCCTTTTTTAAGCTATGCATGATGGTACATTCTGTCATCTTAATGCATGGGAGGCATAGACAGGAGGATACCTGGAGCTCACTGGACTGCCAACTTAACTGAATTGATTAGCTTTGACATCAGTGAGAGTTGCTCTTTCAAAAGAAATGAGGTTGAGAGCAATTTAGGAAGATGCATTACAGGTACACACACATAGATATACATACATACATGCATGTGCATACAAACACACATACAAAAATACATTAACACGCACACTCCATAATATTGTAAAACAGCTTAGCAGATTAAAAATTAGATCCATCAACCTTAAGGGAGCTAGCTAAGTGTATATGGGTGTTGGCTGCACAAGCATGAGAACCTGAGACCAAACCTCCATACAGAAAACACATATGACTACACATGTGCCTGTAAGCCCAGCCTTTGAGAGCTGCAGACAAGAGCATTGGTGCTCATGTGCCAACCTACCTTCAAACTCAGTGAGGTACCATCTCAAGGAATTAGGAGGATAATCTTAGAGCAGGATACCGCAACTTCTCCTTCAGTCTGTGCATGCAAAGCGATGCTCACACCCAGTTACACACACACACACACACACACACACACACACACACACACACACTCACACACTTAATAAAAATAAAATATTTTTTTGAATTTTAGAAGACAATGCTAATACCAAGTAGAAGAGAGGAGCCAATAAAACAAGAGCAGTAGTCTAAGAGTGTCTACTCAAAATATCATATGGCAGAGTCATCATGAAAGGATTCAGCATCCTTTACCAAAGTGACTCCAGAGAGCTGCGTCAATCCTCCAGTCACATGAAGAAGCAGCTATAAAAACAATAAATTCATGAATTTCTTAGGCAAATGGATGGAACTAGAAAATATCTTGAGTGAGGTAATCCAATTACAAAAGAAAACACATTGCATGCACTAAGTGATAAATGAATATTATCCCAGAAGCTCGGAATACCCAAGATATAATTCAGAGACCATATGCAGCTTAATAAGATGGAAGACCAAAGTGTGGATCCTTTGGTTCTCCTTAGAATAGGTACAAAATATCCATGAGGGGAAATACAAAGACAAAGAGTGGAGCAGAGACTGAAGGAAAGACCATCCAGAGACTGCCCCACCTGGGGATCCACCCCATATACAGTTACCAAATCCAGACACTATTGTGGATGCCACCAAGTGTTAGCTGACAGGAGCCTGATGCATCTGTCTCATGAGAGGCCCTGCCAGTGCCTGACAAGTACAGAGGGGGATGCTCTCAGTCAACCATTGAACTGAGCACAGGGTCCCCAATGGAGGAGCTAGAGAAAGGACCCAAGGAGCTGAAGGGTTTTACAGCCCCACAGGAGGAAGAACAATATGAACCAGCCAGCACCCCCAAAGCACCCAGGGACTTAACCACCAACCAAAGAGTACACAAGGAGGGGACCCATGGCTCCAGCCACATGAGTAGCAAAGGATAGCCTGGTAAGACATCAATGAGAAGAGAGGCCTTTGGACCTGTGAAGGCTCATTGCCCCAGTGTAGGGGAATTCCAGGAGAGGAACTGGGAGTGGTAAGTTAATGCACAGAGGGAGGGGGATGGGATAGGGGGTTTCAGAGGGGAGACCTGGAAAAGGAGTAACATTTGAAATGTAAATATAGAAAATATCTAATAAAAAATTAAGGAAAATACAAATAATAAAAGAAAAAGAAAGAAAGAGAGAGAAAGGAAGGAAGGAAGGAAGGAAGAGAGAGAGAGAGAGAGAGAGAGAGAGAGAGAGAGAGAGAGAGAGAGAGAGAGAGAATGAATCACACTCCCTCCCCAAAAAAATCAAACAAACCAAAAAGAAGTAACGAAAAGGCACACCCCACCAATTTATTGTATTGGCTGACTGGCCTGTTCCATTTTGTTGAAACACATGAGTCTAATGTAACAACCCCAAGGTCATGGTGTCAAGCTTGCTCACTGAAGCTCTGAAGGCTTGCTGGCAGCTCCTGCTGAGACTAGTTTTCTGTTCTTTGATATCAAGCATGCCTATGTTTGGGCAATTCACCCTCATCAATAGCACACACAGGGGCTGCATGCAGAACTCCTACCTTTTCTCTGCCTCATGAGCTCTTCAATAAAATGCAAAATAGTGTCACAACTGTACTGCTCACAGTCCTTTGAGTTTCCCTCACATGATATTAGTTCCTTAAGGTCAAGCATATGATTTCCTTGTTCTTTGACCTATAAAATGAATAATAGCAATTTCAGATATTGTCATGTTGGGTACCCCATACACTATAAAGAAGAGACCTGTGTTTTACATAAGTAACAAGCAAAATGCTTCTGAAAGACCAGATTTTGAAAGGAAAGACACCTTTACTATTGGTGACTTTTAAAACTATTTTGGAAAGAAATATTTGAATATAACAAAAGAATCTTAATTTTTATTTTATTTTATACTATATTTCTAAGTCCATTTATTATGTATTACTTTGATTTTTATACTGTATCTTAATAAATATGATTTGAAATTAATTTTTGCATACCTCTTCTTTTTCATTGGAAGTTTTCTTTGAAGACCTACAAAAAATGAAATACTTTCAGATGAATATTAAACTTGTAAAATAAAACACAAAAAATGTTTATTTTCCCTATCCATAAAACTTACCAGGTATTACAAATAAAATGATTTTCTGCAAAGGAAAGAAGCTGTAGACAAGAAGAGGAACATTGATATACAATTTATACCACTACTAAAATCATAAAACATGGAAATTACAACTGGAGACACGGCTCCAATTAACAGCAGATACTGCTTCTGCACAGGAGTTGAGCTCAACAGCCAGAACCCATGCTGTGTGACTCATAACCAACTAACTCCAGATCCAGAGACATACAATGCCTGTGCATTCTTCAGCCACCTGCACTCATGTGTGCATGCTCAAATACAAGCACAAACATTTGCATCATTTTAAAATAATGATGACGATATTAATAATTTTTAAAATAATAAATTTTTATCAAGTATTGTAACAGTTAAGATAAGGGGACAATATAATATAGTATGCTTTGTTTCGTAGAGGTAAATATACCAACATTTCCAATGTCATTCTCAGCAAAACGGAGTCTCATATTTAGTAAAACCTGCCTTATTAACACCACTGTGCTCTTTATATGTGTCAAATACCTTTAAGAATGGAAAGGCTTAGCTGTTCTTAGGCCTTCCTATGTAATTGCTGTGCATTGTTCTAAGCATTGGACTTGCTGTAAATTTGTTTTAATTCCAATATATGTCAGATAATTTTGAGAAACATAGAAAAGACCATGTGAATATGTGACAGATTTGAATTCATACTCAGAAATTCTAGAATCATAATTTATTTCATACTACACTATGAAAATAACTTTTCATCTTCAAGTAGATTTAAACGAAATAATAGAAGATGACAATAAATTACCATCCCACTTTAGTAAAAATTATACCTAATCATGTGACATTTTCAACTAGTTTTACTTGAGAAAGTATCTCACAGCCCAAATTCCCAGTTTCTCTTACCACAGCATCTTCAGTGCTGAGGAATCTTGTAGAAATCACTTTTATTTTCAAAATCTAAAAAGACATGGACTCACACAACTGTTCAGTTGTTAAGTCCCTAAGTTGCAAGTGTGAGGCTCTCAGTTTGATTTGTCAGAAGTTGTGGGGGACAAAACATAGCCAAATGTGGTGGTCTGGTGTGCACTAGGAATCCAGCACTGGGGAGACAGAAACAGGAGGGTGCCTGGAACCCTTGTCTGTCCACTGGCTGAAGGGAAGACTAAAACTTTTCCAAAATCACCATCTGTAGGCTGCACTAGTATCCAGTTACTGACTCACATAATTTTGATACCTGAACTGAAAATGGTCTGAAACCCATCCCTGTCATTGGTGCAGAACTAAGCTTTGCAGCATAGAATTAGCCATCATCATTTCAAATCAAGCATGTATCTAAAAAGCACTCATGCCTTCATTTGGTCTCAAAAGGGTACAGTGAGCCCCATGAAACAGTTGAAACAAACTGCAAGATAAAGTATAGGAAATTTAAGAATAAATGGATATGTGGGTTCTTTCCAGCATCTGGCAATTATAAATAGGGCTGCTATGAACATAGTATTCCCTCCCCTTATTACATGGTGGGGAATCCTCTGGGTATATGCCCAGGAGTGGTATAGCAGGATCTTCTGGAAGTGAGGAGCCCAGTTTTCGGAGGAACCGCCAGACTGATTTCCAGAGTGGTTGTACCAAAACATAATCCACACATCAAATGAGGTACAAGAAGAAAGGAGGAGTGGCCCCTTGTTCTGGAAAGACTCAGTGAAGCAGTATTTGGCAAAACCAGAACGGGGAAGTGGGAAGGGGTGGATGGGAGGACAGGGGGAGAGAAGGGGGCTTATGGGACTTTCGGGGAGTCGGGGGCTAGAAAAGGGGAAATCATTTGAAATGTAAATAAAAATATATCGAATAAAAAATGTGAAAAAAAAAGAATAAATGGATATGTTATTTTTCTAGGGGAGCTATAGGGGTTATCAAAACATGAAATTTACAAACTGCATTCAGCTTTTCTATATATGACCTACCAATTCCAGTCCACATAAATTAGAAAACACTAAAAACTTCCTATGTGACTACAATGAAGTAGAAATACTTGGAGGAAAAGCAGAGTCCTGCTTCTTTTTTAGCAGGACTAAATATGTTTCTCTAATAGTTTTCATATTTAAATGTTCAACTTATACAACCTATTAAGGCACACATTATTGAAATAAAGATAGGTTCAATGACCAATAGAGTGTGTGTATGTGTGTGTGTGTGGGGGGCACACATGGGTGTATTTACATGTGTTGAATATGCATGACTGGGTAATTGCAGACATACAAGTGTGTGTGTGTATGTATGTGTGTGTGTGTGTGTGTGTGTGTGTGTGTGTGTGTGTATGCGTGTGAGCATGTGTGTGAAGACAGACTTGAGTTTCTATGTAGTCTTGTCTGTGGCTGCCCTGTTTACTGTCTTATTTACTAACTGAGTCTGATCAAGTTTTAAGGCAATCCCCATTTGCCAAACTTGTGAATGTTGAGAATTTTAGGGATTCACTAGCAAAGATAACGAAAATATTTGAAGAAACCAGTCACTGAAGGGAAGAAATTTTTTTCAAAATGTACTTTCATTTAATATAGCATTTTTAAAGAAATTAATATAAGAGACATATTTTTAAAAATAAATGTTTAAGATCTCAATTTTTAATGAAATATTAAAACATAAACTTCAAAATCTATACTTACAAAAAGGCTAAGTCAGTGAATGGGCAGTGAAGGAGAAAGGTAGGAAGGGAGACTCAATACTGGGGCAAGTTAGGTAGGAGGACAAGAGGAAGGTGAGGGAGAAGGGAGGATGGAGGAAGAGGAGGAAGAGAGGAGATGACACCATGAATCAGGAGCTCCTGGCCAGGAGAAACCTCAAGAAGCAAGGACTCTCACACCTTGTGAATAAGATAGTACAGTGCTAGAACTGCCCAATCTAGGAATACAGCTTATAATTACAATATCTATATGATGTGGGGGTTTATACCTATTTAATAGGATTAGAAACTCCAGCAACAGGGCTTCAGGGATGGTACACACTATAGAATCCCATAAAAACATAAAAAATAAAAGAATTAATAACCTCACCTTTCTAATTCATCAAGTTCCTTTATCTTTTCTTTCTGGTCTTCTAAAAGTTTTGCCAGGTTGTCATTTTTCATTCGAGCCAGTGTAAGTGGTGTAAAGCTATCCTATAAAACAATAATAACTTTTAACTCTGAGAACCTATTTATCAACAGACAATCATGTGAAGACACAGTAGAGCTCACATAGTCTGAGGTGCAGTTATCTACATCCTTGACACTCTCACACACAGTACTCTCACACAGATCCATTCTTCATAAGCCATCAGAGTACCTTTGATACCTATCTCATTTAATTCATAACTTAAATCTTAGTGAACCATGTGAAACAGAATGTCTGCCATGGGTTCCTGATACCATGAGTAGAGTCTAAATAGTTTCTTCCAGAGCCTGTGGGAATGCAAATGCTTCTGAAATGCCATGAACTCCAAGTCACCGAGGCAGAGAATATTTGCTACAAAAGCACAGTGTAGAAAGGATGACATGTCACAGTATTTTTTTCCATACTGGACATATTGCACTAATGGTAATACTATTTCTATAACAAATGAACATGAAATTCATGTTAGACTTGATATTCTGGGAGAATATGAAGGATTATATTATGCCCTGTGCTAGAGTTGCAATTTAAGTAATCTCTCAAGGAAAATACTGAAAACTTTTCTACGATGATTTAAATTTGTGGAATTAGGCTTTTCTCCTTGCAAGTTCTTCATAATAAAGCTGTAATGACAATCAGCATAAAATGTAGTAAATGGACAACACCCCTGAATAACTTCTCCAACACTTGCTTTATTTCACTGAAATAAGTATTTCATTGGAAATGAATATCAAAGTGAAATATGAGGTTTTATAGGTCAGGCACAGTGGTGAATTACCAAAAGTCCATCACTTCAGAGGTCCAGGAATATACAAGTTTTATGTCATCCTCATTACATAAAAAGTTCAAGGCCATCCTTGACTGTACAACATTCTGTCTCATGAACTAAGGGACAAACCAACTCTGTGGTTACCTAATTACAACTGAAAGGCCCATGATATTAGAGATCTATGAAATGAACTGACATGCTGAGATAGATACCATGTGGAGTAAACTGACAGAAAGATTCATAATTTAGACACTTATAATATAGAAACCTTGTATCTTATTGAAGTTTGTTTATCTGATATATTGGAAGTATAAGACAACATGATTCCCAAAAGGCTACAATTAAGAGAGTACCCTGAAGGAAATTGCAAATTTCTTCAGAATTGCTGTGGATGGAGGTAATAATTCTCTTTAGATTGTTCCTCAGAAGAGTAAAGGAGAGAGATCATGCAGTGTTTTGGGGGAAGGAAAGCTTGGGAAGAAGGAGCTCCCATCAAAGCTGGCTCATCTAGATAAGTCTTATAAAATCCATTTATTACATTTAGCGTTTGAGAGATTCTTAGGTCAAAGCTGTATCAGGATCCCAATGTAATATTTTAAAGTATGTAGGAAATAATCTGTAAATCAAAGCTGTGTCTTCTTTACCTCATTTTTTATACTGAAGTCGGCATTGTGTGCCAGCAGTTTGGCTGTCATTGAGGTGCTGTTATGCCAAACAGCATAGTGCAGTGCGGTGCTCCCAGTGTTGTCCATAGCATTTGGGTCAGCACCGTGTTCTAATAACATAGCCACACAGTCTTCGTGCTTGAACTGTGAAGCCTGGGGCATTGGATCAAGAAACAGATTGGAAAGATGAGAAAAGCAAAAATTTCATAGGTTTCACTAATTATTTGCATATATCTGAGATCATGTTTATTCCAAGAATTCCCATCCAATATGTGTCACACTGAAACTGTTGGCTGCTTTCTACCTTAATTAGTGCTGTTCTGTTGTCACTGTCACGGAGATCAATGTCACAATTCCACTCTATCAGGAGGGCAACTACATTGGGATGGCCGTATGCACAGGCATAGTGCAGAATAGTTCTGTGAAAATGAAAACTTTTTAAGAATTTTTTACAAAACTAGGTCAAAAGCCACAGTTGTTCATGTAATTCTCACTAACTTTGAGCATCCAATTCAAAGAAATGTTTTTGCCTCCAATATTGGAATCATGACATATATATTTCTGTATGGGAGGCAAGGATGCTATCACTGAGCTGAACGCCCAATATGTTAAATACTTTTCCATTGTTGCAATGAAACAACATAACCAAAGCAACATGGAGAGGAAAATAGAAATGGCCCTGATAGAATCTTTCATCATTCCTCTGAAGCTTCCCAAGCCAGGCCTCCATCTCCGGAATTACCTTCCACCTTCTTAATTAGGAAGCTCCTAAAGAACAGCTCAGCAAGCATTGAAAACTCAGTGGTATTTCTTGCACAATATTCCAATGTCCTTCCAAAATCCTCCCCACCCCACCCCAAAAAATGGTCACCTATGTCATAGCACTGCCCCTCTAAGCTAGTACCAAGCTGTCATATTTAGGATTTCCATTATGTGATGAAACATCATGATCAAGACAACTTGGGGATGAATGGGCTTATATCACACACAGTTCCAGAAAACAGTTCATCTGTAAAAGCTGTGAGGTTAGAAACTCAAACAGGGAGAAACCTGTAGGCAGGAGCTGATTATGGTAAGCCATGGAGGAGTGCTGCTTACTAGCCTGTTCTCCATCTCTTCCTGAGACTGAGTTCTTGTGGAAACCAGAACCACCAGCCCAGGGATGGCATCACCCACAATGGGCAGGGTCCTACACCATCAATCACCAATTAAGAAAATGCCCTAGAAGATTGCCTACAACCAGATCTTATGGAGAAATTTTTCAGTTGACCTTCCCTCCTCTCAGATGACTTTTGCTGGTGTCAAGTTGACATAAACTGTGCAGCACAGTTGGCCAAAGTAACCTTTCTAAATTAGAACTCTCAATTTGGATTTGTCTCCTTCTTTGAACTCTGTAGCTACTCACTGCTTTATTCTCTGCATACCCAAGACCCTCATCAATAAAAAGGGAATCAAAATAAGCTCATCTCACAAGTCATAGTAGGATTATTGAAAAACATCATGCAAAGGATCTATAGCTTTTTCTACCATGAAATTGCTCAGCAATTAGATGTTTGGATATTTTTCTTTGAGGCATAGTCTTGTTACAGAATTCAGGCTGGTCTTGAATTCACAATGTGTCTCAGGAGCTGCTAACTTGCAATCTTCCCACTGTAGACCACATGACTACACAAGTGAACACACTCTGGCTGGCTTATGACCCTGTTCTTCTCACACTTTGAGAACTTTACATTAGGATATGAATTATAACTCCTGATGTATTACGCTTTACCTGATAGCAGGTTTTAGATTACATAATTCATAAAGTGTGCAGGAACCATAACCAACTGTGCTTACAGTAAATCATATGTGATATATTCAAAAGAATTCTGGGAGTTCTAGTTATAATATTTAAATATTCAAAATGTGAAAAAATATGACAACAGCAAATTATATCTGAAACTATTTTGTTAATTTCTAAATCTTTGGCAAAAGAAATACCAGGACTAAAATGAGGATAATTTTTTCATTATTTTGATTTGTACTATGTGAAGAAATGAGGACTTTCACTTGGCTAATATTTCAATTAATTGATAATAGTTTTAGACAGGGCATAATTCTTCAAAGTAGTTACTTGTTACAACTTCCTAATTCCAGAAATACTATTTAAAAATAAATAGGTCAAGTTTCTAGTGGACTTGAGACCCCCCTTCTAAGTAGGACTGAAGTATCTATCCTCTTTGGTCTTCATTCCTCTTGAGCTTCATGTGGTCCATGAGCTGAATCGTGGGTATTCCATGCTCTTTGCCTAATATCACTGATCAGTGAGTACACACCATGTGTGGTCTTTTATGACTGAGAAACCTCACTCAGGATGCTATTTTCTAGATCTAGCCATTGCCTTCAGATTTCAAGAAGTCATTGTTTTTAATATCTGTCTGGTGTTACATTGTTTGAATGTACTATATCTCTAGACTTTCTACTCAGCACAGGAAAATCTGCACACGTTAAGGATGAGAGGCATTTACAGCCCATAGAATGAATGTGCTTAATAAGAGAAACAAAGTGATTTGGTGAACTACTGAGTAAAAAGAATAAAGTTTAGGAATTCATTTATATTTAAATTTGTGGGCATTTTAATAAATTTAATTAACAATCTTATTATCACTCACAAACATAAATCAAGAAATCAGTAAGACTGCACTTACAGTTGTTTTATTAGCAAGTCATATGAGATATAAATTAATAACTTCTCTGTAATCATTCTCTTCCCATAATGTGAGGAAATTACATTAACAAAAGAATACATGAACTTAACTGCAAACCTTTACATTAGTATTTGGTACTGCTCTAGTCTGATTCTTTGGACTGAAATCATTTTCGTGTGTGTGAGTTTTTGAGTGTGTATGAGGGTGTTTATTTTTTATTTTCTATATTCTTTGTTTACATTCCAAATGCGTTCCCCTTTCCCATTGCCCCCTACCTATATGTCCCATAAGCTCTTTTCTCTCCACCTATTCCCCAATCACCCCCTCCCATTTCTCTGTCCTGGTCCTCCTCTACAATGCTGGATCAAGCCTTTCCATGAAAGGGCCCTCTCCTTCCTTCTTCTTGGGAATCATTTGGTATGCTAATTGTGCCTTGAGTATTCAGAGTTTCTGAGCTAATTAATATCCACTTCTCAGTGATTGTATTCCATGTGTTTTCTTTTGTGACTGGTTTACCTCACTTAGGATGATATTTTCCAGTTCCAACCATTTGCCTAAAAATTTCATGAATCCATTGTTTTTAATTGCTGAGTAGTATTCCATTGTATAAATATACCACATTTTCTGTATCCATTCCTCCATTGAGGGACATCCAGGTTCTTTCCAGCTTCTGTCTATTATAAATAAGGCTGCTATGAACATAGTGGAGCATGTGTCCTTATTGCATGCCGGGGAATCCTCTGGATATATGCCCAGGAGTGGTATAGCAGGGTCATATGAGGGTGTTTATATGTCGTGTGTGTGTGTGTGTGTGTGTGTGTGTGTGTCTTCCAGTGAGTTCTTCCCCTAACCTAATGGAGACCACTGTGTTCTGATGCTTGGCTGAGAGCTTCACCATCTGTATTGGTCAAGCTCTGGCAGAGACTGTCAGGAGGATAGATAAATGAGGCCCCTGTCAACAAATGTTAAATTAGCAAGTATCTTGGTTTAGTGTCTGTAGATGGGATAGATCCCTAGGTGGGGACTGTCTCGGTATGGCTTTTCCTTTGGTCTCTCCCCATATCTTTGTCCCTTATACATCGAAGGACCCATGGCTCCAGCTGCACATGTAGCAGAGGATTGTTATCAAAGGAAGGAGAAGCCCTTGGTTCTGTCGAGATTAGATAGCCAAGCGTAGTGGAATGGCAGGACTGTGAGGCAGGAGTGGGTGGGTGGCTGGGGGAGCACCCTCAGAGAAGAAGGGGAGGGAGTTGGATAAGGGAGTTGTGGAGGAAACACTGAGAAGGGGGATAACATTTGAAATGCACATAAATAAAACAACCAATAAAAAATCAATAAAAAGAAGACACTGGGTGGTTTTGTTTCATTCCTTTTTTGACTGTGGATGTGGTATGACCAGATCATGTCTCTGATTTCCCCATTATAATGAACTATAAGCTAGAACTTTAAGCCTTAAACTTAAGTTTCATGATGAGTAATTGATTTTATGGATAAAATCCAAATTGTAAGAGAAATATGAGTTTCATAATGGCCAATGAATAATATATACAATATTATATATTGTACTCTCTCCATAAGAGAGAATAAAGTTGGATTGAATATACCATTTCGATTTTCAAACTGCTGGTATTCATATATGAACTTACAAAATTAGGCATTTACCCAGCACAATGAAAGGTAAATATGTGTCAGGGGCTTCATATCAGTTGGTGTATTGTTGGTGACTCAGAACCTGAGAGATCTCGGGGGTCCAGATCAGATGAGACCAGGTTAGACTGCTGGTCTTCCTATGAAGTATTACTCCTCCTCAGCTTCTTTCAGCTTTATTCTAATTCCACCACAGAGGCCCTCAGCTCCTGTTCATTGGTTGGGTGTAAATATCTGCATCTGACTCAGCTGCTGTGCCTCTCACAAAGCAGCCATGCTGGGCTCCTGTCTCCCAGGTCTCTGGTAAATTAATGGAGTACTTCCCACTCCTACCTCCTCATATTAATTCTTTCCATTCTTTCTGCTAGCCCTCAGGGCTTCTGTCTTCTTCCCCCCAACCCCAACCTACAATACCTGATCATGTTCCCTTTTCCCTTCTCCCCTCTCCCACCCAGGTCTCTCCCTCTCTCTGCCCCATATGAATGCTTTCTTCTGCTTCACAGGTGGGATTGAAGCACCCTCACTTAGGCCCTTATCTTGTTAAGATTCTTGAGTTCTGAGGATTATATCCTGGGGATTCTGTACATTTTTTGGCTAATATCCATTTATTAGTGAATACATACCATACATGTCCTTTTTGGTCAGAGTTAATTCATCCAGTAGGATAATGTCTAGTTCCATCTATGTGCAAGTACCTATAAAACTCAAGAGGTTCTCATTCTTAATAGCTAAGTAAGTAAATTTTGCAAATTTTGTAAATAAACCACAAGTTTCCAACTTCCAGCTATCACAAAAAGGCCATTATGAACGTAGTGGAACACATGCCCCTGTGGGGCATCTTTTGGATATGTGCTCAAGAGTGGTATAGCTGGGTCTTCAGGTAGATATATTTACAATTTTCTGAGGATCCTCCAGATTTATTTCCAAAGCTGTTGTACCAGTATGCCATCACATCAGCAATGGAGGAGTGCTCCTCTCTGTCTACATCCTCACCAATGTGTGCTGTCACAAGAGTTTTTGATCTTAGCGATTCTGATTGGTATACTATAATATCTTAGGGTCATTTTGATGTGCATTTCCCTGATCACTAAGGAATTTGAACATTTCTGTAAGTTCTTCTTGGCCATTTGAGATATCTTTGTTGTGAATTCTGTTTAGTTCTTTACCTCACATGAATGCTTTCTTCTGCTTCACAGGTAGGATTGAAGCATCCTCACTTAGGTTGTTTGTTTTTGTTTAGGTTGGTTTTTTTTTTTTTTTTTTTTTTTGGTGGTTAGCTTCTTGAGTTCTTTATATATTTTGAATATTAGCCCTGTCTGAATGTTACAAATAATCAACAAAACCAAGAGCTGGTTCTTTTAGAAAATCAAAAAGATAGAAAAACACCTAGCCAAGCTATCAAAAGGGCCCAGAGACAGCACCCAAATGAAAAGGGAGACATAAAAGCAGAAAGTGAGGAAATTCAAAAAATCAACAGATCATCCTTTGCCATAGAGTTCCATACCCAGGTGACACAGGGAGATAGCTAGACTCCCAGAAGTGTAGACATGACTGGGGACACACGTATGACCACCCATGCTGCTCAGAGGAGCCTGCCTGAAACCCTTACAACACAAGATCCTAGGGGCAGCCTAGGACAGGTGTCTTCTGATTTCTGTCTGTGCCCAGAGCTGATCCTGGGCCACAGAGCTACATCCACAAATCCCAGCAATAGAGAGCCAATCTCCTAGGAGTGCCTACCCACCTGAGTTAACAGGTAAGACCACTACTTCTCTTCAAATTCCTGGCCAAAGAGCGGCCTGCTCAAAGCCATCAGGACACAGGAACCAAGGATCAACTATGGACAGAATCATTCTGGTTTCTGTCTCTACCTATGAGCTAAACCTGTACCACACTTCTCCATACCTAAATTCCCCCAGAGAGAGAACTGGTCTCCCAGGAGTACTGACACAGGCTTGCAGACATACAAACCACAGTCATAGACAGCAAGACCAGCTAACTTGAGAGATAACAATATGGCAAAATGCAAACACAAGAACATGACCAACAGAAACCAAGTCGATATGGCATCATCTGACCCCAGTCCTGGATACTCAGCACAGTGCAAAAACAAGATTTGGATTTAAATTCTCAGCTCATGATGCTGATAGAGGACTTCAAGATTGACATGAATAACTCCCATAAAGAAATGCCGGGGAACACGGGTAAATAGGTAGAAGTCCTTACAGAAGAAACACAAAAATCCCTTAAAGAATTATAGGAAAAGACCAACAAACAAGTGAAGAAGTGAACAAAACCATCCAGGACCTAAAAATGGAAGTAGAAATAATAAGGATACATGCCCACTATGTTCATAGCAGCCTTATTTATAATAGCCAGAAGCTGAAAAGAACCCAGATGTACCTCAACAGAGGAATGGATACCGAGAATGTGGTACATTTATAAAATGGAGTACTATTCAGCTATTAAAAACAATGAATTCATGAAATTCTTAGGCAGATGGAAAGAACTAGAAAATATCATCCTGAGTGAGGTAACCCAATCACAAAATAACACACATTGCATGCACTCACTGATAAGCTTAGAAGCTTAAGCCCAGAAGCTTAGAATACCCAATGTGCAATTAACAGACAAAATGAAGCCCAAGAAGATAGAAGACCAAAGTGTGGATACTTTGGTCCTTCTTAAAGGGGAACAAAATACCCATGGTAGGAGATACAGAGAGACAAATTGTGGAGCAGAGACTGAAGGAAAGGCCATTCAGAGAAGTACTTGCTGACAGGAGCCTGATATAGCTGTGTACTGAGAGTCTCTGCCAGTACCTGACAAATACAGGTTGGTGCTCTTAGCCAACCATTGGATTAAACATAAATTCCCCAATGGAGCTTGAGAGGAGATTCCTGCCCCATAGTAGGAACAGCAATATTAACCAACCACTACCCCCACAGACCTTCCAGGGACTAAACTATTAATCAAGGACTACACATTGAGGGACCCATGACTCTACCTGAATATGTAGCAGAGAATGTCCTTATTGGACATCAAAGGGAGGAGAGGCCCTTAGTCCTTAGAAGGCTAGATGCCCAAGAATAGGGGAATTTCAGGACAGGGAAGCAGGAGTGGGTGTGTTGGTGAGCAGGGGAAGAGGGGATTTGGGTGGGGTGTTTTCAGAGGGGAAACCAGGAAAGGGGCTAACATTGAAATGTAAATAAAGAAAATATCTAATAAAAACACCATAAAAACTGATCATATCATACTGCAAAAGCCTATACACAACAAAACTGGAACATCTAAATGATATGGATGATTTTTCTAAACAGATACTACATACTAAAGTTAAATCAAGAGCATGTAAACTAACTAAACAGGCCCATATCTCCTAAGGAAATAGAAGATGTCATTAAAAAACTGGCAAACAAAAACAGCCTAAGGCCAGAGGGCTTCTGGGCAGAATTCTATCAGACCTTCAAAGAAAAGTTAATGCCAACACTCTTCAGACTATTCCACAAAATTAACACAGAAAGAACACTACCTAATTAATTCTGTAGAGCCAAAATTATTCTGATACATAAATGAAACAAGGACGCAAAGAAAGAAAGAGAACATTAGATCAATTTGACTTATGATCATCAATGAAAAAGTACTCAATAAAATACTAGCAAACCGAATCTAAGAACACATCAAAGTCATCATTCAGCATGACCAAGTAGGCTTCATCCCAGGGATGCAAGGTTGGTTCAATATATGAAAATTCAATAACTATATAAGAAAGTCAAAGAAAATATTAATGGTCATTTCAATAGATTCTGAAAATACATTTGACAAAATTTATCACCCCTTCATGTTAAAAATATTGAAGTGATCAGGAATTCAAGGCCCATACCCAAACATAATAAAATCAACATGCAACAAACCAACTGCCAATATCAAATTAAATGGACAGCTTTTCACTTTTAAAGTTATATTTTCCTGCTCACTATTATGACTCCAGCCATGAAACCTCTTTAAGGAAAACTTGCATAAATGGAAAGAAAACCCATATTTGAAAGATACACAGTCTGTATCTTATTTTCAGCAAACTGCAACTAAAATGATTATGTCTAATTATTTTGTGTATATAATAAACTGAAGGACATGTGGATGAAAATGAGGCCAACCTACTATAGTGCCTGGGAGAGAAACAGGTACATCAGTCACAGAAAAGAGGAGGTCTGGATACTACAACATTAATGAATTCAAGAACCAGTGGCTTTTTGTGGTGAACAGCTCTAGGTCAGCAGGGCCTTCCGCCCTTCCCCCACCCCACTTCCCAGAGCAGTGGAATAACTGCCAAGCACTGAGATTACCATGAAATCTCAGCGACAAAGGTCAGCATACTAGTCAGTAGCCCTGCGAACATTGGCAGTTCCTCCTACTCCTAGACACTGGGCCACTTAGGGAAGCTGACACATTTCTTTCTCCACCTGCCTCCCAGCCTGCCCCTTTCCCCTGACCCCCAGCCCCAGACACCTGTCATTGCTGTCTCGGTCATTGATGTCATTTTTCCTAAGTATGAGTCTTCGCTCTACTGTGGCAACATCACCCCGGGTAGCAGCCTTGTGGATCTTGCTGAAGGCTTTGTAGCTTTTGATCTCTCTGGCAGAAGAGAGGCCAGTACCACTCTGACATGGCCTCCCATGGCCTGTGAAGGACTCCCTCTGGCCGGTGGAGGATCCAGGGGAAGATGGCCTTCGATTCCAGCAACACGAGGAGCTCATGGTGGAGCGCCCCACCCACCCACCCCGAGTCACCCCAGTCACCCCAAGTCACCCCGACCCCTCCCCTCCCTCTTGGCTCTTGGCCACCCTCAGAACCAACACACTGATATAGATCTGCAAGTGAGTCTTGTCACCACTGCCAGCAAGACCAGGACAAAGCACCCACAGGCAAGCTCAGTAGGAGAGAGTCCAGCCAGAACAGGTACTCCTGTCAACTGACTTCTATCCAACTGTTGCCAAGCAACGCATCTAAACACAGGCATGCACACTCTGACCAATGGGAAAGCCGAGGTCCAACAGCTGTTATAGAGGTTCTCAGCATGGTCTTCGATCTGATAGGCCAAGACTTCCTTGGAGCCTCCTCAAGCCTGCACTAGTTTAGTCTCCAAGGACACTTTCCTAAAACATGTCCGTCAACCTGCCCTCTGTTTGCCTTCATCTCCAAGGAAAATATCCACTGATCCCCCACTATGATCTATGGGGATTTGGCTGGAGTCACCAGGCAAGGAAGATGATTTTGGTGACATCAGAAGTAGGGACAAGAGCAATATATTTTTTTCTTCCTCTCTACTTCATGGACAGTAGGTCAAAGAAGAAATAAAGAAAGGCATCAAAGCCTTTGTAAATTAAATACAAGTGAAGGCACAACATACCAAATTCTATGAAACACAATGAAATCAGTGCTAAGAGGAAAGGTCATAGCCCTAAGTATGTTCATTAAAAAAAAGTAGATTTCTCATAATAAAAATTTAAATATACACCTATATTTAAAGTTCTAGAAAAAAGAAGCAAACACCCAAGAGTAGACACTGAAAATAATCAAACTCAGGACTGAAATCAATTCATTAGGAACAAAGACAACAGGACAATGAATCAGCCAAGCCAAGAGCTGGTTCTTTTAGAAAATCAACAAGATAGACAATACCTTATCCAAACTAAATAAACATCAGAGAGACAATATCCACACTAACAAAATCAGAAATGAAAAGGGAAACCTAAGAACAGGTCCCGAGGAAACGTAAAAGTCATTAGGTCTTACTGGAAAAGCATCTTCTCCAACAATTTAGAAAATCTTAAGGATATGGATGATTTTCTAGATAGATACTTACCAGAGTTAAATCAGGGAAACAAATTAAATAGTTCTGTAACCCCTAAAGAAATAGAAGCAGCCATTAAAATCTAGAGGCTCACAGTCTGAGGTTCTCAGATTTCAGCCAATCGAGATTCAAGGGCCAAGATCATCCTCAGGTCCCACAAGAAAAACAGCCAAGATGACTGTGGACAGTATTCTGGTGTCCTAGATGGGCCTGGCACATCCCACAAGTCAGAGATGGACACAGAAACAGTCTCCTGGGAGCGGACTTAAGACAAGCCCAGATTGGGCTTGGGGATAAAGGAAGTGGCTTTGTAATCCTGGTGACCTGTGGCCTATCCGCAGGAGTCTTGAAGGTAGAAGGAGAGACCTTACTCTGCACCATTGTCCTCTGACACCCAGATACACACCCCACCCCAACATCATACACGGTTATAGAAAATATTAAAAGTTCAAACAAAAGTCCAGTTGGCCGAGGCCTGACAGCCTGCCTGACACTCTACACTCTCTCTCTCTCTCTCTCTCTCTCTCTCTCTCTCTCTCTCTCTCTCTCTCTCACACACACACACACACACACAATATCCCTCTGATATCTTCTACATCTGAAACTGACTGATATGCAGGGCAGCAGCTCCATGCTGAACTGCATTTTTTGGAAAATGGAACTCAATAAAGCTATTAAAATATCCATAGTTTATACTTACCAAAAGCTATTAAACCCTGAATATTTTGCATTTATTAAAAGTTATTAAGATCTCCATATTTTATCTTTTTAAAAAAGGAATGGAAACTAATGTTTATTTGTGGCCATTCTTAGGCACAGCATGCTGAAACACGAGTCTTGCAGACTGCATCATTCCAAGAGGAAGCAGGTACAGCACCCTGCCCAAGGTCAGAAGCAGCACACAGCAAGGCTGATGTGCAGACACCGTCTTATAATACACAAAAGGTGTGAATGTAGCGTTCTTTTTCTTGAGGCTTTGATATGGTATTCATCAGTGCATACACAGAAGACACTGAAGCAGCTTTTTACCTATTGCATATCCTGAAAACACCTCTACTGATATGGCTTTATTTCACAGATTGTCAATGAGAACACATAAATAAGAATGCCAATTCCACATTTTTATCACCTACCACTCAGGCAAACATAGGCATCTTGCCAATGACTGGCTACACACATATTCTAGGCAAACAAATTTTAATATTTACACTTCATGAAATCAATAGATATTCCCATCAGGAATGGTCCTATTCTACAAAGGTAAATCACTGAAGTCCTGAGAGATGACTTAAAACCATTATTTCTTGGCCCAGCAAGATGACTCGGTATTTTAAAGCACTCACTCCTCTTTGGCTCCTTGTACCCATCCCATGTCAGATGTCTCAAAACTGCCTGTTACTGCAGTTCTAGGGGATTTGATGTCCTCTTCTGGCCTCCATAGACACATGTATACACATGGCACAAACTCACAAAGACAGACACATAAATCTTTTTAAAAATTTTTCAGCTCTAATGATTAATTATAAGATAATTTAAAACAAATCTATGCAACAGATGGTACTTGCCCCACAACTGTGATGTAGCAGAGAGCTACAGCCCCAGCACACTGTCTTATCTCTGACTGAGGGAGAAGGCGAAACTGTTGCTCTCAGACTGCCAATGCTCAAAGACTAAGGTGCTTCATGAATCCACTGAGTTGTAGTCCATCATGAAGCCAGTTCCTGTTCTGGCAGAGGAGAACCACCCTCCTCCCACGGAACCACATCATAATAGAAGTGCTCATGCTTCGTGCCCACACAGAAAAATAAGACCCAATGCACAGAATTACTTTCTATGCCCACAGGAGGCGTCATCCTGGACTCTCTGCGGGTTCTCTAAGATCAAGGGTCTGGTGCACTGCTTCTAGGCTGAAGAACTTGTAGATGAATGAAGTGTTATGGAAGCACCTGGTTAGATGAAAAGCATCACAAGAAGTACAAAGGAGGACAGTGACTTCAGAGGGAGACCCCAACCAGGCATGGCTCACTTGTGAGCCTCTTCTGTGGATATAGGTTTTACCTAACTGAAATGATTTAAGATGCCATCCCTATAGCCTTTCTGGGCAAAGCCCTTGTTTCTGACTTTCCATAAAATTCATTTTTACAGTGAAAGTATGCATACATATTCATTGCCCTAGGAGGCTGAGGCAGGAGGATCACAGGTCTCAGACCATTGTGGCATACATGGTGAGAACCTGCCACTGCAAAATCAGTGAAGGGAGCTGAGGAGATGGTCCAGGGGCTCTAGAGTCCACTGTGCAAGCACAAGGACTGGGGTTTGGCTCCCCAGAACTCATATAAATCCAGGAAGGCATGCTGGCCTCTCGTAATCCCAGCATTTGGGGTCCTTAGGGCAAGTTCCACAGCTAGACTAGTTGGAATTTATGAGTTCCAGGTTCAGTGAGGAGATCCTACCTCAATAAATAAAGTAGACAGCAGTCAAGGAAGATGCTTGATGTCAACTTCAGACATGCACCTAGACATGTATTCTGACATATATGTGAGCATGCATATATATACATATAGAAAAATCATTAAAATTTTTATTTTTGTATATAATGATGTTGGTGACAACAGTTAATAAAAGTGTTTCTTTTTGTGGAATAGTAAAATTTTCTTTAGTATTTAATCTGAAAAAGCCATAGAAATATTTGACAAATTTGTGTGTGTTGGGAAGTTGATGCCAGGGACAGAACCTAGGGAGTTATGAATACTAGCAAGTGCTCTAGTGAGCTATAGCTATACTCAACATTGTCATTTGATTTGTTTTTGTTTTTATCTTTGCTTTTTCAGACAAGGTCTCATTCTATAGCCCAGTTTGGCCTAGGATTCATTATGTAGATCCAATTGCCCCTGAACTCATGGTGGTCCTCCTGCCTCCACATGCAGAGTACTGGGTGAGATTACAAAATTAATCCACTATACCCATCTCAACAGATGTTAAACATGTAATAAACAGACATCTATAGGATGTGTTTACTTCCATCTTATTATATGTATAAATCAACATCTGGATCTCTATTCTTTTTTTGGAGATGGAGGATAGCCTCAAACTGGTAAACTTTCTGCCTTAGCCTCCTAAGTGCTGGGATAATAGGCATGTCACCACACTTAGGTCCAGCAACAAATTATTTCTTTATGGTTTTATCAAAATTAAAGAAAAGAAGGGAGGGGGAGGAACAGGAGGAAGAGGCAAAGGGAGTATACGGGAATGGGGAGGGAGAAGGCCTTTCTGAAGACTGCTTAGCTGTCTCTGCTCCTTGACCTCCCATCTGCACCTTCCCTCAGCCTACAGGCGCAGACACAGTAATGCTGGCCCTGATCCTGATGGCTCCAGCAATCCTTCCATACTTGATGCAGGTTGCTCAGATTCTACAAGGACAGTGAAAACAAAACAAAACAAAACCAGAGCCATGCTAGGGGAGACAGTGGAAGAATCACTTGTACCAATAGCCAAGTGAGTGGCCTTGGGAGACACCTGACATCTACAGGCCATTTGCTGACTGGTCGGTAGATAATACTCCTCATGGTTCCCAGCTCTAAAATGTATGCTCAATTCTCTAGAAAAATCACAGCCCCACCTCTACCCTTCAATACAGGCACTCTCAGTATTCCTAGACCCCTACACTGCCAGCCTGCCATTACTCCTAATCATTCTCACAAATACAGACTCACCTAGTTGCACTGCTGTCAAATGGTGTGAGAAAAATTAATTCCATAATTCAAAGGTCATGGTGAATAAGAAGCCAGTATATACAGCAAATGTGAACGTTCAAATACTATCACCGTATTACTAAAAGTGGTTTCTGGTAATAGTGGAAGTCTGAATATCTATATATAATATAAGAGTGGAAGTCTCAAAGGATGTTTTGGGATTTTTGAGTGTTTTAAAGGTAACAATATGAATTATCACTATATGGTCACATAAAATATGTACTGGCAGACTGTAGTAGGAGAATGCTTAAATTTTGAAGTCACCAAACATTTTTATCCTGACTATCTATCTCTATATCTATTGATCTATCTATCTCTCTATTTATCTATCTATTCATCCATGTATTCATCCATCTATACACTATCATCTGTACACACACACGCACACACACACACACACACACACACACACACACACACACACACATACACAGAGTGCATGAGCAAACACAAGCACCATGCCAGCAGTCTATGTGGAGTTCAGACGAGAACCTTTCTCTTTCCTTCCCCCATCTGGGTTCCAAGGATGGAAATTAGATCATCAAGCTTAGCAGCAAAAGTCTTAAGCCAACTCACGGGTGCCTGAATGTATGAAGCAGGAAGTTCTTGAATGACATTAAATGGGGAAACCCAGAGATACTTATCTATCTTTTAATGTACCTTCAAAGATTACAGCTGGAAAGGAGACTTTATTCCTCACAAAAATCCAACTGATGTGGGTATGAAGTACCATTTCCAGGCAAACATATTTACTAAGAAGGGGAAGGTGGTTCATGCTATAACACAGCAATTGGCAAACTGAAGCAGGAGGAAGGCCTTGAGTTTGACTAAAACATGGGATACAGGGTGAGTTCCAGACCATTGAAGTCTACAGTATAAGATGAGAGAAAGAGAGAGAGAGAGAGAGAGACAGAGAGAGACAGAGAGAGAGACAGAGAGAGACAGACAGAGACAGAGAGAGACAGAGAGACAGAGAGAGACAGAGACAGAGAGACAGAGAGATAGAGAGATAGAGAGAGACAAAGAGAGACAGAGACAGTCTACTCTTGGTCTGGGGCATTAATAAAATGATCAAACAGTTTAGTTAGCTTAATCAGCATGGTTTTCAATAACTGTCTCTTATAGATCATTCCAAACTGTCAGGACTAAGGTAATGTTCAGAAAAAATGCTTGAGAGCCCATCATCATGGCAAAGCACTCAACTGAGAACATGCCTACCTAAGATCCAGCTGTTAGGCATTTTCATGATTAGTGATTGAGGGGGGATGGACCAGCCTGTGGTGAGTGGACCATCCCTGGGTTGGAGGTTCTGGGTTCTATAGGAAAGCAGGCTGAGCAAGTCATGAGGGGCAAGTCAGAAAGAAGCACTCCTCCATGTCATCCTCTGTGTCAACTCCTGCCTCCAGTTCCTGCCCTGTTTGAGTTCCTGTCCTGACTTCATTGAGTGATGGGCTATAACATAGAAGTGTAAGCCAAATAAATCTTTTCCTCCCCAACTTTCTTTCTGTCATTTCAGCAATAGTATTGCAGCATAACAAAGACACCAAGTACCAGCATTCAAGAAGATTGATTTCCCCTCAAGCCATGCTAAATAGATGGGAGGAATAATTATCCCACGAATGAGAAAATCTGCTTTTATTTCCCAGAATCCCTGTTCTCTGTGCAGTTACTTGTGGAGTGTAAAGTTAGAATTCAGTGGTTCCTCGGCCACAGTGTCTGCAGTGGGTCCTTCTCTTGCAGATACCAACAGGCACCATACTGAGACACTGTTACTCTAGTCAACAAGCTCTTAGATGTCAGGATCTCTCACCTGGGGAAGTAAGTTTACATCAACAGTGATGTTGGTAGTTATACATCCTCCCTCCACACGCCCCTGCTTCCTGTCTCCTTCCTGTCTCCTTTCAGACTTCTGTTATGAAAGCACCTTCATCTTCAGGAAGGTATCAACAAAGACTCCACTTCTGCCACATGGGCCTTGCCATGCTGTCTGTCTTTGCCTAGACTCTCTTCAAACTGTGGATTTCTTTCTTCCTTTTCTCCATTGTTCTCTCTCACAGGCGGGGTGTGGTGATTTGATAGGAATGGCCACCATAGACTCATCTGCTTGAATGCTTGATGAGCAACCTTGCTGGAGTAGGTGTGGCCTTGTTGGAGGAAGTATGTCACTGTGGGGGTGGGTGATGATGTCATATATGCTCAAGCTTCGCCCACTGTGGGACACAATCTCCTGCAGCCGGTGATCAAGATGAAGAACTCTCAGCTCCTCCAGCACTGTGTCTGCCTGGATGCTGCTATGCTTCCTGCCATGATGATAATGGACTGAACCTTTGAAACTGTTAGCCAGCCCCAATGAAATGCTTTCCTCTAGATGAGTTGCTGTGGTCATGGTGTCTCTTCACAGCAATGAAATCCTAACTGAATCACAAGGGTAGAGATTTGCAGGTTGTCTGCCCTGGAGTTTTTCTTTTAAACTAATAAAATTCTTCTCAAGCTTTCTTCTGGGTCCATTCTTAAATTCTTTTATTAGCAAGATTAAGAAAATTAAGCGGGGAATCCCAGTTCCCCCAGTAAAATGTAGCATACAAGGTGGGGCTCCCACAAATGTCCAATAACATTATAATCACAGAACAAAGAAAAATCACAAATGAATTAATTTACTGATTCTGTTAGTAGGGACATTGGAGAGGTGAGCTACATACAGCAATGTGGGAGGAAATCTCTTTGATGGATTTCAGATATCATATAATTCTGAGTTTTCAAATTGGTAGAGCCTAGAAGCATGCTAAGCTTAGCCATGTAGTTGAAAAATTCCTATAACAGAATATTAGGCCAGATACAATTTTTAAGGCAAATGTCAATGGTCTCGTAGCCCAAGGTCACCCTTGTCACATAGTATTCCAACTCTTCATCATTAGATTCTGGCTCACGTAGCCACTCGATGCTAATCCCACCAGCTGAGCACAAGATCACTACAGTATTGACAAATTTGAAGCAAGCTTTCCTTAAATACTCATCAGGAAGATGAACTCAGGCCAGCTCAACTCCCAGGTTCCCAGAAAATGGCCTTAAGCTACATTTTGCAGGCTCTCCTGAAACTTAAACAGGTTAGCATCTGGCCCAGCAATTCTAAAGAAATTGAAAAGACGGACTTAAACAAGTGTCTCTGTGTATATGCCTCGGGTTGGTAGCTCTCTTTTCTCCAGAAACTCTGTATGGTGGTAATTGTCTCTGTTAGAGAAGTAAAGGGTATAGCTTCAGCAACAATTGTCTTAGTTGGGGTTTTACTGCTGTGAACAGACATTATTACCAAGACAATTCTTATAAAGGATAGCATTTAATTGAGGCTGGCTTACAGGTTCAGAGGTTCAGTCCTTTATCATCAAGGAGGAAGCATGGTAGCATCCAGGCAGGCACAGTACAGGAGGAGTTGAGAGTTGAACAACTTCATCTGAAGGTTGTTAGTGGCATACTGGCTCCCAGGCAGCTAGGATGAGGTCTTAAAGCCCACACCCACAGTGACACACCTACTCCAACAAAGCCACACCTCCTAATAGTGCCACTCCCTGGGATGAGCATATACAAACCATCACAATTAGTAAAAGGCTCTGAGTAAGGATTCAACCTGTAGCTCAGGCAAACATACCAAGACTGGATTCCTGAAAAGCCAGATCCCAACAGGAGCTGGTGTTTTAGATGTTAGATCAGCACTCTGTAAATATCACTATCAGGGTATTATGGAGTGTTGGGTCCCCCACAGTCTTGTGTGTTTGAGTACTTTATCCCCCATCTGCTGCTGGTATTGAGAGGTTCCAGGACCTTTGGGATGCAGTGGGTTGCTCTGATGTTGCTTGTATTCAAATGCTGAACTCCGTACCCCAAGACATGGTTACACCAGGACAAGCATATTTTGAGGAGGACCAGCTTCTCTTATGCAAACCTTGTTCCTTAATTTTATTCCAAACTATTAGTTGAATAAAAATGGCTACAACCAATTACTGGAGGCAATAGTGATAGGTGGGTTTTCAGATACCTGGTTGGGGGTTGCAGCTAGAGAAGAGAGAGGAAAAAGGAGAGGGGAGAGAGGAGAGGGAAAAGGAGAAAGGGGGGAGGAGAGAGAGGAGAAAGAAGGATTCAGAAGAGAGTTTTGTGTTTGTCATTTTGAGTAAGAGATTTATTAGAGATTTATTAAAGACGATCCACAGTGAAACTTGTACTGTGCAATCAAATCCAAGGCAGTCTCGGCCAGTGGCCTCTGCTCTGTCCAGATCTACCCCATTATCATCAGCCCTGGGGCGATTGGCTCCTAACTTCCCTCCCACAAAAAAGCAAAGTGGCTGCTTTAAAGTAAAGGGCAGCTTTGGATTCTGTTCTGAAAGCACAAGTGACCAAGTATTGCCTTTTGTGATTTTCCTGATGTTCTCCATAATATTTGCCATTTCAACCTTAAATACTTCTGGCATACTTTCCTACACAGGAGTTCTGACAGTGCAGAGCAGGGGCTGGGTTTCAGTTTCCTGTGAGGCTTGTTTACTGCCTCCAATTTACACATTGCCTGTGGCAAAAACACCTCCTTCAAACTTCTCAGCTTTCTTAAACTCATTCTCTTTATCTCACATTCCAGCCCCAGCCTGCCCACAGGTCTCTCTGTAACCCCCCCAACACACACACACAAGTGTATATACATGCATGAATATAGCACACTCAGATACACACAACAGTTTATGTTCCCTTCTGTAAGCCTGTCACTTTGGTAAGGGACCTCTCTATAATTTACTGTTCCTGGGTGACCTCATTCAGTGTACCTTCATTTCTTGAGACAGTATCTTAACCACTTCTTCCTTAAAATGAACTGACTGATTGCTTAATCACAACCTGGGACATCACCTTCCAACCACCTAGGTGGCTTAAACTTGAAGTCACCTGAGGCCAGCTAAGCCTGTGTTTTTCTATCCTGGTAAAATAAGGGTGTTCTCTGGGGTTGGCCGCCACTCCCCACCCCCACATCCATCCCTGCTGCCCTGTGAACCCTGGTCAGGATGTGCCTAGGCCTCTGAAGCCTTCCCAGGACAGCCTTCCTACAGGAGGGCCTCCCCAGCTTCATCACCATTCCCATGGCAGGTTCCTTGATATGGGGATAGGGAGAACCACTGCCAGGATGGCGTGAAGTCCGCTGGGGAGAGTCACCGCCCTAAACCAGCACCTGCCACCCCAGGCCCAGCTCACCTGCCACAGGGATCTGCTCTTCTAGTGTCACTGTTTCTTTGGCGTTTTGTCCCAAAGCTCTGGATGCAGATGCCTGCCAGGGACCAGACAGGGGTGGTGACCAGCTGGAAGGTGAAGTGCAGCCTCCCCACCCACCGGAGGGCCGCTCAACTGACCACAGCGCCCTCTTCTGCCCCAGCCTGGGAATATCCCAGACCACGCCCACCTGGACATGCCTCCCAAAGCCACACCCAACTCCCCGCCCCTCAACAGTCCACCTCCTTGATTCTTTAGGGATAGAGATCTGGCACAGGGGAATTGAGAGGGAGCCTGAGTCAGAGAGGAGGAGTTAACTACAGTAAACTATTTATCAGACCAAATGGGCCAAGCCAGGCTTCTCTGGTCTATAGAGAAAGATCAGAATCACATGGGGTGAGTTCCAGACCATTGAACTCTACAGTATAAGATGAGAGAGAGAGAGAAAGAGACAGAGAGAGAGAGACAGAGACAGAGAGAAACAGAGAGAGAGAGACAGAGAGAGAGAGAGAGAGAGATAGAGAGAGACAGAGAGACAGACAGAGAGAGACAGAGACAGAGAGACAGAGACAGAGAGAGACAGACAGACACACACACACACACTCACACAGAGAGAGACAGAGAGAGAGAGAGAGAGAGAGAGAGAGAGAGAGAGAGAGAGAGAGAAGTTTGCATGAGACTAGCAAGCCAAAAAATTCCAGGCATGCGTGATGGTGCAATCCTATAATCCCAGCTCTAGGTGCCAGAAGTTCTAGGCCAGCATGGGGTACATAGCTAATCCAGATTCAGAGTAAACAGAAAAAAGACACTTAACACTGAGCACAGGATTTGTCAAGATTTCATTAACAAGAAAGACCAGGAGCTAGCAAGGTAGAAAGTCAGAAGCACGAAATCTCCAGCTTTTCTTCCCTTGATCTGGTCCCCAAGTCCCTAACTATGTACACCAGTATTTACGCAGAGGTCAAGTAATTAATGACCTGACCTTACAGACATGGGCATAATCTCATTCCTGAGTTGGCCTTAATCCACTCTGACTTTGTATCCACTATAAGAATGTCTGTGTGGTTTCCATGACACATGGTTGCAGAGACACTTGAGTGACAGGACACATGAGCCAAGTCCCACCCCAGCAGGCACTGTCTCTTCCACTACAAGGATGGCTCTGACAGCCAGAAGGCTGTCTGCCTAGCATTATCTGCCTTATAACAACTTCCATCCACTGGATGCTGAATGCAAAAATGAACTTAGTCCTTTTTCCCTGGTGTAAATGAGTTTGCAGATTTACACATGAAATATTATCAGGTTTAATACCTGCAAGGGTAAATTAATTTTTTCTTTTTTTAATATTTATTTTTACATGCTAGAGAATCCTCTGGATGTTGCCCAGGAATGGTATAGTGGGGTCCTTTGGTAGTATCATGCCCAGTTTTATGAGGAACCACTAGACTGATTTCCAGAGTGGTTGTATCAGCTTGCAGCCCACCAGCAGTGGAGAAGTGATCCTCTTTCTCCATGTCCCCGCCAGCACCTGTTTTCTCCTGAGTTTTTGATCTTAGCCATTCTGACTGGTGTGAGGTGAAATTTCAGGGTTTTATTGATTTGCATTTCCGTAACGTCTAAGGATGTTGAAGCAGAGGAATCGCCAGCATGTAATAAGGATACATGCTCCACTATGTCCATAGCAGCCTTATTTATAATAGCCAGAAGCTGGAAAGAACCCAGATGTTCCTCAATGTAGGAATGGATACTGAAAATGTGGTATATATACACAATGGAGTACTACTATTCAGCCATTAAAAACAATGAATTCATGAAATTCTTAGACAAATGGATGGACCTGGAGAATATCATCCTAAGTGAGGTAACCCAATCACAAAAGAACACTCATAATATGCACTCACTGATAAGTGGATATTAGCCTAAAAGCTTGGAATACCCAAGACACAATTCACATATCAAATGATGCCCAAGAAGAAGGGAGAAGTGGCCCCTGGTCCTGGAAAGGCTCAGTGCAGCAGTGTAGTGGAATACCAGGACAGGGAAGCAGGAAGGGGTGGATTGGGAAACAGGGGGAGGGAAAAGGACTTATGGGACTTTCGGGGAGTAGGGATCTAGGAAATGGGAAATCATTTGAGATGTAAATAAAGAATATATAAATATATAAAAAGTATGAAAAAATATTCATTTTTAGTCTTTATTTATGTGAAGGCATGTGTGTTCCCTTGTGGGTATGAGAATGTAAATGCAGGTACCCTTGGGTGCCAGAGGCACTGAATTCCCTGGAGGGGGGCTGCCTGAAGTAGGTATTGGGACCAACAGAACTTAGGTCCCTCTGGAAAAGCAGAAAGTGTTCTTTTACTGCTGAGCCATCTCTACATCCCTGGTACATTAGTTTTAAACAATGAAAACCTGTTTCCTAGAGAGAACCAATAGCTGGCTATGGTAGATTGTAGTTTCCATCCACAAAGGGTTAAAGTGGGCTAGGGCGATGGCTCACTGGTAAAGCACTTGACATCAAACCTGATCACCTCAGTTTGATCCCCAGGATCCACAGTCAGAAGGACAGAGCTGACTCTTACGAGCTGTCCTGAGTCCTTCTTATAGGTGCCAGGTATGCCCTGTGTGCATTCACACCCATACTGACATTATAAATATATAAATGTAATTAATGGGAGGTTGAGTTGATTCCATGATCAGGTGACTAAACCTCATTATCTGCTTGGAAAAGAAAGGTGGGAGACACACACATCTTACTGCTAGAGCAAAAGAAGTATCACTGTTGCTAACTAGGAATGCTATTAGTGAGGCTACTCCATGCCATACGTGGAAAATACAGACTTAACCCAGTTTTGAAGGCAGGAACATGGGAGTACAGTTTCCTTCTTTCCATTCCCCTTCTCCAAATCTAAAGGAATCATCAAGTCTGGTCACTTCTACCTTCCAAGTACTTCCATCTCCTCTCCATCCTCAAAAGCTGATGCTTGGGCTTTTATTTGGCCTATGATTGGCAATGTTCAACTCTCGCCTATCTTGTCTACTGCTCTGTCCCCAGTACTTTGGTACATACAAGAACAAAATCACCAGGTCCTTGTTGAGTGAATTTTAATAGCATTACAGGCTTCCCATTTCAACCGCACTGCTGTTGAGGTTTATGAGAGTAACTTATTTTTTATTTATTTTCAGGTTCTGGGCTTACTTATCCATACACATCCATGTCACCTCCTGTCAGGAAGACACAAATACCACATCAAAGGGCTCAGAGTTCAATGCATTCTTCACCTCTGTGTCCTTGCCTCTTCTGTGCAGGACAAGGTATGGTTCTCACTTGCTCTCTGTCTGGGCAAGGTGTGGCTCTCACTTGCTCTGGTGCATGTCCATAGCGAAATTTCAAAATCCAGCTCAAAGATGACATTTTTTTTGGAGAAGCAACGCTTTCAAACACCTAAGAACCATTTGAATTTTTGGTGCCTCAGCTCTCCTAGCAATTACTGCCAGTCTTCTACCATCAACTTTCTCTCAGTACTCTTCTTACAAGAGACTGGCACACAACAGCCTCTGGGTTAAGTGTTGAAATGACAAACACAGCTTACCAAGGTCTACTTAAGTCTAACACCTGCAAAATGCTCTCTGCTGTGCAAGCAAAAACCTTACACATTAGAACTGTTATGAGTTTCCTGCAGTTCTATGATGTTCACATCCAGATTCTTGAAGGCATCTTTTAAAACTCTTTTATAAAATCAGGTTCTGGGGACTTACTTAGCTATAGAGACATCAATGTCAATGTTTTTCTCTACCACTGCAAAGGATCTGGATTATATCTATATTTTATTATCTTTTTTAGCATACACATGCCAAATCAGAAGCAAGAAAAGCTTTAATAAATGTATTTAAGAAAAAAAAAGATTTTGGGAGGCTTGCTGGTAGTACACACCTTTGATCTCAGCTCTCGAGGGGCAGAAGCAAAGTAGATCTCTGTGAGTTCAAGGCCAGCTTGGTCTATGAAATGAGTTTCAGACCAGCCAGGTAGACATAACCAAATCAAAACAAAAAAAGATTTCACAGGTCAGAGAGATGACCCGGTTGGTAAAGCCTCTTCCTGGGAACCCTGATGACCCATGGATCTCCCAGAGACTGTCCCTTGCAGTCCACAGGAACACCATGACAGGCACATGCACACATGCACAAACACTGACACAAAGCACACAGAACTGATACATATAATAACATCTAAAGGGCTTAATTTCTCTTCTTGACTTTTGGTATTTGATTTTTTCCAGAAAATCCAAAGAATTCATCAACATGCTAAGTCTCTATAACAAAACTTCAGGAAAGCAGACCTGGGAATTATTAGGCATAATTCATGGCCAGAACGACTCTGAGCTCCTTAAACGAGGGAGTTCATTGATAACCTGGCAGAAGGTAATAACCAACTCCTTTCAAGACTGAGACGCTCCCTCCCTCCCCTCCCCCATAAGTAATACACAATTTATAGGCCAGCTGTAAAAACTGTAGCTACTTTCATGGTGTTGCACATAAAGTACTGCTCAAACCAGCTCAATGTAAACAGATCAACTATGCACAGGATCCACAGTGAAACCTCCTCTGTGCAATCAAATCCAAGGCAGTCTCTGGCAGTGGCCTCTGCTCTGTCCAGATCTACCCCATTATCATCTGCCTGGGGCGATGGGCTCCTAACTTCCTTCCCACAAAAGAGCAAAGTGGCTGCTTTGGAGTAAAGGGCAGCTTTGGATTCAGTTCTGAAAGCACAAGTGACCCAGTACTGCCTTGTTTGTTTGTCTTGCTGTTGTTCTCCATAAGATTTGCCATTTCAACCTTAAATACTTCTGGCATGCTTTTCTACACAGGACTTCAGGCAGTGCAGAGCAGGGGCTGGGTTTCAGTTTCCTCTGAGGCTTGTTTACTGCCTCCAATTTACACTTTGCCTGTGGCAAAAACAACTCTTTCAAACTTCTCAGCTTTTTAAAACTCATTCTCTTTATCTCACATTCCAGCCCCAGCCCGCCAGCCCCAGTGTCTCTCTGTGACACCCCCCCCCCAACACACACACAAGAGTATATACATGCATGGATATAGCACACTCAGATACACACAACAGTTTATGTTCCCTTCTGTAAGCCTGTCACTTTGGCAAGGGACCTCTCTATACTTTACTGTTCCTGGGTGACCTCATTCAGTGTACCTTCATTCCTTGAGACAGTATCTTAACCACTTCCTCCTTAAAATGAACTGACTGCTTGCTTAATCACAACCTGGGACATCACCTTACAACCACCTCGGTGACTTGAACTGGAGGTCACCAGAGGCCAGCTGAGCCTGTGTTTTACTATCCTGGTAAAACAGGGGTGTCCTCTGGGGTTGGCAGTCACTCCCCACCCCACCTCCATCCCTGCTGCCCTGTGATCCCAGGTCAGGGTGTGCCTGGGCCTCAGAAGCCTTCCTAGGACAGCCTTCCTACAGGAGGGCCACCCCAGCTTCACCACCCTTCTTGTGGCAGGCTCCTGGAGATGGTGACAGGGAGAACCGCTGCCAGGGTGGAGTGGAGTGCGCTGCTGCGCTCAGCCAGTGTCTGCCACCCCTGGGCCAGCTCATCAGATACAGGCAACCATTCCTCTCAGGTCACTGCTTCCTTGGCATTTTGTCCCAAAGGTCTGGATGCAGATGCCAGTTAGTGAACAGCCAGGGTTGGTGACTGGGCAGCTGGAAGGTGAGGCCCAGCCTCTCCACCCTCCAGGGCCTGCTCAGCTGACCACAGTGCCCTCTCCTGTTCTAGCCGGTGAATTTCCCAGACCACGCCCACTCGGACATGCCTCCCAAAGCCACGCCCAACTCCCCGCCCCTCAGTTGCTCTTCTGGAGCCCCACAGTCCACCTCCTTGGCGCCTTAGGGATGGAAATCTGGCACAGGGGAATTGAGAGGGAGCCCAAGTGTCAGAGAGAAGGAGTTAACTACAGTAAACTATGAGACCAAATCTCGGATTGCTCAAATGTTGCTGTACAAAAGATCTCTGGTTATATCTGCCTGTCCTTCCAGTCTCTTTCTGTGTGTCTCTTTGTCTCTTTCTCTGCCATGGTCTCAAGTAGCTCAGGCTGCTCTCAGACTTGCTGTGTAGACTAGGATGACCTTGAATTTATAATCATCCTCCTCTGCTTCCCAGGGGCTGTGATTACAAATCTACACCATCACAAGCTGTTTATGAGGTGCTGAGAATCAAACCCAGTGCTTTTTGCATTCTAGGAAAAGTTTAGTCCAGTATGTGGCACAAAGGGTCTGTGTAAGAAATATTACTTCTATTCCATATTTTGGGCTATATGCAGAGACACATATTTTGTCTGATAAATTTTCAATGATCAAAAAACCTTTTAGCCAATTGTTAATCCAACAGTGGCTATCTGAGAATGGAAGGTTCAAGAATCTTGTAGTTGCTCAGTCCACAAGGCTGGATGTCTCCACTTCCTTTTTCCATATCTGTATGCAGACTTCCAGCAGAAAGTGCTGCCCAGATTAAAGGTGGGT
This sequence comes from Apodemus sylvaticus, assembly GCF_947179515.1. Classification (NCBI taxonomy): domain Eukaryota; kingdom Metazoa; phylum Chordata; class Mammalia; order Rodentia; family Muridae; genus Apodemus; species Apodemus sylvaticus. The sequence continues at coordinate 81,208,580 of NC_067485.1, read as the reverse complement.
CTTCCTGTCTCAAGGTCCGGATTAAAGCCATGCATCTTCCTATCTCAGAGATCCAGACTAGAAAAGGACTTATCTGCTTCACATTAAGCAAAAGTCCCTGCCAGGTGTGCCCTCCAGTTTAGGATTTTAGTTAATTCCAGATGTAATCAAGTTGGCAATCAAGAATCACCATTCCGAGTACTGACTATGGAACTTCTCACCAGGCAGATGCCCTGGAATGTTCTCCCACTGTATATCACACTGTCTTAATCTGATGCAGCATAGTAAGGTCTGTGAGCCAGCGAGGTAGAATATACAGAGAAGTGTGAGTCAGGCCTTGTTCTAAGTGGAGAATGAGCCAGGACATCCATGCTTCCAGTTTCCAGCGAGATGAGGAAGGTTGCAGTAAGCAGGATAGAGCAGCAAGCAGCAGGTCAGACACTTACACCATCCAGAACTCACTGGATGGAACCAGACTGCTGGAATGTCTGACCTGTAAGGAATGTCTGTCCCAGGCAGAACATCTCCTGGGTTAGACTCCCAGTTAGCCATTCCCACCACAGACATTCAGGTCTTCAGGAAGGTGTCTGGGAGTGAGTTACCTCCTCAATGTGTTCAGGAACATAGTGTTTATTCTGTAAGAATGAACTTGATTGTTCTCAGGAATGTGACATTTCTATTTGTGGGCTGCTTTGCTGTTCTCATGTCCATTTCTCACAAAGCCAGGGGTGGTGATAGCCCATTCCTGGACCAAGATCTTGGAGGATGCTCTTAGATATGCCAGGGTCTAAAGTTGGGGGAAATCCTACTTACAGATCCATCTTCTTAGTGAACTTAAAAATCACATTTTACTAATGTAATGTATAGGACACATGTGTTAGGCTTCTACAGCAAAATGGGCCAATAGGAGAGAGGGGGAAAGAAGGTACAGAGGGAGGGCAGGAGAAAGGGAGAGAGAGAGAGAGAGAGAGAGAGAGAGAGAGAGAGAGAGAGAGAGAGAGAGAGAGAGAGAGAAGAGGGGGGGGACAATGCAGGCATGTCTATGTTTTCTCTGATGTCATCAGGCTGGAATTTCAGGTAAGAATTACTATTGATGTCTAGAAACCAAATCCCAGAGGTGAGAAACTGAGGCAGGGTTTCTCTAATGCAACCTGGTTGAAAAAGTAAATTCAGTTTCGCTGAGACACTGAAAACGAAAGGACCCACCCACAATATAGAGAGTCATCTGCTTGACGCAGAACACCAGTCACATCTAGAATGGGTCTAAATGAAAGCATATTTGCCTAAATTCTGGGCATCCTAGTCTGGCCAAGTCAGTGTACACAGTTAGCTGTCACACCAGGAAAAACCTATCAGTTTTTAAAGGTTGTGGAGGGCTTAAGTGGCTGAGGCAGGAGGATCAAGTCTGAGGTAACTCTGGGTTACCTGGCAAGACAGCTTATTTTTATTATTTTTTTTAATTTGAAGAAAATTTAAAAAGAAATTGAAAAGGCACACGGAGCAGCTGGTGTTTCTCCAATCTCAGCCTGTTTCTGAGGATGTATCAGTGTGACCATGCTCCTGCCCGCCTCCCTTTACAGCGCTTGCTAATTCATGCTTCTGTCTTCTTGGTGGGGATTCCTCTCAGGTTCATCAGACTCCATAGAGGCAGGAAGAAGTTCACCATTTAGAATGTCCTGTATCCTGGGCAGTGGTGGCTCATGCCATTAATCCCAGTACTTTGGAGGCAAAGGTAGGCAGATTTTGAGTTCCAGGCCAGCCTGGTCTACAGAGTGAGTTCCAAGACAGCCAGCACTACACAGAGAAACCTTGTCTTCAAAAACAAAACAAAACAAAACAAAACAAAACAAAACAAAACAAAACAAAACAAAAGAATGCTTTGTATTTGTTTCGGCACTGGCCATAACCCCTCTACTCTCCTTCCTCATTTACTAGTAAGTGCGATTACCCAAGGAAGCTCTCTTTCTAGTGAGACCATAACCCTTACCCACAGCACGTCTGAGTACAATAAAATTCTCTGAAAGATCAATATCCCTTCAGAACTTCTACTGTCTCAGAGCCCAGCTGCCACATCCTGAGAAACCCTCTTTAGTTTGTGGAGGAGGAAGGTCATGATGGGGAGAACCAGAGGCCCAAGCAAAGGCTGGCACCAGCTGCTTGTCTTCTGAGCGATGTTTCCATGGGTGTTCTTCCCAGCTGAGCTCCAGGAGAACTCAGCAGCACGTGTGACCATGATCCAGGAGGATGGTGAGCCAAGCCAATTAATGCACAGACTCATGGGAAGTGATGGAGCAGGGCTGTGGAGGAGGCTCAGTAGGGAGAGTGCTTGGCTTGTGTGCATGAGGCCCAGCACTGTGTAAATAAAGCAGGTGGTACATGCCTGTGATTCAGCATGGGGAGGCAGAGGCAGAAGGATCAGGAGTTCAGGTTCACCACTAGCTTTATGTTGTCTGTGCTTCATCATATCTCATGGCCCACATTGCTCATTGTGCCATTCAAAACCCACAGAGTAATAGAAACATGTTTCACTGCTCCTACTGTATTCTTGACCCTGTGAATGTGAGAGCGGCAAGATGTGGCTTCTGGTCTCCATTGTGAGCAGACTTGGCCGAGGCAATAAAGCAAAGGTGCTTTGTGAAATTCAGAGAGGATAGGATGAGGTAACTCAGAGGTACACACAGGATCCAGCAGATTTGCAATGAAGCCACACACAGCTCTGTTTCAGCAGGATTACTAGTTACAGGCACTCAGTGAGGATTCTGGGCTCTTCAGTTCTGATTTGCTCAGACTGTCCATGACCAGCAGATGGCGCCAAACGACTGTCTGAAGTCAATTGGCAGTTCCTCTCAGGGAAAAATCCAAGTTGAGTCTATGCAAGGTCAGCATTTTTATGGAAATCATTCTGTCAGATTAAGACCTTTTGATTTGGCCCATTTTAATAGTACATATGTATCAAAATAAAATCAGACAAGGAAATGGCCTCCATTGTGAAATTGTGGATTCATGGGAACAGAGGTCAGGAAGTATGTATGACTGTATGCATATATATTTTTTATTTTTGAGTAAAATTAAAAAATAAAATAGATGAAGAATGGAAGGTTTGACATATTTTTAAAGGGCAAAGGTACGATTGTTTACCACCCTTGAGGCAGTAGAACCTGGGATAATGGAGCCTAAGATCTGAGACGGACTAAAGCCTCTGGCTTCACTCAGAGCATCAGACAATCTATACTCTGAGAGTTAAGAAGAACCACAGGAGTATAGTTTACAGTCACAAAGACAAGCCACACGTGACAGAAACATGTTCGTCTACACAGGCATATAAACAACAATAGCCAGGTAAAATGAATAATCTGATGTAAACTCCCTCCTATCCACTATACTTGGGAGGGACATGAAAACACATTTCAGGAACAAGTCTGTGTTAGGAAGAAACAGGTCACAGGACTCTAGTTTTCTTGGAGTTTTCTCACAGAATTATCCTCAGTTGACTGTGTGGACTGTGTTCTGACATAACAATATTTAGAAGAACTTCTGAAGAGATATTGGAGGAGAGACAGAGAGAGAGAGTTCAAGTGAATATGAGAGCCAGGCCTCGATATGAAGACATTCATTAGAAGCCCCAAAGAAATGACTCAAACCTGTTTGTTCCAGTTATCCTGGATGAATATTGACTAAATGGAAGATTGGGGGAGGGGCTCCAGCTCATTCAGGGACCATCCTGAATTCAGCTCCATCCTGTGGAGTTATTTGTATTAAGAGACTCAAATCTAGAGCTGGGACTGGCCACACTGGGCAGGAAACTCACTGGTGAGTCTGTGGGTCAGGAATGGTAGTGCATTCAGAGGAGAGGCAGGAGAATGATAAGGTTCAAGACTGGCTGCCGAATGAGACCTTGCTTCAAATGTGAAAAAAGATGTTGTCATCTGATAAAGTGGAGAATACAATGCCACACGGTGCCATCTAATGTGGCCGAGGAACCCAAGGCTCAGTTAAGAAGCCACATCTGGGGACTGGGGGTGGCATATAGCTCAGTGATAGAGTGAGTGCTTACCCTGCAAGAAGCCCTGGGGAACACACACACACACACACACACACACACACACACACACACACACACACACACTTCGGTGTTCCATCACCTAATCTGAGACATTTCAGAAAGAAGACAAAAAAGAGCATCACGAGGCAGTGTTTCTGGCGCATCAGCATCAGCATCAGCACCAGCATCAGCATCAGCTGTCACACTGTACCAAAGTTCCCATCATCCCACCATTTCAGTTGCCTGAAAACTGAAGATCCTGTCCTGCAAGGAAAGGTGATGTCTTACACGAAGAGCACCATAAGGTTACTAGATTGGGTGTAGCTACAAAAACTGAAAGAGAGGAACAGTCTTTATGGTTTCTTCTAATTAATAATTTTAGAAATCACCAAACCATGCAAGATTTCCTAGTAAATCAGCAACTCAATTCTGTGTCCTAAAGACTCATCAGCTGCTTTTAAATGTCCAGGTTCCCACCTGAGTGCAAGGCACATGCCTGCAATCCTGGCACTTGAACTGAGGCTGGAGGATAGCTTGCGTTCAACATCTCAGGACCAGCCAAGGTAATGTTGTGGATCCTTTATCTTAAAAAAGAAATAAAAGGGTATAATTCTAGAAATTGTGATCAAAGAGTTGACATTTCAAGCAATAACTTGAAGATGAGGACAGTAAGACCTATTTCTCCTTTGTCCAGCCTGGGCTGAAAGTCATGATTTTCCTGTCTTAGCCTCCTCAGAACCAGGATCAGTACACATACCACACAAAGCCAGATAATTCCCAGAGAAATCTTATCATAAGCAATGGTTTACCTATTAGAGAGGCCTTCAAACTCAGTGTTCATTCATTCTTTCTTTCTTTCTTTCTTTCTTTCTTTCTTTCTTTCTTTCTTTCTTTCTTTCTTTCTTTCTTTCTTTCTTTCTTTCCTGAACTTATTAGTTCAACGCCCATTTCTGTGCCCAGTTATTCTGATGCCAGACACAGCATATGTAAGGAAAACTCAATTCTTGCAATTTTTGCTGGGCAAGATACATACACCTGTACACACACACACACACATACACACACATACACACACACACACACACATATACATTGTGACATATATATGAACGTAGAGTATATATTGTCACATATTATGTGAATAATTATAATGTTGGATACAAGTACACAGTCTTGGGAGAAAGAACACAGGAGATGACATCTTACAAATATAACAATTGGAAGGACAGGAAAGCTTCCCAGTAGCTCTCTCAAAGGATGTGCACAGCTGCTTATCATAGCAAGAACAAGCACTGTTCAAATTCTCAGATAAATGCTAGCAGCATTGTTGATTTCTCTAGCTAAATGATGTAGGGCTATCAGAGGTTGCTGCTCCATCATACTGGTCCTAAATTGACTCTTGTCACAACACCTATCATTCCTCTTTCAAGGAGTGACTGTGATGCCAGTTGGAATCTTGTTTCAATCTGAAAGTTGGCCTTGAGGGAACAAGCACAGAGAGGCAGGAGGTAAATAATTACAGGGCAGAATTAGTGTGAGGGGCGGCTGTGCCAAGAAACAGGGAGTAATGGACAGTTACTTCCCATAGAACAATTTCTGTTGTTTACTCAGGCTGGGAGAGGCTACAGGACTACTGTTCCACTTACAGTTTTAGGGCACTTATGCACCCCAGTCTTCCCCTCTGAGCAAGACACAGGGAACAGGCAGGCCTTCCTGCATGGGATTTTACCTGGAGAGACCTTGCTGTGGTGTGGAGGTGGGGAACGCTCGTCATTTTTCACAAAGGACAAGAGGAATTATGGAGGAAATAAATGAGAACATGCACCCACCCGCTCCTGTGGGTGACTCCATGATCCCCTTTCATAGGAGCCAGATTCTCACACGAGGCTTGATATCTCTGTGGTGGTGGCACACAGCAGCACAGGTTTTGAAGGTAGCTCATATTTTTCTTCTTCACCTTCTTCAGGAGGTGATGCCAGTTATGAGGGGGGAAACTAGGCCTGCACCCTGTTTCTGGCCATTAGTGATGGTATCTTCAGGAATGATGGCCTCTTTTTGGATGAAAGGGTTTTCCTCCATGAGAGTCTCTTTCTGCAAGATATCCCCAGAGGAGGAGCCTGCAAGGGTTATACTCTTAGCAGAGAGCAGCAATCCCCAGAAATAGTGTTGGGGACTGCAGGAAGACACATTTCTGTCTGCTGTAGGGGAAGAGGTATATAGAAGTAGATGTGGCTGGACATGTTTAGTTGGCCTACAAGATAACACAGTCTTGAACTATGAGAAAGTCTTCCTGATATCCAACCTGCTGCTCATGAAGTCATCAGCGACAGGGCAGTCCAGGTGGGAGAGCTGGAGAGGGTTGGTCATGTTTGGCAGCACATAGCATGCCTTCTGACACCAGGCCTTAGAGTCTTCCTATCCTCCCTCCTGGAGTTTAGATGAATGTGAGGACAAAATGAAGGATGTGAGAAGAGGCTCAGCTCTTCTTAGGTAACCAGGGAAAGAGTGGAGATCTTCCAGCCTGACTGCATGCATTTAATGGGTTTCATTTGGTGGTGGGAGCAGTCTCTCCTGGGTGACTGGTATAGAATCAGGTAGGTTGCCATCACTTCATTGAATTTTTGGTCTCTCGGAGGCTCAGTGATAATACCTTCAGGCTTATAACCCATGACTCATTGCCCTTTCAATGAAATGGCTTGGTGTGCCTGGGAATGTCCATGTGGATGTAGGTGGTAAATATCCCTGCCTGTCCCTGATCATTGGGCGCATCATGATTTGGCAGATTGTGGGCCTCCTGTTGGGACTGATGATTAGAATTTCCACTATAACATTGAAAATATTGATGAAGGATGAATGCTGAAAATTGCTGCAATCAATGATCTTCCTCCTCAGCTCTGCAAATGACCTATCTTGGAAAGGAAAGTGTCCAGTCAGCATGACAAAGAACAGGACTCCTAAACTCTAGATATCAACTGGGTAGCCCTCGTATTCCTAAGCTTAAAAGAATACTGGCACACAGTAGTGTGGTGTGCTACAGAAATCCATCAGCTTCTGCCCTGGGAAAACTTTAGCATCCAGGCGAAAATCACACAACTTGGCATTCCACCTGCAGTCAGTTACAATGTTAATAGCCTTTTTGTCTCAGTGGACAATGTCATTGTCATGGCAGTACTGCACTGTTTGTAGTACCTGGCCAAACATTCTTTGAGCTTTGCTGTCCTCTGAAAACCCACATCCCATGATTCGGGTCTAGAAAGTTTCCCTCTGAGGTGTGCTCCATCACCAGGTAGGTGAACTTTCTTGTCTGGATCACTTGAAATAGTTTGATAATATTAGGATGGGTAAGAAATTTCATAATGTTGACTTCCCTAGTGATAAATGGGTTGTACTTTTTGACATTTTTCAGGTGTTGTATAGCCACACAGGTCAGTGTTGGTATATGGTAGGCCATTTTGACTATGGAAAAGTGTCCTTCACCCAGGGTCATCATCACCATATAGTCAGTGGTAAATTTCTCAATAGATTACAACTCTCCAGGTCCTGCTCCATGATCAGGCCCTCCTTTATATGCCTAGAACCAAACTTGCAAGGAGAAATTAAAAAAAAAAAAGACATTTAAAATCACCCCAAGGTATGAGAATAGGCTCAAATTCTACATGTAAATGATAAGAAAAAAGTCAGAAATATGTCAAACAATTCAGCCAGCTACTTTAAATGCTTGGGAAGGGAAGAACAAAGAACCTTCCAAGGCAGTGGATGAAAAATATGACATAGATTGGGTTGACAGGGACCAACTGTAAATGGAAAGGAGAAAAAAACAGGATCATAAGCACTAAGAGCTTATTGCAAAGGACAACCATCCTCTCCCCCGATCTCAGCATGTACTGTGATTAGAGGCACCAAAAATGTCAGCTTCAAGAGAAGTTATTAACACAAACCGATACCCCAAATCCCACACAATCCATCATCAGCCCTAGGATGATGAGCCAGATCTGGAGTCCAGAAGTTTGGCTACTTCTGCAGTGGACCAGCATTTGTTTCCTAGGAACCAGGCAGGTGGCCCACAACTACCCTAGCTTCAGCTCTAGGAGATACTCTACCTCTGGCCTCTAAGAGCTCCCATAGAGCACACTCACAGTTGCTATACAACATTTACAATATTGATACAAATCTTTCTATATAATTTTATTAACATTACCTTTCAGGTCAGAAGAGGGAATCAGATTCCCTGAAAGTAGAACTACAGGCTGTTCTAGTGAGAGTTTGTTTACATGAATAACCTAGTTATGCTAAGTGAGTTCTAGTGAGGGTTTGTTTACATAAATAACCTAGTTATGCTAAGTGAATATGTTATTGTTTTAATTCTAGGTATGTTTTAAGAGGCTTACAACTACCTGTCAGTTTTGATCCAGGAAATTGGACTCCTTTTTCTGACCTCCACAGTTGTAACCTGGGATGTGGTACTTAGACATGGAGGCAAAACAGTCACACACATGAAATGAAAGCAATAAAATATTCTAACATAGCAAACATAACATAAGAATTATTAATAAAACTTAAAATGGAAGAAAGAACATGGAAATGTAAACACATAAATTAAGCCAGCAAATACAGATTCCAAAACCAAAAAGTGCAAATCAAGTCACCAAAGGGGAGAGATACTATGTCAGGGTGCACCAGCTCTTGAAAGTCCAAGCGTAATCTCAGCATGTTCACACTCCACTTGGTTTCCAACCAACCAACAGCTTCTGTACCTGCAATGATACAAGGCAGCCTCAATCAGGGCTGTAATTGGACAGGTATCTATCAGTTGTCATAATGGTTCCTTGTGAGATCAGAGCAAGAAACAGAATTATAGTGGCTGGGCATAGCCCACTAGTTTTCCTCTGTTTCTGTCTTTAATTAGAGGAAGGCTAGTCTTGGTCATTGGGGAACTAGAGGACCGGTTTTATTCAAATGACTCCCCAATGTTGCCCAGTGACCCACTTCTGCCTGCTATGACCACTGCCCAAGGGGCATAATTTCTTCCAAATGGTACCACCTGGTTGGAACAGTGTTCAAATGTTGGACTATCTGTGGGACTTTAGAATTTATTTCCTCATTAATAAGCAGAGAAGGAATCCTAAGAGTGACAAAAGGGTCCAGAGCTTTAGCCCTACCTTGTTTATGGACTCTGATGTTCACTGGCAAGTAGTTGGACAGTGTCTTGCTTTTGCTTGGACCACAGCCTTTATGATAAGTTTGTCATAACTCATGTCTACAATCAATGTATTCTATTTACCTTTCTTTAAACTCAGACTGATGGATGCTTAAGGATGGTAGTTCCTGACTATATTGGTAGTTGTGACAAAATACTGTTTTTCATGATACTCCTGGGCATGAGACAAATATCTTTGGGTCTGAGAGAATGATGACACCATTGGTTCCATGTTCTCCTCAGGCCTGAGACTTCTCACCAAAGCTCAGGATCTAGAGTCAGTCAGCTGATATGTTCCAAATTATCAAGAAACATCTGTCAGTCAGAAACCTATAAACAACAGATGTAGTAGATGGTGCCATATCCTAGCACTCTAGGCCATTCTGATTTCAAACAAAAAGCCTTGTCTTTGTCTTCATAAACAACAGAAACTTTTTTCTGCTTGTTTGTGCATCAGGATGTTAGCAGGGCAAGAACACTTAGCCAACAGATTGTGTACCAAGACTGATTTCTAAGTCTAACTGTACAAGATGGTCAAGAAATACTATGAGATCAGTCTATCAAGCCCTTTGGTAAAGGCCACATGTTCTGTTTGGTAACAAATCTCTAGTGTTTATGAGTCCCCACACTTTACCAATGTTGAATTGGGATTGAAATTTGAAGTGGGAATTGGCACAGACACACAGGACACATCTAGTCATGATCAGGCTACCTGTGCCCAGACTGAGGAGAGTCCTTCAGAGTATTCTAAAAGACATCAGACATAGTGAATGTCAAGAATGTCTCATAAAGATGAGCCCATGGTAATAAAAAATGTATGAAAGTGGAGGCAGGAGGATTAACAGTTGAAGTAATATTTCTCTGTATACTCAAAAATGATGAGGACAGCCTATACTCTAGGAGACCCTGTCTCAAGAAACCAAAACACAAAAGCAAGGGGAAAAAGGAAGAGAAATAAATGCTTTGGTTTTCTATATGATCTGTGTTCCCAAAGCTTTAAAAATTAATGGTAAGCATTAGACACATTGTGCATAGATCCAAGAGAGTGTGACATCTGTGATTGAGGTGCAAGGGTTGTGGTGAGCCATTTCATTGTGTCATGTGTTTGAACAAATTCTACTGTCACCTCTCACCAGAAAATGTCATTTTTACACATTAAAGAAACCACAAAGGACCCACCCAGAACCACGTACATGACAGATACCACAGGAAACGAACTACAGTTTAGTAGAGGTCAAGGAGGACATTCTATCTTAATAAAATGTTCATAGTCACCTGGAAGCAGCACATGTGTACAAATTAAGCACATGTAGCCATACTAAGCACTGGCTAGCAATATTTTTTATTGAAAAAAATCTTCATTTACATTTCAAATGCTAAAACCTTTCCTGGTTTCCCCCCTCACCAAAAACCCCTAAGCCCTCCTCCCAACCCCAGCCTTCAAATATATGTCCCTCCACACAACCCACTCTATGCTCCCCCCACCCCAAGATTTTGCTTTGTTGGGGGGCATCTATTGAGCCTTCACCAGACCAAGGACCACTCTTCTCACTAATGCTCAACAAGGCATTCCTATGCCACATTTTTAGCAGGAAAGGTGTACCCCTTGGTTGATGGTTTAGTCCCTGGGAGATCTCGGGTGTCTGGGTTGCCTTCATCATTGTTCTTCCCATGGGGCTTTAAATCCCTTCAGCTCCTCCTGACCACCCACCAACTCCTCCATTGTGGACCTCACACCCAGTCCATTGGCTGCTAGCATCTGCCTCTGTTTGTGTAAGGCTCTGACAGGGTCCTCCAGAGACAAGCATGACAAGCTTGTTTTGGTATGCACTTCTTGTAGGAAATAATAGTATCCAGTTGTGGTGACTTTATCGGATGAAACCCCAGGTAGGGCAGTCTCTGTGACCTTTCTTTTAGTTTTTTCTCCATGCTTTATCTCCTTTATTGCTCCTGTGAGTGCATTTTGTCCCCTTTCTGAGAGGAACCAAAGCACCCTCACTTCAGTCCTCCTTCACCTTGAGCTTCCTGTGGTCTGTGAATTTTAACTTGTTTATTTTGAGCTTTTGTGCTAACATCTACTTATCAGTGAGTGCATACAATGTGATTGGGTTACCTCTGTCAGGATGACACTTTCTAGTTCCATCCATTTGTCTATTCTAACAAGCTAAACCTTCACACAATGAAAGGAGGCACAGGTACTGTCCAGCCATGGACACCAAAGCCCTACTTGCCAGGTCTCTAATCAGATATTTGTTTTTTGAGAGTCACAGAGGATAGACCCTCCTTCCTCAGCAACACCTTGAAAATCAAGAAAAAATCTGAAAAGGTCTTTGTTGCTGAACATTAGAGATTCTGCTCTCTACTGCCACTCCACTAACAGATGAAAAGATTAGGATTGGAGGAAGGAGTTCTATTCAAGCCTAGTTTTGGAAATTTGGAGAGACTCCTTGTCAGTAAAAACATTCCCTCTCTTTCTCCAAATGGACATATGTTTGAGTGGGTCCTGAGGAGTGCTGGTCAGACCATTCCAACAAGGGGCAGCTTTTATTCCTGTACATGATCTTTGAGCTCTTTTGGCAGCAGGACTCAAGGACACACGCTTGATCCTTTGCTTCAAAATTCATTATTGCCCTCATCTCCTGTGCCTGATAACACGCTAGCTTTAGAACCACATTTGTTCTCCTTCAGATAGAAGATAACTATTCAATGGAATGACAGCTGCAGACCAAGTGACCCAAGTAGATGAAGGGAAATGGTATGATATGTCCCACTATGGAAAGTTCTTTCTGAAAGTATAAAACTGGCTCGTTATATTCATTCTATCCTTGAGTTCTATTAACTTGCCCACTTCCATATTTAGCATCAAATAATTGGGATCTGAACATTTCCTTTGACACTTGCATGGAATCTTGACTTTAGAACGGCCAGGAAGATTCTAAGACAGGAGGCAGTTTTCTTCTAAAGCACAAAGACATATTGATGCCTTTCCTTAAGTACATCAAATATGGCCTGTCAGTCCTCTAAATAGGAGGACTTGATACCACTGGGCCTGTCCTTGTAAAGTAAGTGTCTGAACAGAAAAAAGAAACACTGAGGTACTTATAAGGAGCAGGCAAGGGGAATGTGTGAAATGCTCTTCAAGTTTATGTCTGGAAATGTCACTGTGAGATTGCTCATGTTGTATCATTATTATAAATTACTGTTCAAAATTAGTGAAAGGAATAAAGACGTGCAACATATGACAATGTAAAATAGAGTAAAAAAATCTAAAAAAATTTCCTCTACTCAATCTTCAAATGAAGAAAATACAGGAAGAGGGGGAAACTTAGTTTAAATCCAGAAAACAAAACTCTCTAAAATGAAACATAAGAATACAGAAGAAAACTCACTGTGTTCACATTCAACAATTCACAAAGATCCAAGTTCAGTGGCTCACCAGCATAGAAATCAAATTGCTTTCCATCCATCCATCCATCCAACCAACCAACCAACCAACCAACCAACCAACCAACCAACCAATCGACCAACCAACTAACCAACAGCAACTGTATTATAAGGACAGGAGGCATTCTCAGCCAAAGCTGTAACTAGCAAGTAAAAGACCTCACAATGGTTCCTTTTGAGGTCAGAGCTGAAATGGACCAATAATGGCTGGGTTTAACTCATGGGTTTTCTTTGTTTTCTTTCCTCAAGGAAGGATTGGCTCAAGGTCAGTGCATACTTCCTTGCTTATGTCACTACTAATTGGCTTCTCTGGGCATGTTTGGACCACTCTAGCTCCCTTGGCCCCTTTTATGATTTTTAGCTGTATTTTGTGTCTTCGATCCCTCTGGATTATAAATCCTGGTACAGTTTAGGCTTCCCTTATTCCAAGTCCTTAAGATCCTCATGGTACTGCCTTTAAATTACTAGTCATTGCCGCCATCATCAATGTTATCTCCCACTACTAAGATTCTCTTTGTTGTCCCATCTGACCTCCAGTCCCTCTCTGGCATAGAGTCTCTCCTCTTTCTAATATTTTAATGTCAGTTAGGTCCTGCCATCTATGACCTGATGACCAATCAACAAGATCAACTGCCCATTTCCAGCTCTGAGTCTCCGCTGGAGAATGACCTTTGACTCTTGTCAGTGTTTTCATCTGCTTATGTCAGAGGAGATTTGTCATGTGAAGTGAGTTCAGGGATAGATGACACTGCTGAGACATTGTAGCCTTGAAGAAGGCTGCTTTGATCTCAAGGCAGCCTGGACTCACAGTACAACCTTGCCACCTTCAAGTAGGACCAAAAGGGGTAATCCTCACTAGACTTGACAGCAGTATGTCTAAGGTAGTAGCACCACTTTGGAGAATTAGACCTTTAGGAAACACTGGATTTTATAGTTATAGTCAATGGGAGGGTCACTCTTAAGGGACTGAGGCAGGTGAGTGATTTATTCTCAATTAGGGTCTTTCCATTGTGAGGTTTCTGTTGCTGTGATAAACACTGTAATGGTTATTTCTGCTTGTCAACTTGACTACATCTAGAATGACCTAGACAGTCAAGATATGAAGGGCGTACCTGTAATTCAGGTCCTGAAGGTGGAAGACACAGGCTTCTGACCTGTATATTGACATGGAGATCTTGAGGTATAGAGGCCATGAAAAGTTTAGGTTGATGTATGGGCAGTATAGGTCTTCAATCCCAGGAGACTGAGGTGAGCAGATCTCTGAGTTCAAGTACAGCCTGGGACAAAGCAACTTAATATGGTCCACACCTTCACATAGAGGCTAAAGTGAGGCCTTTGTAAGAAGCTAGACTCACTTTTCTTTGCCTGCTAGCTCCTACTAGCCAGCACATTTGTTGGAGCCTACTTCTTCAGGATTCCAGTTTATTCAGAAGACCAGGTAAAACAACTAGTCTCTTGGGACTGAGCAACTACTAGAGTTTGGGACTTCCTATTCAGAACTGCTTATTGATGGGTTAGCTGGATACAAACTGTAAGTCATTACAAAAATTCCCTTACTATATTGGGACATTGTATAAGTTCTGTGAGAGAACCCTGACTAATAGAAACACCATGAACAAAACTATCTGGGAAAGAAAGGGCTTATTTCTTCTCTCATTTAACACCGTAAACAGGGAGTCATAGCACAAACCTCGAGAACAGGAAATGAAGCAGCAATGACCACAAATGAAGGTTAGTCTCTCTGGGATTGTAACTTTCTTAAACAATGGGAAACCTAACCAAGGCCCTGTGGGTTCATTGTGATGAGGCATGCATCCTAAACCAATTGCAACAAAGAAAATGCCCCCCCCCCAGGCATGCCTTCAGGCCACTCAGGTAAAAGCAACATTTTGATTGAAGTTTCACAGGTGTGTCACTGAAATAACTGAGGCTACTCTAAGAAGGTTTCATTTATTAGTATTTGAGACAATCTCCTGTAGCCTTGTCACAATTAGGCTGTCATCAAATTCAGTATCAAAGATTCCATTTTACCAAATGAAGACTTAGGAGCTAGATGCTGTAGTCAAATCCTGGTAATTCACAAAGGCAGAGAAAGCATCCAACCAACCTTCCTCAACCTTCATCCCAGAAGGAAAATAATCAGTTCCCCTTCTCCACACTTCTTACAAACCCTTCTGAGTGGCCTACATTTCCATGACTTGTGCATCTCTCTATCCATCCTCCTGATTACCTCTCATTCTTTGCTTTTTTTCCCCTAGGTTCACTTCTTGTCAACTGGTTGCCTGCTCTGCCTCTTAACCTTTGGCTGACTCTATTCAATATTGTTTAAAATAAATAGAAAGGTCTTGGATTAAAGGTGTGTGCTAGGGCTGAGCCACACCACAATCAGGATAGGTTTTCCATTGTCTAATTTGGGGTTCACAGTGTGATCAAATATCTTGCAACATTTGACTGAGGATTTCCTTGAATTTCTGATCTTGTTGCTGCATCTCAAGCGTTGGAGTTACAGGCATGTGCCAACAAGTCTGGCTTAGAAATTTTCATTCATGTTCATGGATACATATTATTGTATTATTCCAAATGTAGGGTGCATCATGGTATCTTTAACTTCCCTATTTTAAATGCTTACTTTCATTCATTTACCTATTTATTTTTTTACAGTTCTGATATCATATATTCAGGACCTCGCATATAATTGAAAAGAACTTAACGCATATGCAATATCTCTGATTCCTTCTTGCTTCCCCCCCTTCATCAACCCTTGTTTTTGTTTTATGTTGTTTGAGACATGGTCTCTTTCTGTAGTCCTGAAGCTGGATACATACACCATGCTGGCCTTGATCACAGAAATTTCTAGTCCCTGCCTTCTGAGTGCCAGGATTACAGGGATATGTAAACATATTCAACAGATCCTTGGTGGTTTGGTAGTTTGTTTTGTTTTATTTGGTTTGGTTGTTGAGGCATGATCTTACTCTCTAGTTCAGGTGACCCTTGAACTTGATATGTTCAGCCTGGTCTTAAAGTTATGATCCTTCGAGCTTTTCTCCAAATGGTGAGATTACAGGCATAGATCACCATACTATGTTCTAGGGCCACATGTTTATTATTTCAAACAATGTCTCATATATCCCAGGCTGCATTTCAATTCAAATGTTCAGCCAAGTCTGTCCTGGAAGTTCTACTTAGAAGGTAGGATCTTTGAAATTAAAAGGACAAGGATCATTTTTAAGTGGTGATATTACAGCTATCATGTCCAGGTTGAATCTTTCTCTTTTATTATTATTTTATCACTCTTTGTTTATTTTTAAATGCATATGTTCATACCCATGGCACACTATACACTTGGAAACCAGAAGACAATTTGAGGGCCATCTCCCACAAGATAGTGTAAGTGATTGAACTCATGTCAGCTTGGCAGAATGCATCTTCACCCACTGAGCCATGTTCCTGGCCTTCATGTATACCTTCCAAGTTTCTAGTATAAAGCTGGGTATGGTATTATATGCCTGTATTCCTACCACTAAAGAGATAGTGTGGAATGAATTTTTAATCATCTTGTCTCAACCCCCCAGATGATAAGTTATTTTTCTTATTATTTGTTTTGTATAATTCCACTTTAAAATGCTTTATATTTAGAAGCAAATTTAGACTTTCAAAGGTTGCAAAGAGGAGCAAGGGAGAAGGTAAAGTGACTGCTGTTCAACCATTAAGACCTGAGTTGATATTCCTTTCATCCATGTAAAAGCTGAGTGTATTTAGACAGGTGGACCTCTGCATTTCACTACCCAGCCTAGTTAGTCTGTGAGGGCCAGGATTAGTGAGAGTCCTTGCCACAAACGTTAGATGGAGATAGAAAAAAAATAAGATAAACTCTGACCTTCGCACATGCATGCATAGCATATACACTCATATGACTACACATGCACACATAAATACCCACAATCTAGGGTGATGGATCATACCTGTAATCCAGTTACCAAGGAGGTGGAGTCAAAAACGTGAGGAAATAAAGAACAGTCTCATTACACAGTGAGTTCAAGGTCAGCCTTGACTATATAATACTCAAAAAGTAAAAAGAAAGAATGGAAGGAAGAAAGAAATTGAAAGTCAAAATAAAAAATACCTGTTTATCAGTCACATTTCCTCCAAACTGTCTTTTTAAATGTTTTCTTTTATATGAGTTGCTGTGGTCATGGTGTCTCTTCATAGCAATACAATGCTGACTAAACTGTAAGCCAAGACAGGAACTCAGGGTCCATGGTGGCAAAGGTCATGGAGGAATGGATCTAATTGGCTTCCTTTCTGTGTCTTGCTCAACCTGATTTCTTATGGAACCCTCTATCACCATCCACCCAGAAATGGCCACAGTAACTGTGGGTTTTGGTTTCCTACATCAATCAATAAATAGCTTCAGAGACTTGCCCACAGTAGAGTCTGATGGAGACAAGTTAGTATTAGGTCGACAAAACCTAAAGAGAATACAGATTTTGCATTTTGTCAATTCTCTACCATTGTACTTTGAGCCTTTAAGATTGTTATTACAAATTTCAATCAGCAGTCAAGAAAACAAACATCTCCACAAACTTTCCCATGAACCCCAATAGAAGCAATTCCTTGGTAGGGCTGTTTCCAGAGGACCCTAGCCTTTTCAAGTTGGTAAAAATACTAACCAGAACACAGAGTTTCTTCCCATTTTTGTTATTATTTGTAAGGTTTATTGTTAATAAAGTTGTTAAAATGTATCTGCACAGACTCTTTACTTGTATTCTTAATACATAGACTACTAGTTTTTAACATTTCAAAGTCCCTATGTGCATTTTAAAAATTGTAAAGATGTTTTTTCTAGACATCTGAAATTCAACATCTCAGTGTTTATCTATAAACCAGTAATTTCTGTACAAATTCATCTTCCATGTCTTTAGATTTTGAATAGCTCTTCAAGTGGTATCTAATTGTAATCTTAAGTAGACCACAACAGTGTATTCCCTGTTTCCACTGTCATTGTGGTGATGTCACCAGTTTGAAAATATTATCAAGAAGGAATAACAGGAATCTCATCAAGTGTGACTACATTGTAGTACAGTCAAGGCAGAAATGACTATGAACATGGGGATGCTTGATGGTGAATGAAGCACACAAAAATGACAGCAGTGTCATAATTAGTTCATTCTGTTAAAAATGTACAAAATTCTTCTTCTTTTGACTAACAGAGCCCAGGACAATGAAGTACACAGACAGATGCTGCAATTGTAAATGGAAGCCCATAGTTACCATGAGTCCTGAAAGCATGAACTTGGTTACCATGAACAGCTGAAAGAGAAAAGATATAAATACAGAATTAGAAAATATATACTTTAAACAGGCCTCAAGGAATGTGAACATGGTTATGGGGACAATCTGTGATAGAAGAAATATTTTAAGGAACTTTTTCAATGTTGGTGCTAAGGCAGAGAGGAATTCTGGACCTGGTCGAAATACTGGCTGTATGCATACTGTGTGGTCCTTGTACTCTCTTAGTCCTTCAGTATTAGTTTTATAAAGTCAAAAACCAACCCATATATATCATGGAATACTTATATACATGAAAATAAAAACTCAAAATAATTTGTGCAGCTTTTATTGATAGCTAATGGTATTAAGCACTAACAAAATTAACTCTATAGACTATGTTGAGTGGACATCTACTTCAGAAGAGCTTCCTATGAAGGATTTACCCCTTTAGTACATAGCAGGTTGATTTAATCAGTCTAGAACAGAACATTGATAGGTCTATGCTAGAAAGCACGAAAATGAGTCTTATTGTGGGAAGCCATAATGGACCCTCACTAACAGCGTGGAGGGCTGGCAGGGCAAAGGTCCTGAGTAAAACAAAGAAGAGCCTCTCCCCATGAACTGCCAGTTAAACGGAAGTTCTGAGATAACCACGGGATGTTCCAGCTTGTGCAAACATTGGATGTCTCCACCGGGCGACCCTTATCTCTTCCTGCTGAAACTGCCAAGAATGCCCCTACCTCCTTTGTTCTTGCCTTGAGGCAAGCTCTTCCTCTGGAAGCTCAAAACCTGTGAACCCCAGAAAATTAAACAAGACCTCGACAATTGAACCCTGCGTGGTCTCCTTTTTCTCTCCCCTGTACCCCCCCCCCCCGTTCCCCTTTGACCCTCAGGTAGCACCTCTTCGGAACCCTGAATAACTGGACCTGCTGGACAGGCCATCTTATCAAGAATTTTATAAACATTTGTGGATTCAAAATGATGAATGATTTAAAACATTTAGAACTAATAAATGAATTAAAGGAATAACTACAGATCATTTCACTCAGGAAATGTTTTGAATTATTTCACTAAATACAACATAGATGAAAATACAAAATAGACAAGTGTGAATTTAGTTACATTTAATTTCCATTTTTTGTTTATAACTTAGTTATTTTTTCTAATTATGCACATTTGTGTGTTTGTGAAAGTGCCTGAAGAGGCCTACAGAGGCAGAGGCATCAGCTCACATCTAAGAGGATTTTTACGTGTTTGTATATATGTGATTTATACCTGAGGTGGGAGCTCGAAACTGAGCTAGAACAGCTTCTGAATCATGTCTCCTACATCAGTTTTACTGCTGTTGCTGCTGCTGCTGTGATGCTGTGCTGTTGTTGTTGTTGTTGTTGTTGCTGCTGTTGCTGTTGTCATTGTTTTTAAAAGAGGGTACTTGCAACATTCCCAGGGAAAATCAGAAGCTCCAAATCAATTTTATAGCTCACAGCCTATTACCCTCATGTACTGATTACAGATGTGCATTAGGACTTAGCATTAAGCATTTTTAAATTCTGGGATAACTCACAAGTTTTATAATAAATGTATAAATCTCTACAAATAATGGGATTATACACTCTATAAGGAGATATAAAAATAGAAACATCTAACTTAAATCTTACATTTAAAAATAATTTTACTGAGACTGACCAGTCCTGTGTGTGTGATTCTCAACACCCAGCATTGGTCTAGTTGTACATTCTATGCACCAGCCCAGTCTGGTCAACCCTACTAACCGTAGCTGGTTATTGCCACATCAATCTCCAGAGTTTGCTTAGATATGGATGGGTAAGCTCCCTGGACCTGGCCTGAGGGACCCATACAGATTTAACCAATGGTACAATTCAATGCTTGAATCTTGTCTGTGATATGATGAGAACGTTATGCAGCTCTGAGTGATAGGAACATTACTTGCTGCTGCCATCCCCAACCTTGGATTGGGCACACATCCTGGACACCGATCTAGCCTTGGGAGCACTCACGATCCTAGTCTACATATGTCATCCTTATAACTCCAGACATAGATCAGATAACACAGCATGCAAAGCACCCCAACTAGTCTCAGTTATTTAGTCCATTCATGTGTTCTCTTGCTTAGTCCAAATCTTGATTAACTCTGTTTCTCAAATCAAAAATCAACACTGAATATCCAAAATATTGATCAACCCACTCATGCCTGAGTTGAAATCAATCAAGAGTGAACAACAACAACAGCAACAACAAATTTCTACTCAACAGAGGTGGCCTAGAATCTCACATTAGGCACACAACCAATAAAATATGTCCACATCCCCTGTCTCATCACAAAACACAAGCAAATTGATATAGCTCCCCCAAACTCATTAGGTCTCACAAAAAAAAAATGTTCTCAAACTAAAACTACCTAAATGAAGCCCAGGATACATAATTTAAAAGAACATTCATGAACTTCATCAAATAATTCAGGGAGTTTGAGGAAGACATCAACAACAACAGCTCAGTCAAAGTAGTGAGACCAATAGTAGAGACCTGAATGATGCCAAAGAAAACAACTACAACCACAAAACAATAAATGAAATGAAGACAATTTAGGATTTGAGAACTGAATTCAGCAAAAGACAAATGGTGAAAAGAACTCAAGCTGAAATGAAGATGTAATGGAAAAACTACTCAGGCAGAAGCCTCATAGGTAGAATGGATCAAGTTGAAGGTCATAGACTACTTGGATATGAAGTACAGGAATCAGTGCACACAGCAGGAAAAGTGAAGAAATTAAACACCTGAGAGGAATGTGAAGGATCTGGAAAACACCATGAAATATAAATTTTTGGAATTATATTCTTAGATGACTCCAAGGTTAATGGCACAAAATGTATCTTCCTAACCATGACAGAAGAAATGTTTTCTCAAAAAAGAAAAAAAAAGAAACATATCAACAGATTCAATAAACACACAGAACACCAAGTAGACAGAGGCAGGAAAAACCTCTCTATATTATATTCAAAGCACTGAATATACACATAAAAAGTATTGAAAATTGCAAAGGAAAAACCAGAAGACGCCTAAAATGAAAAATCCACCAGAACAGCAATGAAATTCTCAATGGAATTTTAAAAGCCAGAAGAACCTGGATTAAGGTAGTCTAAATTATAAACCTAGACTATAACACCATGCAAAATTCTCTGTCAGAGGTGGAAAAAGAAAACTTTTGCATGACATAAACAAGTTAAAATCCATCAAACCAGCCCTACACAAACCAACAGAGGCAATACTTCTGACAGAAGAGAGAAATACACATAGTCAAGAAAGAAAGCAAACAGAAAGCTGTACGTCCTTCACTATAGAAAGAAACCAAATGAAGCTGTAAGTGCTGAAACACCAAGGTAGTGCTAAGAATGTTCTCTCTCATTTTTGAGATACAGTTAAAATATGCATTTCTATTTTTGTGCACGTGATCCTTAAACATGCAAATCATACCTACTGCTGAACTCCAACTCAGCATGATTTATATAATTCAAACAGCTTCAGGTAAACTAACAGGCTGGTACCTAACCATTTCTAAGTTGTCCCTCAACAAAACCTGGACCTAACTCTAGTCTCTAGGCTAGTCCCCAAGAACACCAGAGTTTCCAGGTTACACCCTCAACTAGACCATTTTCTCTATGTTATTCCCCCAACAAACCTGCACTCCAGTTTACAAGCCCACCCCTTGACTAAGGAACACCTATGTAGAGTGGAGCAGAAGTTAAGTTTATGATATGACTTCCAGCACAAGCTCATTATGTTAAAAGGCCACATTAACAGTTAGATGCTTGCACATATGCTTCCTGCATGCTGCTTAGTATAAAGCTTTGCCCCACAAATATTCAGGGGCTCACCCACTGCCAAAACTGTTCTGCATGACAGCTGTACATGGGAGCGGGGGAGCCAAGCTAGCCCAAATAGAATAAAGACCTTGCTGTGAGTTGCATCAGATCAGCTCCTGTGTGTGTTTTGGGGATCACTAATATTTGCCTGGCACAACAAAATTTATAACACTTGTCAGAAAATCAGTAGTTAACATTGTGTTATTCTTTCATAATTAACTTTCATAAATGGCTATTACAGTTCGCATTCTTTCTGAGGTGTCTCCTGTGGCTCAGGACATCCCACAAGGCTCAGAACTAAAAGTATCGGTGTACTCTAGAGATTTGCAATGTGATTATCTCCTTGAGAGCAGATGAGTGGTTGTCACAATGCACCCACAGAAGACATACTCTTTTAGCAATTAAGTTCAGAACCCTCAACAACACCTCTGAGATCTGGGGACCTCTCCTGGATCAGATTACAACAAGGAACTTCAAAAGGCACAGGCTCTCCCACAGCAGCTGGCCTTGGAGCTGCAATCTATTTCACTAATCACCTCCACCAACTGCTCTGGATGCATCTGACACACCTACCCCAGAAGAATCTGTGTGACAAGTTTCACAGACTGAGGCATTTGACTTCAAAATAAGGATGTCTCCTGGAACTGGTTGTGGAACTCTCGGCTGGAGAGAACATATTGAGCCATAGTTCTCATGGCAATTTTTCTTTTTTGTTCTCTTTCATTCTTTTTCTTAGTTACAGGTTTCTAGTAGCCTAGAAAATTATCTTAAGCAAGAATAATGGGTATGAAACCACCCCTTGAAATGGGTTACTGTCCCAACCCACAGGACAGTCCACAGGGTTCCTGGTGCTACCTAAGAAGAAGTGGGGGTGGGGGTGAGGTGGGGGGGGATGGAGAGAGAAACACAAAGAGGCAGACAGCAAGTCAGTATTCTGATCAAACTGTCAAACTTTAATTTTCACACAAGGCATTATAAAGGCAAGCAAGCAGGTGTGGGGAGGTGTGAAGGGGGAAAGTCATTGTATTCGGGGAACAATCTCAGGGGGCTTGCATCATTCTTCAGGAACAGTTTCTCAGAATTGTCTCTCAGGATCTCAGGGAAGATTTGGCAGATGCAGTAGGAACTTGGCATCATATTTCAACCAAGAGGAGGTAAAGTGAAAAGGGGTTGCTATGGTAACCTAATGACAGGTGAGCTTCATTTGTTCCAGTCCACTTGGGTGAACTCTGTATGTACTGACCATCTTGCTTACTTGGCTAATTTTTAAACTAGTACATTTCCTTCAAAAAGTAGCCTAGAGAAAGCAAGCTGGAAATGGCTGAGAGGAGGGGGTTTTGAGATCTCTGTGAGAATGGCTCCTGGCAGGTTACTAACATGACCTTGTCTCCAGGGAAACCAACGCTTTACTTTTCAAATCGTTTACAAAATTATTATGATAGATAAAAACTTTCCCACCAATAAAATTTCATATGGCTACACGTGTGTCATTGGAGATGGGTTTTGGTATACAGTAAAGCCTTAATTAGAAAGAATTAAAATAGCTTAAATTTATGCTTTGAAGATTTATAAAAAAAATCAGGCATTAGATGTTAAGCAATAATTAACCATAGGGGCTGAAAAGTTAGCTCAGCGGTTAGGTTAAGAACACTGACCATAAAGGTTTACTAACTTGTCCTTGGGAATATACCACTAGTCTTGGATGACCACTGTATTAAACATATTGTTTTAGAATTGTTATATTTTTGATGATGATATTACCTGTTCTGTTTGTGATTCACCAAACGTAGTTTCAGAGTCATAATGCTTAGATGATTTTTGTATTTTACTTTGCCAAATAATTCTTGTTGGTATTCATCATTGTTTGCTGAATATGACTTCTAAGAGTTGTGCATGTTTGGTTTAATGAATAAAATCCCATGCTTGAGAGCTACAAAATACACTCAGATTCAAACTGCCTCTGTGTTTGTTGCTGTTTGTCACCATCAAATCCTTACCCACCTCGACTTCCGAGAACCCTCATCCCAAGGACCCCCATACCTGGCTGGTGTGGTCCATGGCATTCATCAATCCCTCACCTAGTACATATGCTATCCTTCTCACACCAAGCTTAGCACACTTCCTTTTAGTGACCAAAGCCTTGTTCTCTAGGCAACAGAAGTACTTTATCCTACTACTGACCATGTCCATTTGAGATGTCGTCTAGGTGACTTCACTTCCAACACATTGAGCTTCAAGAACCTGGAAGTACTTGCTTCTAGTTCACATCTATTCAGCCTGCAGATTCTAGGATTTGTGGAAGCCACTAGATTCACTTGACACAACTTTGGAATGATGGAGAAAATGTCTTGTAGTCACCAGGCCCCAGGTGTTCCTCATGTGTGCAAAGCTCTAGGTGGGTTTTCACACATAACATACACATGTGCTGTGGATAGTGGCTCACCATCCTCTTACAGTGCATTCACAGTGGCATTTCAGCCACACTTACAACAGTGGATACTAACACTCTTCACCACAGTTAGGGAATATACTACCTGATTATGCTGTTAGCTGATTGGATGTTTGGTTGTGTAAATTGTTAATTAACACAAAAAATAGATGTGCTAGTTATATAATACTGCATAACAAGGACAGTCTAGATTTAGTGGTGTCAAATGGCATTGATAACTTAATAGTTTCTGTGGATCAGGAATCCAGCTCTTGTTTACAAGGTCCTGTGACTCTGGGTCTGGCACCAAGCAAAAAGCCTGTGGTCTCCTACTGCAGAAGATCTGCTTCCAGCCAAAGCAATGGATGCTTTCCCAATACTCTGGTAGCTGCCTATGGATCACACATGGTAACCAAATTGGCAGTCAGAAATTTAAATTCTTCCTGACTAGGGGACCTGAGGAACATTCCTCCTGTCCATTCCCTAAGTTATTCACAACCTTTCAGGCTGAGGAGAGAGAGTTGAGAGGAGCTTCTGCTGGCCCCAGCCTCTGCATAGCTCTCTTCCTTCAGAGATCTGTGCTCTGGGTTCTTGTCTACCTTACCATCACCAGAATCAACTCTGTTTCACCAGATAAGGAGACTAATGACTCTGTTGGCTTCCATACACACGAGCAGGAATCATTCCAGACACTGTGTGTGGCAATCACAGAACCCATCCCACCAGCTTCCCTTCCACGGATCCCAAACTTGTGCTTAGAATTAGGCTCACACACTATGTATCATGACCACAGGTAGAATCTCACAAATTTTCTTTAGCATCCTGTTGCCAGACTTCTCTAGCTACCCATCTAGCACACCATTTGTATAACAGTTCATGAACTTGACTTGACTGAGACGAAACGGCTTTTCATGTCATTATTGGGAATATTGGTTAATCTTTTGGATTAACTTCGTGTTGTGTGATGGTTTTTTCCTTTAAACTTTAAATTTTTATTTTATGTGTGGATGGTTTGTCTATATGTAAGAATATACCACATGTGCACCTAGTGTCCACAAAGGCCAGGAGATGGCATCAAATCCTCTGGAACTGCAGTTACATGCAGTTGTGAGCCACAATGGGGTGTTGGGAATATGATTTGGGTCATCTGAAAGAGCAGTGGGTGCTCTTAAACATCCACTATCTCTCTAACACTTGATGTGTAGGGTTTTATAAATGGTTGATGATACTGTTTAACTCTTAATAATGTACGTTTCAAAAACTAGTGCCCTGTTTGTATCATAAATTTTTACAACCAGAATGTCTTATTTAATGTATTCAACCTTAACTTGTGTTCTCATTTTACAATGCTAGAGTGGAAACTAGAGCCTCGTGCATGCTGGGAAGCACTTCACTGTTGAGTTGTCTTCCAAGGTTAGATGACTCCCTGTCAGGTACATGCACCCTATCCCAAGAACATGAAGACATGCTCTTTTGTGTTCCTTACATTTTACATTCAAGTCAAGATCATTGATCTACAGATGTTTTGATTTTTTGAGACCAGATTTCACGGTGTTGCCCAGGCGGGCTCTGAGCTCACAATCCTTTTGCTTAGCCCTATGACTGCTGAGAACATGAGCTTATTCCTCTATCCTGTGTGAACCACCACCATCATCCCCCTTGCATTTCTGAGCCACATCTCCTTTTCTGGCTGACCTCATTCCAGCCTCTGCAGACTGTTCACCAGAAGAGTACTTCCTCTGTAGTTTGACTCTGTGGCCTTCTTGGTCTTGCTCAGGAAAAATTCTCTACAGAATTGATTTGGTACAATCTGTGGTTTAGCTGGTACCCTTATCAGAGCTGCTGCAGGATTGCCCACCCCTAAGGACTCTGCCCATCCATGTGTCACTCCTCAAACTAATCTTTTAGCTACCTTTTCTGTCAGACAAGTAGACAGAGCCACCAGAGAGAAGAACTGGTAAGGTTAAGTGAGACCAAACTCTGTGAAACTCACAATTAAGGTAGATGTGGGGCCAGCTCCCTGCCAATCTACCTGCTCTGGAACTCACTTAATCATGACACCCTACTGGGAGGACCATTGCAATCAGTCACTTAGCATAAAAACCTGGAATTCTCCATGTAATGAGGTATCTAAATAGGCTTGGGTGTTCAGCCACTGAGCTTCCCGTCCTGAGCATTCCTTCCCACAAAAAGTATTTAATTCCTGGCTCACCCTGAGAAAGGTGTATGCATTCACATTTATCATCAACACAGTTTGGATAAGCAAGGACCATCTCTTTCATCAGGGATTGCCACAGAGGGAAGGCCTTCATAATAAAGAGCAGTGCCTATGTCTCCTGGGGAAGGACTTCTTTCTTTTACTCCATGCTCTCATACTTTACACACAGACTTGGCACCAAACTGGGCCCTGCCCCCACACCCAGGCTCTGTCATTCCCTTCCTACATGGCAGGTGGACGACCAGAGGGGAAGTGCTGACCTGGGACCCCCCATTCCCAACTCCAGGAAATATTCCAGCAGGACCTAAGTAAACAGGAAACTGGGAACCACAGGAAACTGGGACCACAGCAATCATCCCTGACTCACAGATTGAGACCAGCATTACAGACTGTGTTCTGCCTTTAATGAGCCACTGTCTGGCAATCTACCGTGTGTGTGTGTGTGTGTGTGTGTGTGTGTGTGTGTGTGTGTGTGTGTATTTGTGTCTGTGTATGTCTGTATATGTTTGCATGACTATGTGTGTGCCTGTGTATATATGTGTGCCTGTGTGTATCTATATATCGGTATGTCTATGTGTGTGTATCTGTATATTATTTTTGTTTGTGTCTAAGTATTGTGTGCTCCTTTGTGTATCAGTGCCTGTACCTGTACTTATGTATCTGTATGTATGTTTGTATCTGTATCCGCGACAGTTTATGACTTGTGTGTATCTGTATGTGTTTTGTGTTGCTGTTTATGATGGTTTGAAAATGATTGGTATAGGGAGTGGCGCTATTAGGAGGCCTTGTTGGAGTAGGTGTGGCCTTGTTGGAGGAAGGATGTCATTGAGGGTGTGGTGTTGAAGACCCTCATCTTAGCTCTCTGGAAGCCAGAATTCTCCTGTTTGACTTTGGAACAAGATGTAGAACACTCAGATCTTGAAACACAAAGCCTGCCTGGAAGCGGCCATGCTCCCACCTTGATGATAATGGACAGAACCTCTGAACCTGTAAGCTAGTTCCAATTAAATATTGTCCTTATAAGAGTTGTCTTGGTCATGGTGCCTCTTCAAAGCAGTAAAACCCTCTCTAACACAGTGTTTTTATATGTACCAATTTCTGTGTGTGTATCTGTGTATCTGTGACAATATCTGAAGATTCCTTATTCTATATCCCTCCTTCCTGATTCCAGTAGTTAATGAGTCCAATAACTTGAGACTTAGAATAATGGAATTTTTGCAATAAAAAAGCAGCTACACAGGCTGGGGAGATTGCACAGTGGTGCTGAGCATGTTTTTTTTTTTCCAGAGGTCTTAGGTTCAATTCATAGCACACACATGACAGCTCACAGTTGTCTGTAATTCCAGTTGTATGTGATCTGACACCCTCACATATACATACACACAGACAAAACACCAGTGCACATGAATATACATATTTTAAAAGCAGCTACAGTTAATGTCTAATGTCAACAGATGTATAGATAAACCCTCTGAACCTATCTTTGTTGACATTCTGGGGACATATAAAACATTATATTTTGTTGGCATACAGATGGTCCACCGAGCAGCCCAGGGCCTGGGGTCAGTCCAAGGCAAATGCAGGAACGCTACTATCAGAAACCTAGGCAATATAGTAGCATCTGAACCGAACTCTCCAACATCAGCAAGTCCTGATTATGCAAACACACCAGTAAAACAAGATTTGGATTTAAAATCACTGTTCATGATGCTGCTAGAACACAAAAAGGACATAAATGAATCTCTTAAAGAAATACAGGGGAATATGAATAAGCTAGAAACCCATATAATGGAAACACAAAAATCACTTAAAGAAATTCAGGAGAAAAAGTCTCAAGAGATAGAAGCCAATAAAGAAGAAACACAAAAAAACTTAAAAAAAAATGCAGGAGAAAGTAAGTGAAACAGCAGAAGTCATGAAAGAGGAAACACAAAAATCTCTTAAAGAATCACAGGAAAACACAAACAAGCAAGTGAAGGACCTAAGCAAAACCATCCAGGATCTAAAATCAAAAGTAGAAACAACTAAGAAATCACAAAGGGAGACAACTTTGAAGATAGAAAACCTTGAGAAGAAATCAGGGGCTATAGATGCAAATATCAACAACAGAATACAAGAGATGGAAGAAAGAATCTCAGATGCTGAAGATACCATAGAAACCATGGACTCAACAGTCAAAGAAAATGCAAAATGCAAAAAGCTTGTATCCCAGAACATCCAGGAAATCCAGGACACAATGAGAAGACCAAACCTAAGGATTATAGGTATAGATGAGAGTGAAGATTTACAGCTGAAAGACCAGCAAATATCTTCAACAAAATCATGGAAGAAAACTTTCCCAACTTAAAGAGAGAGATGCCCATGAATATACAAGAAGCCTACAGAACTTCAAACAGACTGGACCTGAGGAGAAATACCTCTTGTCACATAATAATCAAAATCCCAAATGTACTAAACAAAGAAAGAATATTAAAGGCAGCAAGAGAAAAAGGCCAAGTAACATATAAAGGAAGACCTATCAGAATCACACCAGACTTCTCACCAGAGACCATGAAAGCTAGAAGATCCTGGGCAGATCTCATGCAGACTCTAAGAGAATACAAATGTCAGCCAAGACTATTATACCCAGCAAAACGCTCAATCACAATATATGGAGAAACCAAGATATTCCATGACAAAACCAAATTTACACAATATCTTTCTACAAAGCCAGTTCTACAAAGAATAATAGGAGGAAAACTCCAATACAAGGAGGGAAACGACACCCTGGAAAAAGCAAAATAGTTACCTTCTTTCGTCAAACCCAAAAGAAGATAACCACTCAAATATAAAAATAAAATCGAATATTACAGGAAGTAATAATCACTATTCCTTAATATCTCTTAACGTCAATGGACTCAACTCCCCAATAAAAAGACATAGACTAACAGACTGGATAAGGAAACAGGACCCTACATTTTGCTGCATACAGGAAACACACCTCAATGTCAAAGACAAAAACTACCTTAGAGTAAAAGGCTGGAAGACAATTTTACAAGCCAATTGTCTCAGGAAACAAGCTGGAGTAGCCATTCAGATAAAATTGACTTTCAACCTAAAGTCATCAAAAGAGATACAGAAGGACATTCTTGCTGGTCAAAGGAAAAATCCACCAAGAAGAACTTTCAGTTCTGAACATCTAAGCGCCAAATGCAAGGGCACCCTCATTCATAAAAGAAACTTTACTAAAGCTCAAAGCACACATTTCACCTAACACAATAATTTTGGGTGACTTCAACACTCCACTCTCCTCAATGGACCGATCAGGAAAACAGAAACTAAACAGGGACACAATAAAACTAATTGAAGCTTTAGACCAATTGGACTTGACTGATATTTATAGAACATTTCACTCTAAAACAAAAAAAATATACCTTTTTCTTAGCACCTCAAGGTACCTTCTCCAAAATCGACCATATAATTGGTCACAAAACAGACCTCAACAAATATAAAAAGATCGAACTAATCCCATGCCTCCTATCAGATCACTATGGAGTAAGAGTGGTCTTCTATGGCAACAAAAACAACAGAAAGCCCACATACACATGGAGGCTGAACAACAATCTACTCAATGCCACCTTGGCATACACTAGCAGCTTAACGACACACCTGGAACAAAAAGAAGCCAATTCACCCAGGAGGAGTAGAAGACAGGAAATCATCAAACTCAGGGCTGAAATCAGTCAAGTAAACAAAGAGAACCATACAAAGAATCAACAAATCCAGAAGCTGGTTTTTTGAGAAAATCAACAAGATAGATAGACCCTTAGCCAGACTGAAATGGGAAACTGGGGAAGACCCTTGAGGACATTGTTACAGGGGGAAAGTTCCTGAACAGAACACCAATAGCGTATGCTCTAAGATCAAGAATTAACAAATGGGACCTCATAAAATTACAAAGTTTTTGTAAAGCAAAGGATACCATCAAAAGGACAAATCGGCAACCAACAAATTGGGAAAATATCTTCACCAGCACTACATCAGATAAAGGGCTAATATCCAATATAAACAAAGAACTCAAGAAGTTAGACCCCAGAAAACCAAATAACCCTATTAAAAATGGGGTTCAGAGTTAAACAAAGAATTCTCACTTGAAGAACTTCAGATGTCAGAGAAACATCTTAAAAAATGCTCAACTTCACTAGTCACCAGGGAAATGCAAATCAAAACAACCCTGAGATTTGACCTTACACCAGTCAGAATGGCTAAGATTAAAAACTCAGGAGACAGCAGGTGTTGGCGAGGATGTGGAGAAAGAGGAACACTTCTCCACTGCTGGTGGGGTTGCAAATTGGTACAACCACTCTGGAAAGCAGTCTGGCGGTTCCTCAGAAAACTGGGCACCTCACTTCCAGAAGATCCTGCTATACCACTCCTGGGCATATACCCAGAGGATTCCCCAGCATGTAATAAGGATATATGCTCCACTATGTTCATAGCAGCCCTATTTATAAAAGCCAGAAGCTGGAAAGAACCCAGGTGTCCCTCAACAGAAGAATGGATGCAAAAAAAATGTGGTATATCTACACAATGGAGTACTATTCAGCCATTAGAAACAATGAATTCATGAAATTCTTAGTCAAATGGATGGAGCTAGAGAACATCATACTAAGTGAGGTAACCCAGTCTCAAAAGTTCAATCATGGTATTGAACTCACTAATAAGTGGATATTAGCCTGGAAAACTGGAATACCCAAAACATAATCCACACATCAAATGAGGTACAAGAAGAACGGAGGAGTGGCCCCTGGTTCTGGAAATACTCAGTGTAGCAGTATAAGGCAAAACCAGAACAGGGAAGTGGAACAGGGGGAGGGAAGGGGGCTTATGTGACTTTTGGGGAGTGGGGGTCAGAAAAGGGGAAATCATTTGAAATATAAATAAAAATATATCGAATAAAAATGTAGATTATAAAAAAAGAAAAAACATTATATTTTATTTGGTATGTAGATTTAAATTTATGTTGAAAATCAAAACATTTACTAATTCATCAAGACATTCATCCATTTGAAGTATAGCAAATTTACAGAGTTGTTCAATTATAAAAATCCAGATTGCGGATATTTCTATCACTTCAATGACATCCATACCCACTTTCAGTTAGCTAAGACCTTGATATAATCAATAATTTTGATAGGAGGTTTGAGACAGTGTCTCACTATGTACCTTGAAACTCACTATGTAAACCAGGCTGCTGTGTACTCCCCCAGCCTTTGAGCAGGGTTTTGGAACAAACCTAATGGCTAGGTACTACTACTCAGGCTTTGAAATTCTGGCCCATTGTTCTTCAAAGAACCTGCAGCTTCCTGTGAATACCTGAGAGCACCTGATTCTAGCCTGAGGCAGAGCACTCTAACACAATGGAATACTACTCAGCAATTAAAAACAATAAATCATTAAACTTTTAGGCAAATGGTTGAAACTGGAAAATATCATACTAAGTGAGGTAGCTCATACACAAAAGAACACACATGGAATACAGTCACTGATAAGTGGATATTAGCCCAGAAACTCTGAATACCCAAGACACAATTCACATATCATTTCCAAGAAGAAGAAAGAAGTCCCTGGTCCTGGAAAGGCCTCATGCAGCATTGTAGGGGACTGCCAGGACAGAGAAGTGGGAAGGGGTTGATTGCCGAATGGGTGGAGGGAAGAGGTCTTATGGGACTTATCGGGAGGGGGGAAACCTGGAAAGGGAAAATCATTTGGAATGTAAAGAAAGAATATAAAAAATAATAATTAAAAAAAAGATAAAAAAAGATCAAGGTGAAGTCCTTTGACCTGCCAGACCTACAGTTTACAGAATCAAGCAGGCTACCTGCTGAGCAGTGTGGAACAGTGGAGTCGCCACCCGCAGAGCAGACTTTTGACTTTGGCACAATGTTGAGAACAGTGCAGATGATGGAGGCCTGGCTTGTGAAGTTTCAGGGCCATGTTTTGATTGTGAAGATTCTATGATTTTTGTTAGCTGGGGCTGAAGAATCAGCTGTGATTAACAAGATACCAGAATCACTAATGTGAACCTTTGTGTTACTGGGACTGTAGATGCTGGTTAGCTGGAGCTAAGAAATTAGCAGTGATTAAGAAAAGACCAGCATCACTGGGGTTAAATTTTCTGAGAAGTGTTTTCTGAGAGTACAGAGGCTGTGTTCCAGAGACAGTCAAAGTTGTAACTTGTGCTGTGTGGCTGAACTTGGTAATGTGTAAGTCAGCCAGGTGGTACTGGGTTTGAAGGCATGAAGGTGTCCTGAAGAGCAGTTGAGGCTCCACATTGTGAGAGGCTTTAAAAGGACATTGGTGAAGGTGCAGGTTCAGCTGCAATTGATGGCACAGAACTGAAGGGTCATGCAAGTGATTTGAGGCTTGGCACCATGAAGAGAGCCTATGAGAAGCTATTGGTGAAGCCTAGTTACAGAGGAAGAAAACAGTGTTTTGGAGGTGCCAGTACCATGAACTGACCACCAAGAACAGCAGCAGCAATGAAATTCAGGCAGCTAGAGGCTAGAAGACAGGGTGTGTGCTACAAAGGGCGGGGCTAGAGAAGTGACCCAAGCCCTTGGAATATTCTAGAAGATTGTGAGTAGATCCCAGACATTGGAAAATTGGAATATGATTTTGCTTTTGATTGTGCTTATGCCCTGATATTTTTCTCTCTTGAAGGAAGAAAGTATTTTAGTGGAGCCCACAGTGAAGAGACTATTAATTGCAAAAAGACTTTGACTTTTAAAAGAGATTAGATATTATAAAGGGATTAAAATGTTAAGAATTTGCAGACTGGGACTTTTAAAGTTATTTAGATCTTGGGGATGAATAAAAAAGTAAGGGTTGAGGCTTAATAGTGATGTGTTTGTGTGTCAAATTGACAAGGGGTCAATTGAACTGGCTGCTTTTGTGTGTCAACTTGACACAAGCTGAAGCTATCACAGAGAAAGGAGCTTCAGTTGAGGAAGTGCCTCCATGAGATCCAGCTCTGAGGCATTCTCTAAACTAATGATCAAGCAGGGAGGGCCCTCTTGTGGGTGGTACCGACTCTGGTCTGGTAGTCTGGGTTCTATAAGAAAGCAAACTGAGCAAGCCAGGAGAAGCAAGCCAGTAAGTAACATCCCCCCTTGTTTTTTGCATCAGCTCCTGCTTCCGGACCTGCTTGAGTTCCAGTTTTGACTTCCTTTGGTGATGAACAGCTGTGTGGAAGTATAAGCTGAATAAACCCGTTGCTTCCTAACTTGCTTCTTGGTCATGTTTGTGCAGGAATAGAGACCCTGTCTAAGACAAATAGTTTCTTTATTTACATTTCAAATGTTATTCCCTTTCCTGGTTTCTCCTCCAAAAATCCGCAATCCCATCCCCACTGCCCCTGCACACCAACCCACTCACTCCTGCTTCACCTTCCTGGCATTCCCCTATACTGGGGCATCTAGTCTTCTCAGAACCAAGGGCTTCTCCTCCCTTTGATGTCCAACAAGGCCATCCTCTCCTACATATGAAGCTGGAGCCATGGGTCCCTCCATGTGTACTCTTTGGTTGGTAGTTTAGTCCCTGAGAGCTCTGGGGGGTACTGGTTGGTTTATATTGTTGTTCCTATGGGGCTGCAAGTTCCTTCAGCTCCTTTGGTTTTTATCTCTAGCTCCTCCATTGCAGACCTTGTGCTCAGTCCAATGGATGGCAGAGAACACCCACCTCTGTATCTGTCAGGTACTGGTAGAGCCTCTCAGAACACAGCTATATCAGGCTCCTGTCAGCAAGAGCTTGTTGGCATCCACAATAGTGTCTGGGTTTGGTGATTGTATATGGAATGGACCTTCAGGTGGGGCAGTCTCTGGATGGTCTTTCCTTCAGTCTCTGCTCCACACTTTGTCTCTGTATTTCATCACATGGGTGCTTTCCCCCCTTCTAAGAAGGACTAAACAGTTTTGTTGGAGATAATCTCTTCTGATGTGCTTTTAATGCTTCTGAATACCAGTGAAATCAAGCCACCTAGTTACTTGTTTGATATAAAACTAGTTCATTGCGTGTGTGTATGTAAACAAACTAATATCGGAGACCCCAAATGATTCCTAATTTGGCCAGTGTAAGCCAATTCTTGCCAGATCATTTGGACCCAGATACTAGGAAGCAAATATAAAGAAGATGGATGTATGGGCATGAGGCATAGAGTCAGGTGGTGGTCCAAAGGGAAATAATATCCCTTTAAATTTTAAGAGTATAAATTTTCCTTCTAGGAACTTACAGAAGAAAAGAACCTTTATCTTAACTCAAGGAAGAATTAAGCTAAAACCCAAATCACCTGCCCAGTGGCAAGACAGAATCCTCTGATCAAAGGGAATGAATCCAGGACATTGTACAAAGCTTGGTAATACTCTGCCACTCTGCTCTTAGTACGTAATTTTAAATATTTTATGTGTGTGTGTGTGTGTATGTGAGGATGCAGTGTAATGTTTGTATGGATAACAGAGGATAACCCAGAGAACACAGTTTACTCCTAGCATGAGAGTTCTAGAGGCCAAACTCACTTTACCAGGCTTGGAGACAACAGCCTCATCTACAGAGATACCTCATGGAAATCTGAAAAGAATTTCTCCCTATCTTCTCAAAATTCAGACCACCGTAGAAATAATGTGAGCTCATTTTACTTGAGCAAGTATGGTCAAGTATAACAAAGCTCAGTTGATTTTCTTCTTTGTTCATCATTTTGTGTCCCTGATAGAATTATGTGTTTGAAGACATTGGCTGTGAAAATTCTTAAATATTTTAACTAAACTGTCATGCAATAGTCCCAGATAAAAGATATCTCTAGAATAAGAATTGTAATAAAAATGGTTTGTATGGCAGAGAGAATACATCATTCAATTGTCAAATTATTGATTAGCATGTATGGGATTTTCATACACATACGCACATACACAAACACACACACACACAATTTACATTAAAATGTTTATGTCTCTAGAATAACTTGATGTAGTGACATGTGCATATAATCGTAGCACTCAGGGACCTGAAGCAGAAGAACCATGACCAAAGCAACTCCTATAAAGGCAAACATTTCATTGGGCTGTCTTAAAGTCTCAGAGATCAGTTTTGTCATAATTGTAGGGGGAAGTTTCATGATATACAGGCATACATGTTGCTGGAGGAGCTAAGAAGTCTACATCTTGATCCAAAGGCAGCCAGGGTGAGACTTTCATCTGCATGCAGGAAGGTGGATGCTCTCTTTCACACTGGTCAGACCTTGAGCATTAGAACTCAAAACCTGCCTACACACTGACACACTGCTTTCAACAAGACCATACCCGTTCCAACAAGATCACAACTCCTAATAGTAGCATCCTTTATGGGCCAGGCATCCAAACACATGGATTTATGGGGGACAAACATTTTCAGACCACAAAAATTCTTTAAAATAATGTGCCTCCTAGAGCTGCCTTCAGTCTTCTGTTCTCAAGATGTAACTCTTCCTCTGGCCTCTGCTCCATGGCTTCTTTACCTCTTCCTCCTAGCCTGGGGGTGTTCCAGAGTAGTTGATCAGGAGTATAGAAGCTATCACTGGTTTCTAGTTTAGACCCAATAAATGGGACCATTGTTTCATTGGAGTCTTCAATGTGGGTTCCATACTCATGTGAAGTGCTAACAACTTAGCAGAGTCTGTGATATTGTAAGAAGAAAGGGACTTTACATTTAAAGAATTCAGCATAAACTGTCCTGGGTATCATCCCTCTACTGCAACTGCTCCTCTGTCAACACACTTATCTCTTTGTAGCTTTTCAAAGCCTCTGAGAATTATAAGTGAGGAATTTCTGAGTTGAAGGATTTCAGCGTAAATGCCCCACAAGTCACCAATCACTATTTTCATGTGATATGATTTTTTCTTCTAAATATAAAAATTGAAGCCTCTCATATTAAATTAGGTGGCTATAGCCTCCATCAAAGCTGCAGTAGAGCTTTTCAGATGTGTTAATATAGTTAAAGCTTTTAATAGAAATCTCAGTAGCTCAATATGGCCATGAAATCATGATGAGTGGAGGGCAGTTCTATAGTCATAAGAAAATCTTAAACAGGAAATTATAGAGCATTCAGCATAGTTGCTCATGTAATTGGAAGGATTACCTAAAATATGTAGTCTCTGTCTTCTCTACAATTTGTAACCTCCTTCTTAAAACAGTATTTATTTATTTATTTATTTAATATTAAAGACAGTGTTTGCTGAATTGTTTGGTTTTTATTTTTTTTTATTTTTTCCATTACTTATTCACTTTACATCCAGGCAGACCTCTTTCCCCAAGTACCCCTTACTTACAGCCCCTTCCATATCCTCCTTTCCTCTGAGAAGGGGGAGATCCCTCCTGAGTTGCAAACCACCATGACACATCAAGTCACTACATTCCTAGGCACATCCTCTCCCACTGAGGCCACACAAGGGAGCCCAGTTAGGAGAACAGGGCCCACAGACTTTCAGAAGACCCAGGGACACTCTTGTACCATTTATTCATGGACCTTTATGAAGCCTAAGCTGTATATCTGCTGAATATGTGTAAGAAGCCTAGGACCAGTCCTCTCTGCATGGTGGTTTAGTTTCTATTTGCTCGTTGAATTGCCCTCCCAAAATAAATTAAATTGTATTTGATGCTACTTAAATTTTGGGGCCTGGAAACAACACAGTCAGCTGCCATGACATAATGTCAAGGAAACCTTTTAAACCTAACTCCAATGCATTCCTTCCCCCCCCCCCCCATAGAAAATTTGCTGATATAGCCTATTACCATCTTTGTGTGTTAAAAGCTTGGCTTTCTGCAGTTTTCTAGGATTCCTGATTAAGCTCTGCTTAGAGCTATCTAGACATTTTGTAATTTTTATCTGTAAACATTGCATTTCTTCCCCAAGGCAGTGTTTGGAAATCAAAGCAGTTAGGTTTATATCAGCCTAGTCTACAGAGTGAGTTCTAGGACAGCCAGGGCTACACAGAGAAACTTGGTCTTGAAAAACCCAAATAAATAAAAAATAAAAAAATAAGAATTGATATCTTTTTATACATATGTGCTTGTTAATAATTTTATACAATGTAGATAGAATTTTAAACTCAATATTTGTACTGAAAACACTATTGAAATTATTTGATAATTGATTTTACATTTTTTGGTATTTTGTATTAATCTTACAAAAAATGAAGATAGATCTTAAAGAGAGCAAATCCATGGAGTTCCTGACTGATGTTTTATAAGCATTAGGGATGATGTTGGGAAGGTATTTCACATTTCATTGTGACTTCACTTGGTGACTAATGGAGACTTTTAAGTAAGTTTTCCTCCATTGTTAAGTGGATGCAGCTACAAATGCTTCAACAGAATTAATGTGAATAATCACCCATCATGCTGACAAGGATGCTCTGAATCCATCTCGCACATGCTAAGTGTGCATTTTCATCACGATCTACTTCTTTAGGTATCTATAGTAGTTTATAGCCATGTCTTCAGATTTTAAGCAATGTAGAAGGTATGTATATGGGACAATATCTGACATTCCTTCTGTGCTCTTGGTCACAAGAAACTAGCAAAATACACACACAGTAAGAAGCATGAGGTGAGGGAAACATAAGCACTGTCCTGTGACTCTCTACACTTCATGTGGTGAGCCCAACTGAAGAAGGCCCTCTGCCTTGGCCTTTTCCCCAGGCTCTTTAACACTCTACAGCTCCCTGATATTTCTGGGGTAGAGCCAGTTTTCTTGGCTTTCAAACCATAGATTATTGAGGAGATCTTTCAAAATGTTCTCTGCAGTGTTCTAGGCCTAGAAAGACAGACTTCCAAGTGTTCAGTGAGCCACCAAGCATGTAGCTGGGCTTCACAGACAGGGTGATGCTCTGGGACACTCTCAAAAGGGTATCATGAGTGAATACCAAGTTCACACTAGATACTTACTCATAGGAGGGCCACAGGTGTCCTTACATGTAATTTCAAACACCTGTACTACTCAATCCTGAAACCACCTCACTGCACATTTTGATGGCTTTTTATACCTGCTGTCACCCCTTTGAATCTCCACTAAAGTGAGGATAGTAGCTGAAACTGGCCTCACTACACTCTCACAGCTGGATCTTGAAATCTTGTTCTCCACTCTAGGTGGTCCCCCAGCCTGTCCCTTTCAGAGACAGTGCCAGTATGTCACAGATGCAATAGAGTCAGGACAAGGTGTCCTCAATATTCATACCATTCTGGAAACACACTAAGTATGTCTTCATGCTGACTTAGCTGATGTCTTGAAACCACCCTGTGTGCTCTTCACCTTGCAGCCAAGATAAAATTATGGCAGTGCCTTTTGTATCTGGAGATCTAGTGTAACTCCAGCATCCAGAGTCTAAATGACAGGTATAGAGCTCAGTTGTCTACAAAAATGAGCTAACCAACTCTCTGTCCTTGTGGAGCAGGCACAGTTGTCCCCTAGGGACAATGAATATAGATAATATAGATAGCAGAGCCTCACTTCTCGTTGCCAGCTGTTCTTTTGCAGTGCCAGGCAGCCTTCTTCCTCAATTATCTGAGGTGTGGCAGGCACCATGGTCACCCCCTTGATTCACTTGCAGTCAATAAAATGTGTACTTTCTGTGATGTAATTCTATCCCCCTTGCTGGATGGAGGCTGCCAAGTGAGTGTCACCAAGCCTGCATGGTGCTGACCCATTCTTGTGCAGCTCCATCTTGTCTCCACTGAGGCTCAAGAAAGTAGCACTACATTAAGGCAAAGCCTGGTTTTTATATTACTTGGTAAAAAACATATTCCAGAATGTCTCCCAGCATCCTTATCCTGGCCTTGGAATTTTCACCTTTCACTGGGTTGCACTGGAAACTACAGCTGGCTCTGCTCTACTTTCCTCCTAGGATTGATCTCACAGAATCCAAGCTGTCCTTGAAGTCCCTATACCAGTGAGAATGCCATAGAACTCTTCTTCCTGCCTCCACAGATCGAATGGCGGGCCACAATCTAATCAGACCTACTGATAAATGCAACTTCACAGATAATTTGAATTACTGGGCCAGGCATGGCTGTATCCCCTGTAGTCCAGGGGAATGAGGGATATAAGCAGGTAATTCATATCACGTCCTAGGTCCACATGCTCTATGCTGAGTTTTAG
Source organism: Apodemus sylvaticus (assembly GCF_947179515.1). NCBI lineage: Eukaryota > Metazoa > Chordata > Mammalia > Rodentia > Muridae > Apodemus > Apodemus sylvaticus. The sequence continues at coordinate 81,168,956 of NC_067485.1, read as the reverse complement.
GTCATCCAGCGCTTATATATCCCGAGTCTTTCTTTCAAAGGTAATGCTACCTAATATTCTACTGTTTTCTTTTTATCCTATATATTGGGTATATTCTTATATTTTTTAAGTATTTTGTTATATAATTTCATAATATATGTATAATATATTGTAGTCATTTTATGCCTTTTCCCTACCAACTCTCTCATCCTATCAGATCCTCCATATTCTTACCATTATATTCGGTGTGACCCACAGGTTATTTACTGAATGCTGAGAAACTTACCTGTGACTTCTCAGCTGGGAAGAAAGGACACACCCTCAACAATTTTGATCTAGAGTTTTCATCGAAATAGAACTACATTACTTTGCCCTCTTTTGTCCCTCCAGCCCCTTCATGTTGCATTTCTCTAACCCCTCCAACGTTCCCCAACTCTTTATTGTAGGCATTCTTCTTTGTTATTGGTTGTTTCCAGAAGTACAAATGATAAGATGTTCATTCTAGAACCAGAGGGAAATTGCATCCCTGTGCTCATCAAATGGACAACTGGTACCTTTGCTTTGCTCAGAAAGCATGATTTTTGGGAGTGTTTTTAAATTATAACTCCATGGAGATACTTGGAGAAACACCATCAGAGTCTAAACTCCAAACTGTTTAAATTGTGTGTGTGTGTGTGTGTGTGTGTGTGTGCTGGAGATTAAACATGGAGTCATATGTATGCCTAGCAAGCATGCTGTCAGTGAACTAGGTTTAAATTACATAGAAACACTTTACAGCATTTTCTTTTGTGCTTGACTTGTTTTGTGTTGCTTTATTATCTGACAACAAAGGTAAGAGCCTAGGTAACAGCTTGGAACTTCTATAGAAGTGTTTGTAGAAGATGCACTCTGTCACTGGTGGACATAAAATTACATGGAATCAGTGTTCTCTGCTTGCTTCCACTGGAATCTTGAGTTCTAAGCACATAGAGAGACTCAGTAACCATGAAATCAGAGATTGCCATGTGACTCATCAAGAACTGCAGAATCTTTGTTTGAGATACAGAACAAGAGTAGATAATATGTAGGGTCATGTGACATGTCTAGTGACAGGTGTTTCTTTAGTTCCTGCATTTATCGCCTACAATGGTGCCTTGAGAGAGAAATGTCCTGAGAGGCTCAGGCATTTGAACACATAGTGCCAGGTAAAGGTGCTGTTTGGGAGGTTTGGAATCTTTGGCATATGGAGCCTTGCTGGAGGACATCAGTAAGGGTGATCTTTAATAGTTTATAGCTTTGTCTCATTTCCAGATTTCTTTCAATTCTTTCCACAAAGAGTTAAAGTTTTGCTCTGTTAGCTTCGTGATGCTGTCTTGCCTCCTTCAACATTATGGACTCTCACTCTGGAAACATAAAGCACAAGTTATTTTAATCATGATGATACATCACAGAAACACAAAATAACTAGCACACCTATCTACAATAGTTTTACTGAAAACACACACTACTGCATATATTTGAAGGCTCAGAAAACTCAAACCAGTGTTGACATTTCATAAATGCAGCTTCTGTTCCATGACTAGAAGACACTGTCTTACAGCAGACTTCCTGGTCATCTGACTCTTACAGTGATTTTTTCCCTCTTTTGTGGTATTCCCTGAGACTTAGGTATAGGAGTTGTGTTAGAGATGTACAGTTTGGGATTACATACCCCAGTCACTTATTCTCTCCAGTTTGGAAAATTGTAAACTTCAATTATAGTCTCCATCTGCTACAAAAAGAAGCTTCTTTGATGAGGGCTGAGGGCTATGCTCACCTGTGTATTAAAGGACAAGTAGAGCATGACAAATACGGAGGGAAGTACTCTCACCCAGCCATTGAATTGAGCACAGGGTCCCCAATGATGGAGGTAGAGAAAGGACCGAAGGAGCTGAAGGGGTTTGCACCAGAGGAACAACAACATGAGGCACCCAGTACTCCCAGAGCTCCCAGGGACAAAACCATCAACCAAAGAGTGAACATGGAGTTTCCCATGGTCCCAGACACATTGGCAGAATAGGATGGTCTTGTTAGGCACAAAAGTAAGGAGAGGCCCTTGGTCCTGGAAAGACTTGATGCTGTAGTATAGAGGAATACCAGGACAGGGAAGCAGAGGTTGCTTGATTGTGGAAGGGGTGATCGCTTGTGGGATATTTGGAGGAGGGGGGACCAGGAAAGAGGACATTTGAAATGTAAATAAAGAATATATCTAATTTTAAAAAAACAGGTTAACAGTTACAATCAAAATAAATGCATTGAAAAAAAGAAAAGGGCAATAACAGGCTTTATTTTCCCATCTATGACTCTCCAAGCAGTCATAATTGGGCTAGGTTTGCAGTGCTCTATATCAACTTCCTTCTATTAGTTGGTCTGAAATACAATTCAACAACTATTGGTCACCCTCAAGATAAAAATAACAGCATTGTACCTCTGTGTTGTTTGGCCAGGCTAATCATTGTTGAGGTTCATAGAATTTACAGCTGGGGTGGATCTTTGATTACTTTTCCCATTTGGCAGCTTATTTATTAGCTCCTTCCAATACTGTGAGAGCTTGTCTACAAGGAGAAGGTTTATATATCAATTCTAATTTGAGTCCTCAAATTCCTGTGACTAAAGTGTGTGGTCCTTTTAGCAACTGGATCGTTCCTTCATGTTCTGGTATTCAATGTTGATTGGATAAATTGTTCCAGGAGTCTCTCAGCTCCTTCCTCTGACCAGCAGCACAAATTGAGGTTTACCATGGCACCATGATTTTTATTAGTCTGTGACTATTAGTGGAATCATTATCACCACATGTAGCATAACTTAATATAAACTCCATATACAAACATACATAGTAGATCTATTTGTCAGTAATAATATAAAACAATATTTCCTTATGGCTGTTTCAACCATCCTTAATTTTGTTCATCTGTCCTTCCAGCCTCTCCTTTTGCATTACTCTTCCTCTGTCCTCCCCAATTAGAGCCTCTTCCTTTTTTTCCACATCTCTCTTCATAGCACCTGTGTTCTACTATTTCCCTCTAGTGCTCCTCTTTCCCTATGTTTCTCTTTAATTCCCTGGCTTCTGCCTTTGCTTCAAGTTATAGGATCACGTCTCTAGAAGCGGTGTTGAGACCCACAAATAAGGGAAAAATATAGCTTTTTCCCTCTGGGTCTGGGTGACCTCACCCAGTATAATGTTAGACAACTTTGACCATAAAAATTTCAAGTGAGAGTTTTACCTTGTATAGAACTGTAGTACATTTTCAAGACTCTCATTAGCCAGGCAGGAAGAACAAATTTTTTTTTATGTTGCATGTAGCTTTCCATGAATTTGATTCCAACACATAGGGAAAAATGTTAAATGCCAGTTAGCAGAATGAAATATATACATATAAATGTACTGGTGACCTATGTGTTCATTATCATATATTCTAATTTTTTAAAAAATAAAACTAATAAGAACTTTGTTACTGAGTATTTTTGCATCGATGTTCATAAGGGAAATTGGCCTGAAGTTCTCTTTCTTTGTTGGATCTTTGTGTGGTTTTGGTATCAGCGTAATTGTGGCTTCGTAGAAGGAATTGGGTAGTGTTCCTTTTGTTTCTATCTTGTGGAATAGTTTAAAGAGTATTGGTGTTAACACTTCTTTGAAGGTCTGATAGAATTCTGCACTGAAAACATCTGGTCCTGTGCTTTTTTTGGTTGGAAGACTTTCTATGACTCCTTCTATTTCTTTAGGCATTATGGGACTGTTTAGATGGTCTAGTTGGTCCTGATTTAATTTTGGTATTTGGTATCTGTCAAGGAAATTGTCCATTTCCTCCAGATTCTCCAGTTGTGTTGAGTACAGGCTCTTGTAGTAGGATCTGATGATTTTTTGGATTTCCTCAGTTTCCGTTGTTATATCTCCCTTTTCATTTCTAAGTTTGTTAATTTGGATACTTTCTCTGTGCCACCATGTAATAAGGATACATGCTCTACTATGTTCATAGCAGCCCTATTTATAATTGCCAGATGCTGGAAAGAACCCAGGTATCCCTCAACAGAAGAGTGGATGCAAAAAATGTGGTATATCTACACAATGGAGTACTATTCAGCCATTAGAAACAATGAATTCATGAAATTCTTAGGCAAATGGATGGAGCTAGAGAACATCATACTAAGTGAGGTAACCCAGGCTCAAAAGGTGGATCATGGTATGCACTCACTAATAAGTGGATATTAACCTAGAAAACTGGAATACCCAAAACATAATCCACACATCAATTGAGAATGAGGTACAAGAAGAAAGGAGGACTGGCCCCTTGTTCTGGAAAGACTCAGTGAAGCAGTATTCGGCAAAACCAGAACAGGGATGTGGGAAGGGGTGGGTGGGAGGACAGGGGAAGAGAAAGGGGCTTATGGGACTTTTGGGGAGAGGGGGACTAGAAAAGGGGAAATCATTTGAAATGTAAATAAAAAATTATATCGAATAAAAATAAAAAGAAAAAAAAGAACTTTGTTACTGCTAGCTGGTCTGCTCTCTTGGAGTCACTATATCCTGTACTAGCCCAGAAGATCCTCTGTATTCAAGGCAGTTTGTAAAAACCCTCCAGAAGTCCCACAACTGCTGCTGGAAGCCCAGTAGACTCTGAACCCATTAACACCAAGCCCCTGCCCCTGCCAAATCCCCCTCCTTTTCTGTACAGTTCTATCTGCTGGGGAAGTCTGCTAGCTAGTCTGCTCTCCTTGAGACACCATACCCTGAACCAGCCTAAAAAGATGTACTTCACTCAGAGCATTTGGGCAACTGACACTCCAGACTGAGACATCCAAGGAGAACTGCTGCACACAGAGCAACTGGCATCCCAGGAGATCTGCTACACACAATGCAACCAAGAAACTGATCATGCATGTCTGCTCCCCTGAAGATACCACAATTTGAAGGCAGCTCAGGAGCTCTTCTGTACACTGGGGAAATGGGCAACAGACATCAGAGTCTGAAGACCTCCTGGAGGCTCTGTGGCATGCAGGGAAACTGACCAAACAGACTGAAAGCCTCCCTGGAATTCTGCTAAACACAGGGAGACAGAAACCACAGTCAGAAGAGACCCTTAGGGAGTATCTTCACACAATACAACAGTGTGACTGCTCCTCTGAAGACCCAAAAGTCTGAAGGCCTTCCAGGAGATCTACTGCAGCCAGGGCAACAGATTAGCAGCTTCTTTGCCCCTCTGAAGAACCTCCAGTTGGAAGGCCCCATAGGTGGTCTGCTGCAACCAGGGTCACAGACCTACCAGAAGACCTGAAGGAACCCAGGGACGAAAGAGGCAGACTCCAGACACAGTTGACCAAACTAGCAAAGACCAGGGACAACCAGATGATGAGAGGCAAGTGCAATACTGTAAGCAACAGAAGGCCGTATATGTAGGCATCATTAGAACCCAGTTCTCCCACTACAGCAAGTCCAGAATATACAACACATCTGAAAATCAGGAAGCTGACAAAAAATCCTATCCCTTAAAGATAATAATCCTTTAAGGATGATACAAATAACTCACTAAAAGAAATACAGGATAATACAATCATAGAGGTGAAGGAATTGAACAAAGTAGTCCAAGACCTAAATGTGGAAATAGAAACAATAAAGAACACACAAATGGAGGCAAACATGGAAATGTAAAACCGAGGAAAGAGGTCAGGAATTACAGATGCAAGTATCAACAACAGAATATAAGGGACAGAAGAGAGAATCTCAGGTGTAGATGATACCATAGAAGAGATTGTCACAACTGTCAAAGAAAATTCAAAACATAAAAAACCTCTAAGCCAAAGCATCCAGGAAATTCAGGACACAATGAAAAGACCATGTCTAAGAATAATTAGAATAGAGAAGAACGATGATTCCCAGCTCAAAGAACCTGAAAATATCTTCAACAACATCATTTTGTTGAAGCCAGAAAGGTACAAGAAGCCTATAGAACACCAAATAAATGAGACCAGAAAAGAAAATCCTCTCATCACATAATAATCAAAACATTACACTACAAAAGCCAGAAGAACCTGGTCAGAGGTCATGTAGAACACAAATGCTAGCCCATGCTACTATACCCAGCCAAACTCTGAATCAACACAGATTGAGAAAACAAAATATTCTAGGACAAAATCAAATTCAGACAGTACCTATCTACCAATCCAGGCCTACAAAGGATCCTAAAAGGAAAACTCCAACACAAGGAAAGCACCTACACCAAAGAAAAGAAAAGAAAAGATATTAAGCATCTTAGAGCAAAGCCAAAAGGAAAGAACCACAAGCACATAAAGCCACCTATGAAAACAAACATATCAGGAAACAACAGTCATCTGTCTTTAATATCTCTCAATATTAATGGACTCAACTCACCCACATAAGCTAACAGATGCACAAACAAGATCCAGCATTTTTCTGCATATAAGAAACATAGCTCAATAACAAAGACAAACACTATTTCAGAGTAAAAGGACAGAAAAACATCTTCCAAGCAAATAGCCCCAGAAAACAAGTCATCCTAACACAATAATTGTGGGTGACTTCAACACTCCACTCTCATCAATGGACTGATCAGGAAAACAGAAACTAAACAGGGAGACAGTGAAACTAATTGAAGCTTTGGACCAATTGGATTCAATATATATATATATATATATATATATATATATATATATATATATATATATATATAGAGAGAGAGAGAGAGAGAGAGAACTTTTTATCCCAAAGCAAAAGAATATACCTTTTTCTCAGCACCTCATGGAACAGTCTCCAAAATCAGTCATAAAGTTGGTCACAAGACAGACCTCAACAAATATAAGAAGATTGAAATAATCCCATGCCTCCTATCAGATCACTATGGAGCAAAAGTGGTCTTTAATAACAATAAAAACAACAGAAAGCCCACATACACATGGAAACTGAGCAATACTCTATTCAATGATACCTTGGTCAAGGAAGAAATAAAGAAATCAAAGATTTTTTAGAATTTAACAAAAATGAAGGCACAACATACCCAAATCTATGGGACACAATGAAAGCAGTGCTAAGAGGAAAACTCACAGTTTTGAGTGCCTCAAAAAAATTGGAGAGAGCATACACTAGAAGATTAACAGAACAACTGAAAGCCCCGGAACAAAAAGAAGCTAATTCACTGAGGAGGAGAAGAAGACAGGAAATCATCAAACTCAGGGTTGAAATCAATCAAGTAGAAACTAAGAGAACCATACAAGAAATCAAGAAAACCAGGAGCTGGTTCTTTGAAAAAATCAACAAGATAGATAAACCCTTAGCCATACTAACCAAAGGGCACAGAAACAGTATCCACTTTAACAAAATTAGAAATGAAAAGAGAGATATTACAACAGAAACAGGAAATTTAAAAAAAATCATCAGATCCTACTACAAAAGCCTGAACTCAACACAACTGGAGAATCTGGAGAAAATAGACAATTTCTTAGACAGATACAAAATATCAAAATTAAATCAGGATCAAATAGATCATCTAAACAGACCCACAACCCCTAAAGAAATAGAAGGGATCATAGATAGCCTTCCGACCAAAAAAAGCACAGGAACAGATGGTTTCAGTGCAGAATTCTATCAGACCTTCAAAGAAGAGCTAACACCAATACTCTTCAAACAATTCCACAAAATAGAAACAGAAGGAACACTACCCAACTCCTTCCATGAAGCCACAATTATGCTGATACCAAAACTAAACAAAGATCCAACAAAGAAAGAGAATTTCAAGCCAATTTCCCTTATGAATATCGATGCAAAAATACTCAATAAAATTCTTGCCCACCGAATCCAAGAACACATCAAAACGATCATCCACCATGATCAAGTAGGCTTCATCCCATAGATGCAGGGATGGTTCAATATAAGGAAATCCATCAATGCAATCCACTACATGAACAAACTCAAAGAAAAAAAACACATGATCATTTCATTAGATGCTGAAAAAACATTTGACAAAATTCAGCATCCTTGAATGCTAAACGTATTGAAAAGGACAGGAATTCAAGGCCTATATCTAAACATAGTAAATGCAATATACAGCAAACCGGTAGCCAACATAAAATTAAATGGAGAGAAACTTGAAGCAATCTCATTAAAATCAGGGACTAGACAAGGCTGCCCCCTCTCTCCATATCTTTTCAATATAATTCTTGAAGTCCTAGCTAGAGCAATTAGACAACATAAGGAGATCAAAGAGATACAAATTGGAAAGGAAGAAGTCAAACTATCACTATTTGCAGACGATATGATAGTATACTTACGTGACCCAAAAAAACACTACTAGAGAACTCCTACAGCTGATAAACAACTTCAGCAAAGTGGCTGGCTACAAAATCAACTCAAGCAAATCAGTAGCCTTTATATACTCAAAGGATAAGCAGAAGCAGACTCAGAAAGAAATTAGGGAAATGACACCTTTCACAATAGCCACAAACAGCATAAAGTATCTTGGGGTGACTCTAACCAAACAAGTGAAAGACCTATATGACAAGAACTTCAGATCTCGGAAGAAGGAAATTGAAGAAGATCTCAGAAAATGGAAAACTCTTCCATGCTTGTGGATTGTCAGGATTAATATAGTTAAAATGACCATCTTGCCAATGGCAATCTACAGATTCAATGCAATCCCCATTAAAATCCCAACTCAGTTCTTCATAGAGCTAGAAAGAGCAATTCTCAAATTCATCTGGAATAACAAAAAACCCAGGATAGCTAAAACTATTCTCAACAGTAAAAGAACTTCAGGGGGTTTCAGTATCCCAGACCTCAAACTTTACTACAGAGCAATAGTGATAAAAACTGCATGGTACTGGTACAATGTCAGGCAAGCAGATCAATGGAAGAAGATTGAAGACCCAGAAATGAATCCACACACTTATGGTCACTTGATCTTCGACAAAGGTGCTGAAAGCATCCAGAAAAAAAAAGATAGCCTCTTCAACAAATGGTGCTGGTTCAATTGGAGGTCAGCATGCAGAAGAATGTGAATCGATCCATTCCTATCTCCTTGTACTAAGCTCAACTCCAAATGGATCAAGGACCTCCACATAAAACCTGACACACTGAAACTAATAGAAAAGAAACTGTGGAACACTCTTGAGGTCATGGGCACAGGGGAAAAGTTCCTGAATTGAACACCAATAGCTTTAAGATCAAGAATTGACAAATGGGACCTCATAAAACTACAAAGCTTCTGTAAGGCAAAGGACACTGTCAAAAGGACAAAACGTCAACCAACAGATTGGGAAACAATCTTTAACAATCCTAAATCTGACAGAGGGCTAATATCTAATATATACAAAGAACTCAAGAAGGTAGAACCCTGAGAAACAAATAACCCCATTATAAAGTGGGGTACAGAGCTAAACAAAGAATTTTCACATGAAGAACTTCGGAGGGCTGAGAAGCACCTTAAGAAATGTTCAACATCATTAATCATTAGGGAAATGCAAATCAAAACAACCCTGAGATTTCACCTCACACACTCAGAATGGCTAAGGTCAAAAACTCAGGAGACAGCAGGTGTTGGCGAGGATGTGGAGAAAGAGGAACACTCCTCCACTGCTGGTAGGATTGCAAGATGGTGCAACCACTTTGGAAATCAGTCTGGTGGTTCCTCAGAAATCTGGGCACGCCACTTCCAGAGGTCCTTACTATACCCCTCCTGGGCATATTCCCAGAGGATTCCCGGGATGCAATAAGGACACATGCTCCACTGTGTTCATAGCAGCCCTATTTGTATTAGCCAGAAGTTGGAAAGAATCCAGGTGTCCCTCAAGGGAGGAATGGATTAAAAAAATGTGGTATATTTACACAATGAAGTACTATTCAGCCATTAGAAACAATGAATTCATGAAATTCTTAGACAAATGGATGGAGCTGGAGAACATCATACTAAGTGAAGCAACCTAGTCTCAAAAGATCAATCATGGTATGCACTCACTGTTAGGTGGATATTAGCCTAGAAACTTTGAATACAGAGGACATAATCCACATATTAAATGATGTCCAAGAAGAATGGAGGAGTGGCCCCTGGTTCTGTAAAGACTCAGTGCAGCACTATAGGGGAATACCAGGACAGGGAATTGGGAAGGAGTAGATGGGGGAACAGGGGAGGGGAGAGGGCTTATGGGACTTTTGGGGAGTGGGGAGCCAGAAAAGGGGAAATCATTTGAAATGTAAATGAAGAATGTATTGAATAAAAATAACTCCTAAGCCAAAGCATCCAGGAAATTCAGGACACAATGAAAAGACCAAATCTATGAATAATCAGAATAGAGAAAAATGATGATTCCCAGCTCAAAGAACCTGAAAATATCTTCAACAACATCATTTTGGTGAATCCAGAAAGGTACAAGAAACCTATAGAACACTGAATAAATGAGACCAAAGAAGAAAATCTTCTTATCACATAATAATCAAAACATTGTACTACAAAAGCCAGAAGAACCTGGTCAGAGGTCATGTAGAGTCTAAGAGAACACAAATGCTAGCCCATGCTACTATACCCAGCCAAACTCTGAATCAATATAGATTGAGAAAATAAAATATTCTAGGACAAAATCAAATTCAAACAGTACCTATCTACCAATCCAGACATATAGAGGATCCTAAAAGGAAAACTCCAACACAAGGAAAGTACCTACACCAAAGAAAAGAAAAGATATTAAGCATCTTAGAACTAAGCCAAAAGGATAGAACCACAAGCACATAAAGCCACCTATGAAAATAAACATATCAAGAAACAACAGTCATCTGTCTTTAATATCTCTCAATATTAATGGACTCAACTCACCCACATAAGCTAACAGACTGGATGCACAAACAAGATCCAGCATTTTACTGCATATAAGAAACATAGCTCAATAACAAAGACAAACACTATTTCAGAGTAAAAGGATAGAAAAACGTCTTCCAAGCAAATAGCCCCAGAAAACAAGCCATCCCAATATCCAATAAAATAACTTTCAACCAAAAATTATCAAGCATGATGAAGAAAGACACTTCATAATCATTAAAGGGAAAATCCAGCAAGAGAAAGTCTCTATTCTGAATATCTGTGCCCCAAATATGAAGGCACGCCCATTCATAATAGAAACTTTAATAAAGCTCAAAATACACATTGAACCACACACAATAATAGTGGGAGACTTCAACACCCCACTCTCACCAATGTACAGGTCATTGAAACAGAAACTAAACAGAGACACAGTAAAACTAGTAGAGGTTATGAACCAAATGCATTTATCAGGTATCTACAGAACATTTCAACATAAAACAAAATATACCTTGCCAGCACCTCATGGTAACTTCTACAAAATCAACTATATAACTGGTCACCGATCAAACCTCAACCAATAAATAAGATTGAAATAATTCCATACGCCCTATCAGACCACTGTGGCATGAGGCTGGTCTTGAATAACAGCAAAAACAACAGAAAGCCCACATACATGTAGAAAATGAAGAACTCTCTGATCATTGATAATTTGGTCAAGAAAGAAATAAAGATATTATTAAACTTCCTGGAATATAATGAAAATGTTGACATATACCCAAACTTATGGGACACAATAAATTTTAAGAGGAAAATTAATAGCACTAAGTGCACTGGTAAAGAAACTGGAGAGATCTTACACTAGCAACTTAACAGCACACCTGAGAGCTCCAGAACAAAAAGAAGTAAACACACCAGAGAGGAGTAGCAGGCAAAAAATAGTCAATCTCAGGGCCAAAAATCAATCAAATAAAAACAAAGAAAACAATACAAAGAACTAACAAAATCAAAAGCTGGCTCTTTGAGAGAATCAGTATGATAGATAAACCCCTAGCCAAACTAACTAAAGGACCCAGAGGCAGTATCCAAATTAACAAAATCAAAAATGAAAAGGGAGACATAACAACAGAAATGGATGAAATTTAACATGTCATCAGCTCCTACTACAGAAGCCTATACTCAACAAAACTGTAAAATCTAGATGAAATGGATGGTTGTCTAGATAGATACCACATACCAAAGTTAAATCCAGAGCAAGTAAACTATCTAAAGAGGCCCATATCCCATAAGGCAATAAAAGAAGCCATTTAAAACTTCCCAAGCCAAAGAAGTCAAAGGCCAGATGGATTTAGTGTAGAATTCTACCACACCTTCAAAGAAGAACTGATACCAATATTCCTCAAAATATTCCATAAAATAGAAACAGAAGGAACATTACCTAATTCATTCTACAAAGTCACAATTACTCTGATACGTAAACTACACAAGGACCTAAACAAAAAAGTGACCTTCAAACAAATCTTGCATATGAATATCAATGCAAATATACTCAACAAAATTCTTGAAAACTGAATTAAAGAACACATCAAAACCATGATTCACCACAATCATGTGGGATTCATCCCAAGGATGCAAGGTTAGATCAATAAACGAAAATCCAGTAGCATAATCTACTATATAAATAAAATCAAAGAAAAAATCACATAATCATCTCCTTTAATGCAGAAACAAAAGGATTTGACAAAATACAACACCAATTCATGTTAAAAGTACTGGAGAGATCAGGATTTCAAGGTCCATATCTAAACATAATAAAAGCAATGTACAGCTAACCAACAGCCAATATCAAATTAAATGGAGAGATACTTGGAGAAATCCCTCTAAAATCAGGGACAAGGATACCCATTCTCCCCATATCTATTCAATATAGTACTTGAAATGCTAGCTAGTACAATAATACAGCATAAAGAGATGAAAAGGATACAAATTGACAAAGAAGAAATATAGGTAGATCATCATTTGCAGATGATATGGAAGTATATATAAGTGACCCCAAAAACTCAACTAGAGAACTTTTCCAGCTGATAAACAACTTCAGCACAGTGGCTGAGTATAAAATTAAATAAATCAGTAGCCTTCATTTATACAAATGGTAAACAGGATGAGAAAAAAAACTAGGGAAACAACTCCCTTCACAATAGCCACAAATAATATAAAATATCTTGGGGTAACTCTAACCAAACAAGTGAAAGATCTGTGTGACAACAACTTCAATTCTCTCAAGAAATCAAAGATCTCAGAAAATGGAGAGGTATCCCATGCTCATTGATGGGCAGAATTAACATGGTAAAAATAGCCATCCTACCAAAGGCAATGTATAGATTCAGAGCAATCCCCATCAAAATCCCAACACAGGTCTTCAAAGACATGGAAAGAGCAATTCTAAAGTTTATCTGGAAAGTCAAAATACTTTCCAGTAAACACAAGAATAGTAAACACAATACTTAGCAAGAAAAGAATGGCTGAGAGAATCCCCATCCCTGACCTCAAGTTTTACTACAGAGCAATAGTGATAAAAACTGCAGGATAAGCCAGGCATGGTGGCGTATGCCTGTAATCCCAGCACTTGAGAGGCAGAGAAATCCTGACTCAAAAGAAAAACCAAAAAAGCCCCAAACAAACAAAAGACAAAAAAAAATACCACTGCATGATATTGGTATAGAAAAAGGCACATTGATCATTGGAAGACAATTGAAGACCCAGATATAAAACCCACACTTGCATTTGGTCTTTGACAAAGAAGCCAAACCTACACAGTGGAAAATAGAAAGCATCTTCAACAAATGGTGCTGATCCAGCTGGATGTTGATATATAGAAAAAATGAAAATATACCTGTCTTTGCCACCTTGGATAAAGGTCAAGTACAAGTGGATCAAGCACCTCAACGTAAAAACTGATACACTGAATCTAATAGAAGAAAGTGCGAAAGAACCTTGAAATCATTGACCGAGGGAGAAATTTTCTAAACAGCATTCCAATGGCTCATGCTCTAAGATCAAGTATTGATAAATGGGACCTCATGAAACCTGGAAGCATCTATAAGGCAAAAAAGGCCTTGGAGCACTGACAAAAAGAGACTTATCATGACTGCCCTCTGAACGTCCCAGCAAGCAGCTGAAAGAATCACAGATATTGGCACCCAAACAATGGTCAGAAGCTGCTGAATTAGTGGAAAGATGGAAGAAGCTGAGGGGGAGAGTGAGCCTGTAGGACCAGCAGACTCAATTAACCTGGACCCCAGAGATCTCTCAGATAATGAAACACCAACCAGGCATCATACATCAGGTAATATGACACCCCCAATACATGTATAGCAGAGGACTGCTGAGTCTGGGTTTAGTCAGAGAAGATGCACATCATGAATTTTGCAGATGAAACTAGAAAATATCATCCTGAGTGAGGTATCCCAGAACCAAAATGACATGAATGGCATGTATTCATGAATAAGTGGATATTAGGGAAAAAGATCAGAATATCCATGATACAATTTGCAGATCATAAGAAGCAAAACAAGAATGAAGGCCCAAGTGAGGATACCAGAAATGCATATAGAAGTGCAACAAATTAATCATGGGAGGCAGAAGGAAGGAAACTGTGAGACAGGAGAGGGGTGAGGCGAGGAGGGGAAGGATCAAGTTTGTATATATGACAAAGGCATTCAATAAACTATTTAGTAAACTTTTTCCATTTTCCATTTCATTTCATATATATTAAGGAAAAACCATATTTGGAGATGATGGTCAGTAGAAAACTGTCTTGCTTGTATAAGATCATGTGTATAGCAGAAAATAGCACACACACATACTCACTCACTCATACACACAGACACAGACACATACACACACACACACACACATACACACACACAGAAATCTCATGATCCATGACTTTGGAGACTAATTCAGAAAAAAATGCAATTTCAAAGATTACAGTTATTATTTTTAACCCACTAAGTGCATTAATTTAACCTACTTATTTATACTTTCTATTTATTTATTTATTTAAAAACTCCTCATGCCAAAGTGGATGATGCCACACTGATACACATATGTGCCACACATACTGGACTGATATGGACAATGCTAAATAAACAAAAATGCCAAAGGAAGACATGAAATTGCAAGGCTGATGTGATGGTGGGTTTGTGGGGGACAGTACAAACAGAGAGTGTAAATTGGTTATGACTATGATACATTACACACACACACACACACACACATATATATAAATTGTATAGAACAAAATCAAAGTTTCAAAAAATATTTACAAAACTGTCACTTATTTTAAAAACTAGAACTATCTAAAGCCTCATTCCTGACTGAGGTGCTGCCAAGTGTTGAGGATTAGCTACTAAGAGGATAATCTGGGTTTTAAGGCTATGGCCATGAGGAAGATGACCATACATACTCTAGTAGATGGCCACACACAAAAGCATGTAGGCACCATGAATGAAATTTTATAAATTATTCTTTAAAACACTACACAAAGATGGGAGGGAGTCATCAGTAAAGGTAGATCTGGGAGGAGTAGAGGAGAGTAGGGGTGAATGCAACCAAAACATTTTGTCCTCATGTGTAAAATCATTAATGGACTAGCAAAAGATCCTATAAAAATGATAAGAAGAAAAGAGAACTGGAAATACAACACAGTAGTACAGTGCTTGCCTAGCATGTATGGGAACATAAGAATGAGACCATCTTTACCAGGATGGAAACACATAAAACATTTCTATGAAGCCAATAAATCCTACCTCAAGTGATGGACTTCTTCTGGTTATGCTCCTTAAATCTCTAGGTGAGGTTTCCTGCCTCCTCCCTCTAACAATTCCCTTTACCTTTTATATGCAAGTAGTTCCAGGTAACATTCTGTTTAGGTTTCCAAGCCTTTCATGCACATAAGTTGTAGGGCAAACCACCAGTAGGTTACCGGAATCTGTTGTGGAATAACCAGAAAATATAAGAGTTATTTAAGTATATTAAAATAATGTCCACTTTGATGCACACCCATATACTTAGATCATGTGTACTGAGTAACTACAAAGAAGAATTACATTATAATAATAATTGACCATAAAAATGAACATATATCTGTTTTGAGTCAGTTTAAAGTTTAAGAAGATGGGGAAATACAACAAATATAGACATTGTAACTTGAAATAGATGCTGAGATGATATTGCCAAATCTGTTATATTGTCAAATCTGTTGGGTTCAGGATGATGTCCCAGATGGAGACACAGTATACTGAGAAGGAAATGTGATGAGGAAAGACAGAGGATAAGGCAGTCATTCACAGTGTGTGGTGAGGCTCGATTGGCACCTGTCTCTAGCCAAGGCAAAAGAACATACAAAGTGCAGCCAAGGCTGTTCTGGAAGGATTAGACGAAAGAGCGTTGGTGAGGCACTGGTGCAAGAGCAACCCGTAAGCATCTTCAAGAATCCTGTGAATATAGACATGCAAGAAAGAACCAGATGATGATGGAGACTCCTGATAACCTGGAGCGAAATGCTTGGTGCTCACAAGCTGACAGGGAAGGCATGCTCTCGCACTTCACAAGGTGAACAAACACACAAATCCAAGGCCGACAGTAGCATAAGAAGGGTCTTGCCTTGGCCAGAGGGAAGGAATACCAGGTTGAAACTTCTGATATTATAAACAAACTATACGATCAAGACCATAGAAGTCTAGCTTCTAAGGACTTTAAACACAGACAATCTGAGAAGCAAAACACAAAGAGGAAGCAGCACATGAAAGAGGTTTTAATTTTGAAATTCGGGTTGAGAATTGTATACCAACATACTGTATTTATATCATAACCACCCCCCTGCTCTCTCTCTCTCCAATTCCTCTCATTCTCTCCCTTTTCTCTAACTCATGACCTCCTTTTCTTTCATTACTATTTTGAAATGTGCCAGCCTAATGCAATGACTGCTGCTCATATGCTCAGGTATCTAAAGCTGATTACTCTGAACTGGATAAACTTTCAGGGCAGTTTCTCTCTCTCATAGCATTGTTTGCTCCTCATCCAGGCACAGTGAGTTCCACACTGACACTGGTGCTATCATTGTGCAGCTTGTACTTGATGTTTCTTGGACTCAGCTCCCCTATTATATATTTTAAAAACCACTATAACATGGGAGACATCCTCATGGGCTTCTGGAATGTCTAGTCTTTCTGCTCATCTAAGGTGCTCCCTTGACCTTCAGTAATACGGTTTGTAGTGCTGATGTATCAATAAGTGTGCAGCATTACCCACCCCATCAGTCATCCCCTATATTTTGACCACTGTCCAATTCTGTAATGGTCTCCACAAGCTGCAAATGGATTTCCTGGGGAGAAGTGAGATATATACTTTTCCCTGTGTATAAAGATTAGTCTTTTTTTTCAATTAGATATATTCTTTACTTACATTTCAAATGATTTCCACTTTCCTGGTCCCCCCTGAAAGTCTCATAAGTCCTCTTCCCTCCTTGTTCCCCAATCAACCCCTCCTGCTTCCTTGTCCTGGTATTCCCATATACTGATGCACTGACACTTTCCAGGACCAGGGGCCTCTTCTCCAATCTTCTTGGACATTATTTGATATGTGAATTGTGTCTTGGGTATTCTGAGCTTCTAAGTTGCAGTTTCTAATTATACTGGTTTAGAATAGTAGCAGTAATAGGTTCATTTCTAGGGCCCATAATCTCATCAAATATGGGTGCATTTTGGCTGCATTTTGGACCTTTTGTAACTGGCCAGGATATTACTTGCTTCTCTCCTTTGGCAGGCTGCAGAACACATTTCATTGCTATGAGAGCTACTCTTTGAGAATGGGGTTGTCAGAACCATTTTAGCCCAGTGTCCTTTGTCTTAAGTGTGTAATGTCTTCTTACCTTCTAATTCAGGGGAGCAAACATGGGAAACAATGATGGGGTATATTATTCATGCGGATATCTTTGATTCCCCTGACCAACAATCAATATTCTATGGATTTGGGGTGGGTATTATGCCATGTGGCAATAACTATATTCAAACTCTCCCTCTCCCTTTTCTCCCCTCCCCCTCACTCCCTCCTCTCTCCCTCCTTCTCTCTCCCTCCTTCTCCTCCCTTTTTCTCCCCTCTCCCCTCCCTCCTCTCTCCCTCCTTCTCTCTCCCTCCTTCTCTCTCTCTCTCTCTCTCTCTCTCTCTCTCTCTCTCTCTCTCTCTCTCTCCCTCTCTCTCTCTCTCTCTCTCTGTGTGTGTGTGTGTGTGTACAGACATACTTAGGATGCTAGTCCTCTGGTTGGCGACATGGTAAAATGGAAGCATGGATTTAACTGGAAAGGGAGAAGTGAGACAATACAGAGGGAGAGGAAGAGAGGAGAGATGAATAATACCAAGGATTTTATTTTACGCCATAGGAAAACATTATTTTATGTTTCTTTCTTTTATTTATTCTATATATTTTTATTTACATTTCAAATGATTTCCTCTTTTCTGGCTCTCCACTTCCCGAAAGTCCCATAAGCCCTCTTCCCTCCCCCTATTCCCCCATCTACCCCTTCCCACTTCCCTGTTCTGGTATTCCCCTATACTGTTGCATTGGGTATTTCCAGAACCAGGGGCCACTGCTCCATTCTTATTGGACATCATTTAATATGTGGATTATGTCTTGGGTATTCCACGTTTCTAGGCTAATATCCACTTATCAGTGAGTGCATACAATGATTGATCTTTTGAGACTGGGTTGCATCACTTAGTATGATGTTCTCCAGATCCATCCATTTGTCTAAGAATTTCATGAATTCATTGTTTCTGATGGCTAAATAGTACTCCATTGTGTAAATATACCATATTTTCAGTATCCATTCCTCCATTGAGGGAAACCTGTGTTCCTTCCAGCTTCTGGCTATTAAAAATAGGGATGCTATGAACATAGTGGAGCATGTGTCCTTATTGCATACTGGGGAATCCTCTGGGTATATGCACAGGAGTGGTACAGCAGGGTCCTCCAGAAGTGTCATGCCCAGATTTCTGAGGAACCACCAGACTGATTTCCAAAGTGGTTGTACTATCTTGCAATCCCACCAGCAGTGGAGGAGTGTTCCTCTTTCTCCACATCCTCACCAATACCTGCTGTCTCCTGAGTTTTTAACCTTAGCCATTCTGACTTGTGTGAGGTGAAATCTCAGGGTTGTTTTGATTTGCATTTCCCTAATGATTAATGATGTTGAACATTTCTTAAGGTGCTTCTCAGACCTCCAAAGTTCTTCATGTGAAAGTTCTTTGTTTAACTCTGTACCCCACATTGTAATAGTGTTCTTTGGTTCTCTGGGGTCTACTTTCTTGAGTTCTTTGTATATATTAGATATTAGCCCTCTGTCAGATTTAGGGTTGGTGAAAAAAAAGCCTTTCCCTGCCTGCCAGGGCAGAAAAGCAGCACCAGGTACTGAGATATCCTGAGTTTAAGAGCTCTGGGGCTGCAAACCACCAGGGGTCTGCCTGTGCCCAGGACCTGAGCATATAGGTGGTTCATCTTCCACCTGCCTGTCATGGAGCCTGTGTCCTACTTGGAGTTAGGGAGAGCAGAGGGAGTTACTCCCTGCTACCATCCTCCTGTAGTTCTTTAAGCGATTTTTGTTCTTCCTCTTTAAGAGCTTCTACCTGTTTACCTGTATTCTCTGGTATTTTTAAGGGAGTTGTTTATGTCCTTCTTAAGTCCTTATGCTTGCTCTCTCCATCTGTTTATCTCTAGTACTACCTACCATCACTGTCTGAATGGAGCCTGTCCCTCCTGTGATCCTGGATGTGTCAGAAATCCTTAGAGTCTAGCTATCTCTGTGGTCCTGTGATTCTGTGATCCTGTGATCCTGAGATCCTGGGTGTGTCAGAAATCCTGGGACTTAAGCTGCCTCTGAAATCCTGAAATCCTGTTGTGACCAAGCTCCTGAGATGCTATGATCCTGGGTGTGTTACAGCACCTGTGAGTCAAGCTTATTCTGGATGTTTTGGGACCAGGTGTGGAGTTAGCACCCAAGGTCTACACAGGGCAGCTCACACTGGAAGGAACCTGTGTCACTAGCCAGGCAGAAGTTCCTGCATTCCTAGATCCTGCTGGTCCTAGTTATTCCTGGTGTTGGGACAGATATTGTGGCCTCCTCACCTATGATCCTGGGAATTTTAGAGCACCCGGTAATCAAATTTCTTCTGGATGTTGTGGGACTGGGAGGGGAGTTAATGCCCAAGGTTTACTCAGGGCAATTGCTCAGACCAGAAGGATCATTCTACTCATTCTAAACTTAATAATAAAAACCAAAATAACCCTGGCTCAAAGTTACAATGAGAAGAGTAATCTGAGATAAAAGACCAGAAGGAAAATAAAAATTTAGGTCATATTCTTATTTAGAACATTAGAAAAAATAACTTTTATACAAGTTAGCGTTTATCTAGTGAAAGGTTTATAGGAGTCATAAGAAAGTATTAACCTCAACACATGACATTAAAATGTCATGTATAATAGTGTTTGAAAGTTATTATGTCACTTACTATTGAGTTCTAACCTTAAGGTTAGATCAAAAGCACAGTAAAATGTTAAGAAACCAAACCAAATTAAAAAGAACTTTAACATAAATAAATATATAATTCTAAAAGGAGGACATGAAGTTGGTAGAGAGATGTGATGTGGGCTGTGAGGGAGAGGGCAGTGAGAGGTGGATATGATTATGATACATTTTATATATGGATGAATCATTCGAAGAATAGGTATTTAAAATAAGTGCAATATTTTATTCCACAATTTTAGATAAAACTGTTCATTGTTTTCTAAAATTTAATTTGTATATGTAAGTGAATTTAAATTTAATTTACCATAAGGGAATTTAAAACATATCAATATTTTTACATTTCTTGAACCAATTTATAATGTATGTAGAAAAATAAGATCTCCCAGAACTGTAGCCAGGCAGTGGCATATGGTGCCCTCCTTTATAGGTTAGTCTTAGCATTGGAGAGGCAGAGACAGGTGGATCTCTGCGTTCCACCTGTAACCTGGACTACACAGTGAGTTCCAGACCAGCCTGGGCTACAATGAGGAACCATGTTCAAAAGAAATGAAATAGACAGACAGACAGAGAACTTAAGAGAATCTGGGAGTGTTTAGTAATTGTATATGGCTTGATACACATGCATGTATGAGCAAGAATAGATGGACTAAGTGGATTATGAAGAAGGTCATGAAGATGGGAGTGGATAGTTTGAGGAAGATGAGGGAGTTGGAGAGGGTAATGGGGAAGTGGTCATGTGTCATATGTATGTGAGTGGACATCAGAAACTGGACTTGATGGAATTTTCATGGAGGACACTAAGTTGGGTGGGTGTGGGACCATGAAAGGCAGCCTGTTTTCTGGTTGAGCTAGGCTTAACCTGCAGAGACCCTGCAGATAATTCTGCAAGGGAAGGAAGCCTCTTGGCCATACTCCCAGACACTAGGATCCTAAAACAAGGCCCTCAACTCCATAATACTGTGTCCATCAGTCATGTAGGGCAATTCCCTTAGCTCCTGGTATTCTGTCTAGACTCTTCCCCCACAGTTACCTCACAACAGCAAGATATGTTCCTTCCCAGCATATAAAAGGGGTTGTTTTCCCCTCCTCCCTCTCTTGTTCTCTGTTGTATTCTTGTCTCTCTCCATTGCCCTCTTGGGCACTTCTCCCTCCCCTCTCTCGCCATGTGGCCATGGCCAGCCTCTACTTTTCACTTATCACACCTCTTTGCTAACAATAAACGCTTTAAACCTATGGACTACCTCTTCTCATCTGGACCCACTATGATGGAGCAATGGAGCAGGTTTCCCTCTCAAGAGCTGTTTCTAGTCTCCTGCAGTGAAACCTCTCTGTCTTCTAGCCAAGGTCATCACCAAGCCATGTTGCCTACCCAAGCTAGTCAAGGCCATTCGTCCCTGCAGGAAAAACCTGGAGCTACTTCTTTCTCTCTTTTCCCTTAAGCCCAGGGCCAGACCTAGTCCAGTGGGCTCCCACTCTGCTATCTCTTTTCAGACATTCAGTCTTGTCTGCTGTGTCCAAGACTGAGAACCTGTCATCCCTGGCCTCTGAAAAGCTTTCCTTGACCTCTGTGAGGCCTGGGCCCTATGAACTCTGCCCTGCCAGCTCCCCCAGGTGAACATACAGGCTGCCCTTCCCCACCCCCAGAGCAGGGTCATGTAGCTTCTCATAGCCTGATGCATGCCTGTTTGTTCCATGGGGAAACCTGCAGCCCAACTCCTTGTGTCTGCCTTGCCCAGCATCCCAGTGCTCTGTCTGGATGCAGGCTCCCACTTTTAACCCACAGGTAGGTAGAAAAGTGGGGATGCATATCATAGGAGTTGGGGAAGGGGATAACAGGATTGAAAACTGAAAAAAAAAACTCAAAAATTTTATATGAAAAGGATGGGGAAACAAAATAAGTAAAAATAAAAGGTAAGACCATCACAGAGAGAAGGAGGTTAAAATGTTTCCTCTCCTTAATAACAGAGATCAATTTCACCCTTATCTGAGCAGGTCTTGTAATTCAACAGATAGACCTGAAAGTAGTTCTGTCAGAAAGGGAGGGTCTTGGAGACAATGGAAACTGTGACCAACCTTGGTGACCTACGTTGACCTTTCTTTCTGAAAGCTCTCCCTCTATGCTGGCGATGTGCTGTCCCCAAATTTGGAGTAACAGTTCCACTCAATCCAAATCCATTGTGGTGATGAGGACCTGAAACACTAGTTTCCTCTGGAATGTGCACTGCCCCAGTGTGTGAGTGTGTAAGTAGCTCTTCCTCTGCAACTGTTGTAGCAATGTCTTCCTGCAGCTTCACTTTCCTCTTGTTACCACTAAAAAAAGACAAATCCATAATATACATATTACTTTTGTTCCTGAAATGCATTTTAGAAACACTTTTCTGTTTAAATGGTCATAAGAGTAAATGGAATGTCCTATAAAAGAACTTGCTTCACATTTATATGTATCAGAGTATACTTTATCATTCACCAGCAGGGATTTAGGTAAACTAAGAAAGTGTCAAAGACAGTTTGACTACAGATTACTTCAAGATAACTCCAAAGGTCAGAGTCAGAGTTAATTCACACAGAAGCAGAGGAGAGGTACTAGAAATGCCTGAATTTATTCATACTTGCCCCTCACATACTTGAACCTGTCAATGTGTTACTTAAGTGAATATTGACAGGAAAATTCATAAAAAGAGAACTGTATTCAATAGAAAGCTATATCTATACTTAGCTGAAATCTTAAGTTGTCAGCTTTATTTTAAGGAAATATAAAAAGAACAAAGCAACACTACAGCAAGAGAAGAAATGTTAGATGTGCCCAAGGTTTATTTTTTAAGAAAAGTTATTTTACTGCAGATACTTTGCAAAATTATGTCATCTTGACATTCACATCCAATTGGTTTCATGAAGACTTTTTTCACTACATATTTGGGTTACCATCACATTTATCAGTACCTTATTTTCTGGGACTCTGTTCGACTTACATGTTTATTTGTTCATATAGTGCTGATGTAACCTCTAGCTGTTCATTGTAGCATTGCTGGTATATGCCCAGCATGAATCTGTCAGAATCTTCATGAGCTTGGACTCTGTGGAGCCTGGATTCCATGACTTTGTTTCTGCGGTCCATGTCCAATACTTGCAAAGTTAAAGCATTATTTTTCCTCTGCTCTGATTGTTCATGCTCTTCAAAACATATCTAAAAAGAATCACATGCTACATATTAAAACTTTTGCTGGTAAGATGGGTAAAGGCACCTGATGCCAAGCCTAATGGCCTGAGTTTGAACCCTGGGATCAACATGGTGGAAGGACATAACCACCTCTATCTGCTTGTCCACCGACATCCACATAACATGTAATTAAAGAAAATACAAAAGGGTATCCAGGGCAGAAGCAGTACCTCAGCCCCAAACAGTATTTGCTGCCATTATAAAAGATCTAAGTTTGATTCTCAGCACATACATGATGTCTCAACTCCAGTTCAAAGGGATCTTATTTCTTCCTCTGATGTCTTCCCAAGACACAAGATATCCAGGTGACAAACAATCACATATACTGGCAAAATGCCCATGCACATCATAAGAGTTTATACTAAAAAATACTATTTCCAACAATTATAATTTTAAATGTTTACAAAAGGTGCCAGACTTGAAATATATATATCTCCTCCTTTCAGAGTTCCATCTTCCTTCAGTTCTAAACCTCTACCTACAGTCATGGATCAGCACCACACTCCCCAGCCCATAGCTCTGCCTACTTTTGAGGAAGTCTGCAGCAATCTGTGAAAGCCAGTACCAGAGGCTTGCTACTCCCACAGACTAACAGGCTAGCCAAAACCAGATACAGCCAACATGGCTTAAGATATATAAGAACACAATCAACAGATGCCAGTGCAATATGGCATCTTCAGAACCCAGCTCTCCTAATGGGAAGCATCAAGCCCTGGATAGCCTAACATACATGAACAGAAAGACTATGACCCTAAAGTTCTGCTTATGAAGTTAACTGAGGCCTTTAATTAGAGAATTAAATACATCCCTTAATGAAATATAGGACAAGTCTATCAGGTAGATTGAAACCATTAAGAGGAAACAAATAAATCTCTTAAAGAAATATAGGGAAATAAAATCAAACAATTAAAGGAAATAAAATAGTTCAAGACCTAAGATGAAAATTGAAACAATAAAAAAGACAAATGGAGACAAGCCTGGAGGCATAAAACCTAAGAAAGAGAACAGGAGCTACAGACTCAAGCATCACCAACAGAATACAGGACACGGCAAAGAGAATCTCTGGCACAGAACATAAAACAGGAGAAATTAATGCACAAGTCAAAAAAAGGCCAAATTTAGAAAGGTTTTCACTGAAAACATCTAGGAAATGTAGGACATCTGAAAAGACTACAAGTAAGAATAATTGGGATAATTAAGGTTGAAGATTCCCAGAAGTAATTCCCAGAAAATATCCCTAATATAATCATAGAAAATAAATTACCTAATTCCCCACAAAAAACAAGATGGCTATAAACAAAAAAGAAGCTTACAGAACTCCAAAGAGATTGAAACAGAAAAGCAAATTCTTCTGATGTATACTAATCAAAGCATTACACATATAGAACAAAAAAATGAATATTAAATGCTTCAAGGGGAAAGGCCCAAGTAATATAGAAAGACAGACTTCTCAGATTAGCACCTGACTTCTTAACAGATTCCATAAGTCAGAAGTTATTGGGCAGATGTCCTGCAGACAATAAGAGACAACAGATGTCAGTCCAGACTGCTATACACAGCAAGCCATTCAATCACCATAGATGAAGAAACCAAGATATTTTAAGACAACCAAATTTAAACAATATCTCTCTCCTAATCTGGCCCTACAGAGGATACTAGAAGGAAAACTCCAGCATAAGGAGGGTAACTACACCCAAGGAAACAGAAGAAAGTATTCATCAAACAGAAAAACCAAAAAATGAGAAACACACACACACACACACACACACACACACACACACACAAAGTAACACCATTAACATAAAAATAACAAGAAAAAAACAACCTTTGGTTATTAATATCAAAATCAATTCACAAACAGACACAGGTTAAAAGACTGGAATGTGTAAACAGGGTCTATTTTTCTGCTACACACAGGAAACACTCCTCAGCAACAAAGATAGACACTGCCTTAGAGTAAAGCGCTGGAAAAAGGTTGTCCAAGCAAACAGAAGCAAGAAACAAGCTGGAGTAGCCATTCTAACATTTACTTCCATTTCACTTCCAAGCAACCAAAAGCGATACAAAGGGTAAATATACTGTGATTTTTCATCAAAGGAAAAAATCCACCAAGATAACATCTCAATTCTGTACACCTATGCTCCAATTGAAAGCAAGGATAATCACATTCATGAAAGAAACATTATTGAAGCTCAAATCACACATCAAACCATACCCCATGAAAATGTACAACAACACACTCTCATGAATGGACAGGTCATCAAGACATAAACTAAACTGAGAAACAATGAAATTAATAGATGATATGAAGCAAATTGATATAATAGACATCTATAGAAATTTTCACCAAAACACTTCTCAGCACTGAATAGAATCCTCTCCGTGAAGAAAGTAGTGGCCACTGGTCCTGGAAAGGCTCAGTGCAGCAGTGTAGGGGAATACCAGGACAGAGAATTGGAAAGGGGTGGATTGGGGAACAGGGGGAGGGAAGAGAGCTTATGGGACTTTTGGGGAGGGGGGATCCAGGAAAGGGAAAACCACTTGAAATAATATAAATAATATATCGAATAAAAAAATGGGTACATTTTCCCATGGGTTATTCCATTAAGTATGATGTTGAATAAAAATTACAAAGCTAACTATTAAAAAAAAACCCTCTCTGAACTTGACTATATTATTGGATACAAAACAAACCTGAACAGACCCAAGAAGATTGCATCTTATCAGATCCTCATGGACTAAGGCTGGACTTAAACAACAGAAACAGCAGAAAGCCCACACACTCATGGAAACTGTACAACTCCCTACTCAATGAAAATTTGTCAGGAAAGAAATAAAGAAATTTAAGACTTTTAGAATGAAGGTGTAACATACCCAAACTTATGGAATACAATGAAAGCAGCGCTAAGAGACAAGTTCATAGATTTAAATGCCTTCATGAAGAAACTGGAGATATTATAGCAACTTACTATAACACCTGAAAGTTCTAGAACAAAAAGAAGCAAACACACTGAAGAGGAGCAAATGGCAAAAAATAGTTGAACTTGGGGCTGAAATCAATCAATTAGGTACAAAGAATCAACAAAACAAGGCCTAGTTTATGGAGAAAAGCCACAACATAGACAAACCTTTCGTAAAACTAATAAAAAAGTACCCAAATTAACAAAATCGAAAATGAAAAGGGATATATAAGAACAGAAACTGAGGAAATTAAACGAAAATTATTAGGACCTATTTCTAAAGACTGTGCTCCTCAAAGCTCATAAAATTACATTAAATGGGTGATTTTCTAGACAGATACCACTTGCTAAAGGTAAATCAAGATCAGGTAACCGATCTAAATAGTCCTATATGCCATAAGGAAATAAAAGCAATTATTAACCCCCTCAAAAAACAGCCCAGGGGCACACAGTATTTGAGAAGAAACCTACACAACTTTCAAAGAAGAGCAAATATCAATACTCCTCAAAATAGGAACAGAAAGAACACTGCCAGATTCATTTTATGAGGTCACAGTTACACTAATACCTGATCCACACAAAGACTCAACAAAGAAAGAAACAGCACATGCGGGACACAATGCTTAGGGGAACACTGTTACATTACTAGAAGGATAGCAAACTTATACAACCAGTTTTGAAACCAATCTAAGGTTTGGTCAGAAAATTGGAAACATTTCTTCCTGAAGACTCAGCTAGACCACTCCTGGGCAAATAAGCAAAATCTGCTCCACTATACTACAAGGGCACTTACTCAACTATGCTCATTGCAGCTAGATTAGTAATAGTCAGAAACAACCCAGATGTCCCTCAACTGAAGAATGGGTACAAAAAAATTGTACATTTACACAAGGTATCAAAAATGGGACTTTTACTCAGACATTGAAAACAAGGACATAATAAAAATTTCATTTCCAAATGGATGGAAATAGAAAAAATCCTCAGTAAATTAACCCACAAGAACATGCATAGTATGAACTCACTTTTATTAGCCATAAAGGTCAGGATACCAATGATACACCTCAAATAGTGAAAGATGTTAAACAAGAAGGGAGCGTGAGGAAGGAAGAAGAGAGGCTACCATGGAAGGGTAATAACCTGCAGGAGGAAGAAACAGAGCAGCCATGTAAAGGGGCGAAGGAAAAGCAGAGAAGTGGGCTACTCCAGTTGTACAAGAGTAGCCAAATCGGAACAGAGAAATAACGTGGAGTTATCTGTGGGAGGGAGATTCTAACAGCATGGAGGGTAGGCAGTTGTGCAGCATAAACCACACTGCTTAAAGCATACTAAAATATAAGGCTGTGTGTGTGTGCCTTTCATTCAGGAACATAAGTGGTCTAAGGTGGGAAGGAACCCTGCAATTCATTAAAGTATTTATAATACAATAGCCTACAGTGGGGATATGAAATCAGAAATGGAAATATCCTATAGCCAGGCAAGGCTCTCAGTGGAGGAATTAGGACTTCAACCCACCCACAGCCCTTTTGACTCAAAATCTGTCCTGCTGTACACATGGCTCTAGCGGTATATGTAGTAGAGGATTGCCTTGTCAGGCTTCAATGGGAGAAGAGGTCCTTGGTCTTATGGAGGCTTGATAGATTCCCCAGGGTAGAGAAATTGAGGGCGGGGAGGTGGGAGCAGAGCTGGTGGATGAACACTCTCATAGAAGCAGGGGGAGAGAGGATGGAATTGGGCATTTCTGGGAGGACAGAAACCGAGAAAGGAGATAACATTTGAAATGTAAATAAAGAAAATATCCAATTAAAAGCATAAAAATACCTTTCCTGTCTAAAAGAAATGCAGGGACAAAGGATAAAGCAAAAACTAAGTGAAGGCCCAACTTGAGATCCATCCCATGTCAAAACACCTGTCTCTGACACTATTAGTGATACTCTGTTGTGCTTGCAGGCAGGAGCCCAGCATAACTGTCCTCTGAGAGGCTCCACCCAGCAGCTGACTGAAATAGAAGCAGATACCCACATCCAAACACTGGATGAAGTTCCAGGACCCTTATGGAAAAGTTGGAGGAAGAATAGAGCCCTACATGGGATAGGAATTCTACAGGAACTCTTAGAGAGTCAACTAACCTGGACTCTTAGGAGCTCTCAGAGACTGAATCAACAACAAAAGAGCATACATTGGCTGGACTAAGGCTCCTGGCACATATAAACCTGTGTGGTTCAGTCTACAGTGGGTCACCCAACAACTAGAGCAGAGGCTGTTGCCTAAAGTTATTGTCTGTCTGTGAAATCCATTCCACAAAAGGGCTCCCTTGCCTAGCCTCAGTGGGAGAGGATGCACCTAACCTTCCAGAGATTCACAGCACCAGGGTAAGGGAATATGCCCAGGGCCCCACCATCTCAGAGGAGAAAGGGAAGGGAGATAATGGGATGGATTCTGTTAGGGGGCACCTGGAGCAGCAACACTTGGGATATAAAAAAATTAATATAGACTCTGAAAAAATCATGATTAAATACAAACATCATAAAAATGTAAAAAAAAATAAACTAGTATCTGTGTTCAATCTCATATGCAATAAATAATTACTTTTGAAATAAAACAGGTTTCTCTTTGTATATCCTAGCTATCCTATGTCTGTTTGATCCTATGTCCTCAAATACACAGAGATCCACATGCCTCTCTCTCCTGGGTGCTGGGGTTAATAGTATGCACCACCACTGGCAGCTCAAAATTATTTTTAAAATGAAAATTCTATTCTACAGATGAAGACTAAGGCCTTGTACATACTAAGAAACTACTTGATCATGAAAGTAATCATCTGAATGCAAAAGTTTCCACTAAATAATGAACTTTATGAACAATATAATAATATCTATAAATAATTTAATTTTCTCCAAGTGTCTATACTTTGCCAACTAATCCTAAAAAAAAATCAGATGATTCTTTAAAACATTTTTTTTCCTGCCTATCTCCCTTGCTTTTGTTCTCGTCTGGCTGTTCAAGCGTTAGAGCTGGGCCTTCACAGTCTGCTCCATGGGCATGTTTTACTCAGGGCCTTCCTCGACTAATCTTTTTTTTTTTTTTTTTTTTTTTTATTTATTTATTTTAACCTTTTAGCCAAATGATTCTTTTTTTTTTTTAAAGCAGCAGAACTTGTTTTTTATTGAATATAATCTTCATTTACATTTCAAATGCTAAAACCTTTCCAGGTTTCCCCCTCCAGAAAAAACTCCCAAACCCTCCTCCCACCCCCTGCCTCCAAGAATATGCCCCTCTACCCAACCCACTCCCATGCCCACCTCCCCCCTCCTTGATTTCCCTTTGTTGGTAGCCAAATGATTCTTTTAAAAACAATCTCCAGTATAATTTCACACCCAATCGGGCCACATGACAGCTGTTTTATAGTCAGGGTTGATGTGGATCACTCAAAACTCTTGACAGCTCTTTTCCCTTTACAACACAGTTACCTCAAAGGTCATTTCTGTTTAATGCTTCTTAGAATACTGTGTGATCTCTTCCTGATGTGTTTTATTTTTCATGCACAGAAATAGTGATCCATTTTTTTCTTGTTAAATGCCAATTATTGTGTTTCATGGATTAATCTGATTTGGGCTTTTATTAATCTGATATTGTCTCCATTCCTTGTATTTTCTTACATAATCAGGTTCCACCTATAGACTTTCTAGTCTGTGATGGAGGTCCCACGGGTATTCTATCCTGTGACACTGAAACTGCATTAGTTTGCCTGAGCATGCCCTGTGATTTTTTTTTTATTTTTTTTATTTTTTTTAGAAATCCCTGTGCCTCTGCCTCCCAAGGGCTAGGATTAAAGGCGTGTGCCACCACCGCTGGCTCCATTGCTATATCTTGATGCTGTCATTATTATATCATGGTGATACCAATGGGTAGAGCACTATCTCTAGGGCATCTTTTCTATTGCAAAGTTTTTTCTTTAATATTTTTATTTTCTATATTCTTTGTTTACATTCCAAATGATTTCCCCTTTCCCGGATCCCCCCTCCCCATATGTCCCATAAACCTTCTCTCCATCCCTTCTCCAATCACCTCCCTCCTTTTTCTCTGTCCTTATATTCCCTTCCCATGCTAGATCAATCCTTTCCAGGATCAGGACCCTCTCCATACTTCTTCATGGGTCTTTAAAACATTTTTAATTAGATATTTTCTTTATTTACATTTCAAATGCTATCCCCTTTCTTTGTTTCCCCTCAAAAAACAAACAAACAAACAAAACCCTATCCCATCCTCTCTTCCCCTGCTCACCAACCCACCCACTCCCACTTCCCTGTCCTGGTATTCCCCTACACTGGGGCATCGAGCGTTCTCAGGATCAAGGGCCTCTCCTCTCACTGATGTATGACATTTTCTTAAGAGGTGTGTTTACTTAATAGTGTAAACAATAATATTTACCTGAAGATGTTGATGACTTATTTTGACAAGTCTATAAAACAAATTGCTGTAAATGAAGGGAAGCTTTCATGGAAAATGTACATTGAAAATACAGCTCACAATGTAAAAAAGCACACTGAAAGATAACTATATTAACCTGTGAAAATGCAGAGATTTTTCCAAAAGTTTCCTCTACTTGCAGTCTGGACTGTTCTTCAATCTCTCGCTTTAACATTTCTGCCTCTCTGCGGTCTATCATATTCATTGATCTGTGACTTTCAAGGTTTAATAATTCCTGTTTGAGCTTCTCCTCTCTGTCTTTAGGCATTTTGCATTCCTCCTGGATATCTGTCACAGCTGAGAAGTTCTGTTGCAGAGACTGGGATTTGTTTTCAAGTACCTCATAGTTCAACAACACTTGGTTTAGCCTTCCCGTGGTAAGCTCAATCTGCATCAAGAAATTAATATTGTTTACAGATGAAAAAGTTGACAGGAAATAAATTTAAGACTTAATCCATAATAAGGAGAGAACGTGAACTGCAAAGTTGAAGAATGTACTTGCCTCCAAACTTGGCAAAGTAAGTTTGATCCCCAGAACCCACATGGCAGGAAGGAGGGAACTCACTCCCACTTGTTCTCCTCTCCTTTCACATGCAAACCATTATACATGCATGCCATAACATGTGTATGCAAACCTGTATACCCTAAGAGAATAACGTATTCACTATTCTTTTAAAAGTAAGCTTTGATAAAAACACAGCTTAGTCAAGCACTGTAATACTGATTTATGCCCAGTTTCATTTTCAGTTTTCTCCTGGGTAAAATAAATGTCTTTTTTTTTGGCTTTATTTTTTTTATTCGATATATTTTTTATTTACATTTCAAATTATTTCCCCTTTTCTAGCCCCCCCCCACTCCCTGAAAGTCCCATAAGCCCCCTTCCCTCCCCCTGTTCTCCCACCCACCCCTTCCCACTTCCCTGTTATGGTTTTGCCCTATACTGCTACACTGAGTCTTTCCAGAACAAGGGGTCACTCCTCCATTCTTCTTGTACCTCATTTGATGTGTGGATTATGTTTTGGGTATTCCAGTTTTCTATGCTAATATCCACTTCTTAGTGAGTGCATACCATGATTGATCTTTTGAGACTGGATTACCTCACTTAGTATGATGTTCTCTAGCTCCATCCATTTACCTAAGAATTTCAAGAATTCATTGTTTCTAATGGCTGAATAGTACTCCATTGTGTATATATATATCACATTTTTTTTGCATCCATTCTTCTGTTGAGGGATACCTGGGTTCTTTCCAGCTTCTGGCTATTATAAATAGGGCTGCTATGAACATAGTGGAGCATGTATCCTTATTACATGCTGGGGAATCCTCTGGGTATATGCCCAGGAGTGGTATAGTTTTCTGAGAAGCCCCCAGACTGATTTCCAGAGTGGTTGTACCAATTTGCAACTCCACCAGCAGTGGAGGAGTGTTCCTCTTTCTCCACATCCTCGCCAACACCTTCTGTCTCCTGAATTTTTAATCTTAGCCATTCTGACTGGTGTAAGGTGAAATCTCAGGGTTGTTTTGATTTGCATTTCCCTAATGACTAATGAAGTTGAGCGTTTTTTAAGATGCTTCTCAGCCATCTGAAGTTCTTCATGTGAAAATTCTTTGTTTAACTCTGTACCCCATTTTTAATAGGGTTATTTGGTTTTCTGGGGTCTAACTTCTTGAGTTCTTTGTATATATTGGATATTAGCCCTCTATCTGATGTAGGTTTGTTGGTTGCCGATTTGTCCTTTTGATGGTGTCCTTTTCCTTACAGAAACTTTGTAATTTTATGAGGTCCCAAATGTCAATTCTTGATCTTAGAGCATACGCTATTGGTGATCTGTTCAGAAACTTTCCCCCTGTACTGAAGTCCTCAAGGGTCTTCCCCAGTTTCTTTTCTATTAGTTTCAGAGTGTCGGGCTCTATGTGTAGGTCCTTGATCCATTTGGAATTGAGCTTAGTACAAGCAGACAAGGATGGATCAATTCGCATTCTTTTGCATGCTGACCTCCAGTTGAACCAGCACCATTTGTTGAAAAGGCTATCTTTTTTTCCATTGGATGTTTTCAGCCCCTTTGTCGAGGATCAAGTGGCCATAAGTATGTGGGTTCATTTCTGAATCTTCAATCCTGTTCCATAGATCTGCCTGCCTGTCACTGTACCAATACCATGCAGTTTTTAACACTATTGCTCCATAGTATTGCTTGAGGTCAGGGATACTGATTCCCCCAGAATTTCTTTTGTTATTGAGAATAGTTTTAGCTATCCTTGGTTTTTTGTTATTTCAGATGAATTTGACAATTACTCTTTCTAACTCTATGAAGAGTTGAGTTGGGATTTTGATGGGTATTGCATTGAATCTATATATTGCTTTTGGCAAAATGTCCATTTTAACTATATTAATCCTGCCGATCCATGAGCATGGGAGGTTTTTCCAATTTTTTTGAGGTCTTCTTCCATTTCCTTCCTCAGAGTCTTGCAGTTCTTACAGATCTTTCACATGTTTGGTAAGAGTCACCCCAAGGTACTTTATACTGTTTGTGGCTATTGTGAAGGGTGTCATTTCCCTAATTTCTTTCTCAGTCTGCTTATCCTTTGAGTATAGGAAGGCTACTGATTTGCTTGAGTTGATTTTATAACCTCCCACTTTGCTGAAGTTGTTTATCAGCTGTAGGAATTCTCTAGTGGAGTTTTTGGGTCACTTAGGTAGACTATCATATCATCTGCAAATAATGATATTTTGACTTCTTCCTTTCCAATTTCTATCCCTTTGACCTCCTTTTGTTGTCTAATTGCCAGAGCTAGTACCACAAGTACAATATTGAAAAGATAAGGAGAAAGGGGGCAGCCCTGTCTAGTCCCTGATTTTAGTGGGATTGCTTCAAGTTTTTCTCCATTTAGTTTGATGCTGGCTACCAGTTTGCTGCATATTGCTTTTACTATGTTTAGGTATGGGCCTATTTGAGAACATGGTCTCTATTTTCTTAAATACTTAATACAGCTTATTATATTTATTTATATCTCATATATTGGCAAAGGCCCTAACATGCTATGTTGGACCACATAATGTCCATATCATACAAGATAATTTTAATGTTGGAAATTCAGTCTACAGCCTTGACTGCCTTTGACATGCTACCTCAATTTAGTGACTTTCAAAGGTTCTGCAATACACTGTCTGTTTCATGTAACTTAAACAATTTATTCTGTGATCCATGTATTGACGTATTAAGTGTATTATGCTTCCACACTATCTTGACAAAAAGATAGTAAACGCAGAACACTCATTTAAGAGAATGGAGAATTTTTAGCTTGATAGTTGTGATTTAGGGTTGATTCAAGTGTATACATCCAGGTTTAATTTATTGTTGTTGGAAAAGGGTCTTACTATGTAGATTTGGTTGGCTGGAACTTGACAGGCAGACCAAGATGACCTAAATCTCACAAACATCCCCCTACATCTGCCTCCTTAGTGCTGGAATCAAAGGCATGTGCCACCTTCCCACAGACCTGGCATTAAGTCACAGCCAAGTGTAAAGACAGTAATAAAGGTATAGCATATATATGTGAATAGAAAAATAGTAATTTCAATGACTTCTGGTTATAAAACATTTACAGTTACTTGTTACATGGATAAAATAATTGAAAGAATTATAGTAACTATTTTTTCACTCTGAAACTAATTAAAACATACCTTTTGTTTTAGTATAGTGATTTCATCTGTTTCAGATTGTTTAGCATTTAAATCTTCAGGACAAGTGAACTTTCTTTTTTCTTGTACATTTAAGTTCTTTTGTCTCAGTTTATGAAAGTTCTTCATGCTGGGGAAATGATCAGAGAGAGAGGCAAGGGGAGTAAGTGAAGTTTTTAAAATTTATTTGAAAGATGTGGCTTCTACTTGCCCATGCTGTCTCCAAACTAGCTATGTGGCTGCAGATAATAATGAACTCTAGTTATACCTGCCTCCACCTCCCATGATCTCAGTTACAGGCATATATCACCGTGTCCAGCTCCTAAAGTATAATTATGTGATCACTTTATAACAGAGGGTAGATTTATTACATAAAGGAAGCACATACATAAAAATGTTTTAAACTTTCAAATCCCAGGAGCACATGCTTTTTTGGTTTGTTTTTTTGTATTTAAAAAACAGAAAAAAAACCATGAAAATTGATGGTCAGAGAAGAGAGAATGTGGGAGGAGTTGGTTGAGGGAAAAGAATGTAAACAAAATATGCTATATGAAATTAGTTGATTGTTTTGATCTTCATTTTTATTTTATTTTGTTGATTGAGAGAAAGGGAAAATACTATCTAAGTGCTGTCTACAAAAAAACCACATAATTGCTGAAAAATAGATACCACAGTAGAGTAAAATGTTGAAGAGAGTATTCCATTCAAATAGTACTAAGATCCAAGCAGGAGTCACTACCCTAATATCTGATAAAAATAGATTTCTAACAAAAAATAACAAGAAGAGATAAAGTAAGAAAACACTTTCTGTGCTCAAAGCACTGGCTGGATCAATAACGCAAGCACAGTGCCGTTACTGGTTAAATTAGGGAAAGAAGCCAAGCTAATGCTTTGGGAAAATGACATGATAGTATACATAAGAGTTATAAAATTCCACTGGATAAATTCTACCAATAATAAACAAATTCAGAAATGTGGCAAGATACTGCATAAACCTGCACAAATCAATAGCTTCTCTATATACAAACAAACAACAAATGTAAAGAGAAAGAGATCATGGATACATTTCCATTCACAGTAGCCTCAAAGGAAATGAAATGTCTCAGAATAAGCCTAACCAGGTAGAAAGATATTTACAATTAAGTCCTTAAAATTCTGAAGAAATAGACAGAAACAGCATTTGGAAATGGAAAGACTTCACATGGTCATGAATTGGTAGAATCAAATTGTGAAAATTACCATTCTACCAAAAGCTATTTAAGTATTCAATGCAATCCCCCATCAAAATACTCGTTTTCTTTACAAAAAAAGAAAACAGAAGTCACATGGAAAAAACATTTGAGTAAAAAAACCACATTGCTGGACAAATTGCTTTCCAGATCCCAAGATAAATTACCAAGGCACAGTAATACAACTAATATGGTTCTCCCACAAAAATAGACACATGGAAAAAATCTGAGAGTTGAACATACGTACATGTAACTGCAGCCACTTAATATCTGACAAAGATACCAAAATCATAAACTGGAGAAAAGAAAGCATTTCAACAAATGAAAATGAGATGTTCACGTGTAGAACAATAAAATAGCTCCATATCTGTGCCGATATACAAGGATTAACTCCAAATGGAACAAAGACTTAAATGTTAAATCGGAAACACATAAAGTTTCTTAAGGATATAGGTTTAGGAGAAGACTTTCTGCATAGGACTTCATTGGGGAAGGTGGTTTGAAAGAAACTTGAAAGTCAGGAGAATAGGGGGCTTGTTTTAGATACTATCTTATAGCTAAAATGGAGTTATGTTGCACTCTCTAAGTCCAGAGACCATCACAGAAAAGAAAGAAAAAATGGAGGAGGAAAAAGAGGAGATCTATTTACTGCCATCTTCTGGTCACTTCAGTCATTACAATCAAGGAAGACTAGGCACAAGTCAAGGAATGATCAAGGACAGGGAAGGAGTTTATGGAGTCTCACCCTTCCCTTGTGAACTACTGGCTATGCATGGATGCTGGGAGAGGAGTCATTCATTGCCTTCAGCTGTATATCTATGGTTGTGCCAACCAGGCTACCCACCCATGGTCATAATTAAACTCAGTGGGTCACCAAACAAAACAAGAAAGTGGAATGTAAGGAACAAAACTGTAATAAGGAGTGGGGATTAACAAGAGGTAGGAGAGAAACTAAAGAGAATGCAAGGGTTAACAGTGATAAGAATCAATTTATACATTTCTGATATTGTCAAAAAAATTACAACTTGTTCATCAGAACACCCATAGCCGGCATGATTAGAGCTGAAGTGAGATCTGGGCTGTGCTCAACTTACCCAGAGACAGCAACTGGTGAACATATGCACAGTTATTCAAAGTCCTGAGAATGAGAGATGGATACTCAGCTCCAAATAGGAAAGTTACAAAAACAAACTGCAAGGACTAGAACTCAAGCAGGTCAACAGGCAGGAGCTGCTGCAGAAGTCATGGAGAAATGTTTCTTACTGGCTTGCTGGCCCTGGCTTGCTCAGCTTGCTTTCTTAGGACTACCAGACTATGGATTGCACCACCCACCAGGCCCCAGGCCCCTGATCTCCAAATGATAAAAAGCATGACAATCTGTACATATTAAAATTTCAATCCTTTTTAAAAAATCCAATCTCTTTATTTTATTTATTTTTTTATTTACATTGCAAATGATTTCCCCTTTTAAGGGTCCCCACTCCCCGCAAGTCCCATAAGCCCTCTTCCATCCCCCTATTCTTCCATCCACCCCTTCCCACTTCCCTATTCTGGAATTCCCCTATACTCTTGCACTGAGTCTTTCCAGAACCAGGGCCCACTCCTCCATTCTTTTTGGACATCATTTAATTCGTGGATTCTGTTCTGGGTATTCAAAGTTTCTAGAGGAATGGATACAAAAAATGTCGTATATTTACACAATGTAGTACTATTCAGCCATTAGAAACAATGAATTCATGAAATTCTTAGACAAATGGATGGAGCTGGAGAACATCATATTAAGTGAGGTAACCCAGTCTCAAAAGATCAATCATGGTATGCACTCACTGATAAGTGGATATTAGCCTAGAAAATCCAATCTCTTTTACAACCCAAGGTCATTTTACAATTAAAAGTCTCTAAACTGTGGACTCCATTAAAATACTTTCTTCCTTTAAAAAGGAAAAGTATCAGGGCACAGTCACAATCAAAATCAAAATCAAACTGCAATTGTTCAATGTTTGAGATCCATTCAAGATCTTCTAGGTTCCTGCAAGGGCTTGGGTCACTACTCAAGACCTGCCCTTTGTAGCACACACCTTGTCTTCTAGGGTCCAAATGCCTGTACTCCACTGCTGCTACTGTTCTTGGACGTCATTTCGTGGTATTGGCATCTCCAAAACACTTATGTCTAACGCTGTAACTAGGCTTCACCAATAGCCTCTCATAAGCTCTCTCTTCATAGTGCCAAAGTGCAATCCTTTGCATTACCCCTTCAGTCCTGAGCCATCAATTGCAAGTGGGGCTGCACCTTCACCAATGGCTTTCCACTGTCTCTCACAGTGCCGAGCCTCAGCTGCTCTTCATGTCCCCTTCATGCCTTCAAAACCAGTATTACCTTGGTTGACTCTTATACATTACCAAGTCCAGCCACAGCACAAGGTACAACCTTGACTATCTCTGGGACATAGCTTCTGTGCTCTCAGAAAACACTTCTCAGAAGATTTCACCTCAGTGATTGTGGTCTCTTCTTTTTTTTTTTTTTAAATATTTTTATTTTCTATATCCTTTGTTTACATTCCAAATGATTTCCCCTTTCCTGGATCCCCCTCCCCATATGTCCCATAAACCTTCTTCTCTCCATCCCTTCTCCAATCACCTCCCTCCTTTTTCTCTGTCCTTATATTCCCTTCCAATGCTAGATCGATCCTTTCCAGGATCAGGACCTTCTCCATACTTCTTCATGGGAGTCATTTGTTATGCAATTTGTGCCTTGGGCATTCAGGGCTTCTGGGCTAATTAATATCCACTTATCAGAGATTGCATTCCATGTGTATTCTTTGTGATTGGGTTACCTCACTTAGGATGATATTTTCCAGATCAAACCATTTGCCTAAAAATTTTGTGAATTCATTGTTTCTAATTGCTGGGTAGTATTCCATTGTGTAAATATACCACATTTTCTGAATCCATTCCTCCTTTGAGGGGCATCTGGGTTCTTTCCAGCTTCTGGCTATTATAAATAAGGCTGCTACGAACATAATGGAGCATGTGTCTTTATTGCATGCCGGGGAATCCTTTGGGTATATGCCCAGGAGAGGTATAGCAGGGTCCTCCGGAAGTGTCATGTCCAGTTTTCTGAGGAACCTCCAGACTGATTTCCACAGTGGTTGTACCATCTTACAGCCCCACCAGCAGTGGAGGAGTGTTCCTCTTTCTCCATATCCTCACCAACACCTGCTGTCTCCTGAGTTTTTGACCTTAGCCATTCTGACTGGTGTAATGTGAAATCTCAGGGTTGTTTTGATCTGCATTTCCCTAATGACTAATGATGTTGAGCACTTCTTAAGGTGCCTCTCTGCCATCCGAATTTCTTCAGGTGAAAATTCTTTGTTAAGATCTGTACCCCCATTTTTAATAGGGTTATTTGGTTCCCTGGGGTCTAACTTCTTGAGTTCTTTGTATATATTGGATATTAGCCCTCTATCAGATGTGGGGTTGGTGAATATCCTTTCCCAATTTGATGATTGCCATTTTGTCCTTTTAACAGTGTCCTTTTCCTTACAGAAACTTTGTAATTTTATGAGGTCCCATTTGTCAATTCTTGATCTTAAAGCATAAGCTATTGGTGATCTGTTCAGGAACTTTTCCCCCGTGCCCATGTCCTCAAGGGTCTTCTCCAGTTTCTTTTCTATTAGTTTCAGTGTGTCTGGTTTTACATGGAGGCCCTTGATCCACTTGGAGTGAAGTTTAGTACATGGAGATAAGAATGGATCAATTCGCATTCTTCTGCATGCTGACCTCCAATTGATCCAGCACCATTTGTTGAAAAAGCTATCTTTTTTCCACTGGATGTTTTTGGCTCCTTTGTCGAAGATCAAGTGACCATAGGTGTGTGGATTCATTTCTGGATCTTCAATTCTATTCCATTGGTCCACTTGTCTGTCACTGTGCCAATACCATGTAGTTTTTAACACTACTGCTCTGTAGTATTGCTTGAAGTCAGGGATACTGATTCCCCCAGAATTTCTTTTGTTGTTGAGAATAGTTTTAGCTATCCTGGGTTTCTTGTTATTCCAGATGAATTTGAGAATTGCTTTTTCTAACTCTCTGAAGAACTGAGTTGGGATTTTGATGGGGATTGCATTGAATCTGTAGATCACTTTTGGCAAGATGGCCATTTTAACTATACTAATCCTGCCGATCCATGAGCATGGCAGATTTTTCCAGTTTCTGAGGTCTTCTTCGATTTACTTCTTCAGAGACCTGAAGTTCTTGTCATATAGACCTTTCACTTGTTTGGTTAGAGTCACACCAAGATACTTTATATTGTTTGTGGCTATTTTGAAGGGTGTCATTTCCCTAACTTCTTTCCCAGCCTGCTTATCCTTTGAGTATAAGAAGGCAACTGATTTGCTTGTGTTGATTTTACAACCAGCCACTTTGCTGAAGTTGTTTATCAGCTGTAGGAGTTCTCTGGTGGAGATTTTCGGATCACTTAAGTAGACTATCATGTCATCTGCAAATAGTGATAATTTGACTTCTTCCTTTCCAATTTGTATCCCCTTGACCTCCTTATGTTGTCTAATTGCTCTAGCTAGAACTTCAAGTAATATATTGAAAAGATATGGAGAGAGAGGACAGCCTTGTCTAGTCCCTGATTTAAGTGGGATTGCTTCAAGTTTCTCTCCATGTAGTTTGATGTTGGCTACCGGTTTGCTGTATATTGCTTTTACTATGTTTAGGTATGGGCCTTGAATTTCTGTTCTTTCCAATACTTTTAGCATGAAAGGATGCTGAATTTTGTCAAATGCTTTTTCTGCACCTAATGAGATGATCATATGGTTTTTTTCTTTGAGTTTGTTTATGTAGTGGATAGCATTGATGGATTTCCTTATATTGAACCTTCCCTGCATCCCTGGGATGAAGCCTACTTGATCATGGTGGATGATCGTTTTGATGTGTTCTTGGATTCGGTTGGCAAGAATTTTATTAAGTATTTTGGCATCAATATTCATAAGGGAAACTGGCCTGAAGTTCTCTTTCTTTATTGGATCTTTGTGTGGTTTTTTTATCAGCATAATTGTGGCTTTATAGAATGAGTTGGGTAGAGTTCCTTCTGTTTCTATTTTGTGGAATAGTTTAAAGTGTATTGGTGTTAGGTCTTCTA
Organism: Apodemus sylvaticus; assembly: GCF_947179515.1. NCBI lineage: Eukaryota > Metazoa > Chordata > Mammalia > Rodentia > Muridae > Apodemus > Apodemus sylvaticus. The sequence continues at coordinate 81,127,878 of NC_067485.1, read as the reverse complement.
TGAAGGTCTGATAGAACTCTGCACTGAAGCCATCTGGTCCCGTGCTTTTTTTGGTTGGGAGACTTTCTATGACCCTTTTTATTTCTTCAGATGTTATGGGACTGTTTAATTGATCTATTTGATCCTGATTTAGTTTTGGGGTTGGATATCTGTCTTCTCAGAAGATTTCACCTCAGTGATTGTGGTCTCTTCTTAATCACCACTAATTTTTTAGCTCCAGCTAACTAGCATCAATAGTCCCAGTAATGGAAGGGCTTTGCATTCGTAGTTCTGGTATCTAATTAATCACAGTTGATTCTTCAGCTCCAGCTAACCAAAACCACAGATTCTTCATAATCAAAATAGCAATGGGCCTGATAAGAGTCTTTAACCTTCCCTCTGAAACTTCACATGCCAGGCCTCCATCTTCTCCACTGTTCTCAACTTTATCTTCCCAGCTCCTACACAACATCCTACAGAGCTCTTATCATTGAATGGGTCTTCAAGGCCAAATTTCCAAAGTCCTCACACAGTCCTCCCCAAAACATGGCCAGGTTCTCACAGTAATATACCATTCCTGTTACCTATTTTTCTATGTCATGGTTTCCATTCCTGTACAAACAACATGGCCACGAAGCAAGTTAGGGGGAAGGGGTTTATTTAGCTTACACTTCCACACTGTTTCATCACCAAAGGAAGTCAGAACTAGAACTCAAGCAGATTAGGAAGCAGGGGATGATGCAGAGGCCATAGAGGGATGTTACTTACTGGCTTGCTAATCTTTCTTTCTTATAGAACCCAGTACTACCAGACCAGGAATGGCACCACCCACAGGGGCCCTCCCACCTTGATCACCAACCAAGAAAATGCACCAGAGCTGGATCTCATGGAGGCACTTTCCCAACTGAAGCTCCTTTATCTGTGATAATTCCAGCCTATATCAAGTTGACAAACAAAACCAGCCACTACAAGGCCTTAACTCTTACTGAGTTGTTATTAGAAGCTGACCATTGCTGGAGTAAGAAAAACTTTTCTTTCTCAGTTGCTTCATTTATTTATATTATTTATTTTCTCACGATAAGACCACTATTATGGTGGTTTGCACTGGCACCTGGGAGCTGAGCCTGTGCTCTGGATCCCCACACACTCAGCCCACATCCAGAGGAACCTGGGCGACCCCGAAGTTCTGATACATTCAATGAATTGAAAAAACAAACAAACAAACAAACAAACAAACAAACAAACCATCCTGGATCTAAAAATGGAAATGGAAACATTAAACAAAACATGATGGAAGTCAATCATGGCATCAGAGATACAAGCATCATTGATAGAAAAAAGAAATAGAAGAGAGAATCTCAGGTGTAGAAGATACCAGAGAAGACAATGACACCACAGTCAAGGAAAATACAGAAAGAAAAATCTTCTAGCTCAAAATAATCAAGAAATTCAGGTTATAATATAAAGACCAAACCTAAAAATAATAGGTATAGAAAACAGTAAAGATTCCAAACTCAGAGATAGTAAACATCATACTTATCAACAAAATTATAGAAGAAACCTTACCTATCCTAAAGAAAGTGATACAAATAAACATACAAAAATCCTACAGAACACAAAAAATATTGGACCAGGAAAAAAATTCTTCCTGTCACCTAAAAATCAAACAACCAAATGCACAGAACAAAGAAAGAATATTAAAAGTGGTAAAGCAAAAAGGTAAAGTAACATATAAAATCAGACCTATTAGAATTATTCCAGACTTCTCAATAGACTCTAACACCCAAAAGATCCTAGGCAGATGTCATACATATTCTAAGAGAACAAAGGTTGCCAGTCTAGGCTACTTTACCCAGCAAAACTCTCAATTATCCTAGATGGAGAAATGAAGATATTCCATCACAAAACCAAATTTATACAATGTATTTCCTTAACCTAACACTACAGAGCATATTAGAAAAAAAAAACCTCCAACACAAGGAGGGAAACTACACCATAAAAAAAAGAAATTATTCTTTTCAAAACAAACCCTAAGGAAGAGAACCACACCATCATAATTCCATGTTTAATAAGAAAAATAACAAGAATCAATAAATTATGGGTCCTCCACATCAATGGACTCAATTGCCCAATAAAAAGACATAGGCCAACAGACTGGATACCTAAACAGAACACAGAATTTTGCTGCATACAGGAAATACACATCAGTTATAAAGACAAACACTATCTCAGAGTAAAAGGCTGGAGAAAAATTTCCAAGCACATGGTCCGAAGAAGCAAGCTGGAGTAGTCATTCTAATAGATAATACAATAGACTTTCAGCCAAAATTATCAAAAAGATGGGGAAGGGCACTACAAACTCATCAATGGAAAAATCCACCAAGATGAACTCTCAATTCTAAACATGTATGCCATAAATGAAAAGGCACCACTTTTGTAAAATCAACACTATTGAAGCTTAAAGCACATGTTGAACCACACAATAGTAGTAGGAGATTTCAACACCCCACTCTCACCAATGGACAGATCATGGAAAGAAAGTAAACGGATACAGTGAAACTAACAGAAGTTTTGAACCAAACACTTCACCCTAAAACAAAATAATAGACATTCTTCTCAAAACCTCATGGTTCCTTCTCCAAAACTGACCATATAATCAGACACAAAAAATGCTCAAAAATACATAAATATTGAATTAATCCCAGGTAACCTATCAGACCACCATGAGCTAAGGCTAGCCTTCAGTAAAAATTTGGTCAGATAATAAATAAGGAAGGAAATTAAACATATTTTAGAATTGAATGAAAGCGAAGGCACAGCACAGCCAAATTTATGGGACTCAATGAAAACAGTGGTAAAAGGAAAACTCATAGCTGTGAGTATGTCCATGAAGAAAATGGAGAGATCTTATATTAGCAGCTTAACAACACATCTGAAATCTCTAGAACAAAAAGAAGAACACACACCCAAGAGGAGAAGACAGCAGGAAATAATCAAACTCAGGACTGAAATCAAGAAACAAAGAGAACTATACAAAGAATCAATAAAACTAGAAGCTCATTCATTGAGGAAATCAACAAGATAGATGAACTCTTATCCATATTAACTAAAGGGTACAGAGACACTGTCCAATAAAGAAAATGAGAAATAAAAAAAGAGACATAATAACAGAAACTGAGGAAATTCAAAAAATAATCAGATCCTACCTCAAAATCCTATACCCCCCAAAACTGAAAAATCTAGATAAAAATGGATGATTCCAGGTACCAAAGTTAAATCAGGATCAGATAAACAACCTAAACAGTCCTTTAACCTCTAATAAAGTAATCATTAATAGTCTCCCAACCAAAAATAGCCCATGGACCAGATGGGTTTAGTGCAGAAGTCTATCAGACCTTCAAAAAATACCTATTTCCAACACTTCTCAAACTATTCCACGAAATAGAAACAGAAGAAACACTACTCAATTCTCTGTATGAATTCACAGTTATGCTGATACCTAAACAACACACACACACACAAAACAAGAAAGAGAATTTCAGACCAATTTCCCTCATGAATATTGTGGCAAAGATACTCAATAAAATCTTGTAAACTGAATATAAGAACATATCAAAACAATCATTCACTATGATCAAGTAGGCTTCATCCCAGGGACACAGAGATGGTACAATATAAGGAACTCCATTAACATAATCAATCACATAAACAAATTCAAAGAAAAAAACACATGATCATCTCATTTGATGCTGGAAAACATTTGCCAAAATACAACACCCCTTCATTTTAAAAGTATTAAAGAGGTGAGGAATTCAATGTCCATATCTGAGCATAATAAAAGTATTGTACAGCAAAACAATAGGCAATATCAAATTAAATGTAGAGAAAATTGAAGTAATCCCACTAAAATCAGGAACAAGACAAGGCTGCCCAAATGGCATGCCTCAAAATATACTCAAAATATAGCCAGAGCAGTTAAAAAACAAAAGAACATCAAAGGGATACAAATTGGGAAGGAAGAAATCAAAATATCACTATTTGTAGATGATATGATAGTATACATAAGCGACCCCAAAAATTCTACCAGAGAGCTCCTACAGCTCATAAATATACTTCAGCAATGTGGCTGGATATAAAATTAGCTCTAACAAATCTGTAGCCTTCCTCTATTCAAAGGATAAATGGGCTGAGAAAGAAATTAGGAAAATTACATCCTTCACAGTAGTCACTAATAACATAAAATATTTTGATGTGATGCTAACCATGCAAGTGAAAATATGTATGACAAGAACTTCATGACTCTGAAGAAAGAAATCGAAGAAGGCCTCAGAAGATGGCAGAGATCTCCCATGCTCATGGATCAGTAGGATTTATATAACAAAAATGGCCTTTATACAAAAGCAATCTATGGATTCAATGCAATCCCCATCAAAATACCAACTCAACTCATCACAGAGATATAAAGAGTAAATCTCAAATTCATCTGGAATAACAAAAATGGCAGGATAGTGAAAACAATTCTCAACACTAAAAGAACTTCTGGAGAAATCACCATTCCTGACCTCAGTTTGTACTACAGAGGAGTAGTGATTATAAGCAAACACAGATGGTATTGGCACAGAATCATGCAGGTAGGTAAATGGCATGGAATTGAAGAACCAGAAATAAAACTACACACCTATGGTCACTTGATCTTTGACAAAGGTGTCAGACCCTACAGTGGGAAAAAGAGCATTTTCAACAAGTGATGCTGGTTCAACTGGCACGTAGGGATGCATCCCATCTGCAGACACCCAACCCAAACACTATTGCTGATGCCAGGAAACACTTGCTAACAGGAGCCTTGTATGACTGTTCCCTGAAAGGTTCTAACAGCACCTGACCAATACAGAAGCAAATACACCTGACTGTCAATTGAGAACAGGGTCCCAATGGAATAGCTAGAGGAAGGACTGAAGGAGCTGAAGGGAATTGTGATTCCATAGGAAGAGCAATAGCAACTAACAGGACCAGCCAGAGCTCCCAGAGACTAAACCACCAACCGAACAGTATTCATGGAGGGATCCATGACTCCAGAGACATCTAGCAGAGAATGGCCTTATCTGACATCAAATGGAAAGGGAGGCCCTTGGTCTTGTGAAGCCTTGATGCCATAGCATATGGGGATGCTAGAGTAGTGAGGCGAGAATGGGTGAGTGGGTAGAGGTGGACAGGCGAAGGGGAAAGGGGAGAAGGGGGATGGGATGGGGAGTTTGTGCAGGGATAACAAGGGAGGGGAATATCATTTGAAATTTAAATGAATAAAATGATCTAAAAATACAATACAATAAAATAAATGCTATGCTTGACTGAATAGTCTCTAATCTATTAGAGACTACTCCCAAACAACAGCACTACCTAAACCTAAAGGGTTATTTCTTTTTAAATCTTAAGGTGGTGAATAAGACATGTTGGAGATGTACAGAAGGCACTAGAGGGGGGAGAAGTAGATAGCTATGACATATTTCTTGGTATAATTGAATAAGATTCTAAGAAGAAAAATAAGTTAAAATAATCACACAAATAGCCATTAAGACTTTAGTACATTGAATACAGAGACAAGAGACACTACAGAAAAAAAAACTGAGCCAAATGTGCTCAGAAATATATGTTCAAAACTAAATTAAGCACACTTTACATAGGATAATTTATTTATGTAAATGCAGATATGAAATTAAATTTTTCATAGGTTTTGAGAAAATTGCTACTACCTAAATAAATATGTGACTTGTTTGGAATATTAAAATCTTACCTGCTTAGCTGTTTTGTATGTTTGTCATTTTTCTTCTGTTCTCCCTCCAATTCAGACTTCACGGATTGAATTAACTCAATATACTTCTCATCTTTATCAGACTTTGAAAAAATATTTAAGAAATATAGACAATCTCTTTTATTTCTTAGAAAAATTACTTCTAATGAGTTCATGACAATATCTGTTTAGATAGACTCACAAATTACATTTTCAGTATAATTCACTTCAAAATAATCACCATCCTCAAGACATCAAAGTGATTTATGTTGCTCACCATTAAATTTTCTGAAGGTTTATTTACAGATTTTGTTTGTAAAGATGTCTTCTCTATAATATGTGAGACATCTCTCATCTCTCATGGGGCACTCATTTTTTGGAGGCTTTAGTTATCCTGAAATACATCACCCCATCTACAAACAGTTTCTATCAATAATTATATTCACTAATTAAATCTTTTTTAATCCTGTTTACTGTTAAATTCTCCAGGTCATCAAGCATATGTTTTATTTTCAGCCATCATTCTTCTTCACTTCTAGAAAGCAATCATGAACAATGACCAGACTCACACCTTGTTCTTCAAGCACACTTGCCTTTTAAACCAGCAACTTCAAATGCTTACTCCTGCCCTGTCCAGATTGTTAACATGTAAGGTCTCTCAGAATTCCTGTGTCTTAAATACTTTAACTCAGCACATCTAATCTCAATTTCTTAATTCAGATCACGTAAAAATCTATGTCTTCCTTCTCAGGCAGTTCTTACAGACAATGCTTTGGAAGAATTGCTTTTGAACAAAAACAAAATCTTTGTGTTCCTTTTGTAATGGCAATCCTACTTTTCAACTTTACAAGTAGGGAAAGGGAAATTTCAGTGGATTAATTGCCTCCATATGACAGGCCTATGGCATGTCTGGGGGAAATTTTCTTGATTGCTAATTGATGTGCTATGACACAGTGTACTATGGCCAGTACTATCCCTAGGCAGGTTTACTGGGGCTGTAATAAAAATAACAAAACATGAGCCCAGGCAATAATTGAAACCCTTCTGTGGGCTCTGCTTCAGTCCCTACTTCCAAGTTCCTGTCTTTAGTTTCTACCCCAGCTGGCTTAGAATGCAGGTGTCCTTCTTAGCAGTCAGAGGTGGACTATATTTAGTTGGAGTATATGTAACATATAAGATAAAATAAATACTCTGCTCCTTCACATGATTTGGATCATGATGCTTATCCCGGGAACAGAAGGAAAACTAGAATACCTAGCATGTGTGAAATTTTAGTTTACAGGGAAGAAATTATCCCCTTAAGTTATTGTACACCAGCCCATTTTCTGCCCACTCCTTGTACCTGGTCGCTAATCCTACCCATTGCCTTCACATTCCCTCTCCTCCCCAGGACAGCAGAGCCAATTCTAGGACATGCCAGAGACCAGAGTAGGGGGGAGGGGAGAGGACCCAGGGAATCTATGGGGGTTTCTCTAGCTGGGACTCCTAGCAATGGGAAATGTGGAATCTGAAGTGAACACCTCCTGGATGGAGGCAGGACTCCCAGTGCAGGGATAAGGACAGGAACAGGAACACACACACACACACACACACACACACACACACACACACACACACACACACACACCATTCTACTGAAAATGTGACCTGCCTAGAAGTTATACAGGGAGAAAGATGGAACAGAGACAGAGCAAATGACCAACCAATGACTGTCCCAAATATAGATCCAGCCCTTGGGCAAAAATCAACCCCTGACAGTATAAATGATACTCTGTTATGCTTGTCAACAGGATCCTAACATAGCTGTCCTTTGAGAGGCTCCACATAGCAACTGACTAAAACATATGCAGAGATCATCAGCCAAATATTAGATGGAGCTCTAGAAGACGTATGGAAGGGTTTAAAGGACTGAAGAACCCAAAGAGGACAGAGACTCCAGAGAAAGACCAACAGAGTCAACAAACTGGACCCTTGGACTTTCCCAGAGTCTGGATTACCAACCAAAGAGTGAGCACAGGATGGGCCTAAACTCCTTGTATATATGATGCATATGGGCAGCTTTGTCTTCATGTCGGTCTCAAAACAAATGGAGCAGAGGCTGTCCTTGAGTCAGCTGCCTGCCTGAAATCCCATTCCCAAGTGATCTACCTTGTCTGGACTCAGGATATTTCCAGGCCACAAGGACTTGATGTGGGGGATGATGGAGGAGCTAGCAAACAGAGGGGAGAAGGGGAGGGGGATGCGGGAGGATCTCTGGGGGGTTACTTGGAGGACAGGTCAGATTGATATTGATATATAATGTGAATAAATACATAAATTGAAAAGTCCCTTGTCATTTATATATGGTTTTCATGTTAGTATCAATGTGGTTTTCTTAATTGTTGACATCTTTTGTGGTACTGATTTCTATTTTGAAAAACATTCAAAATACATGCAACATACTTGTAGAAATCATTGAAATCTAAATACATTTCTGTCTGACATTTCATAGAAAGTGACTCCAGGTATTCTTTTAAGAATACCTTATCAAAATTATTATTTCAGTAACATACAAATATTAATAAAATCAGGGTGATTTTCTTTGAAATCTAAAAAAAAATTGTAGAAGGAATTCAATCCAGAAACATGGCTATTTGGGCTGGAATACATACATGACCTTAGTCCTCACCTCTATTCCCCAAACAATAAGAGTCATGATAGTAGAATAAAGCCACTATGTTTGAAAGTAATGTGCAAATGAGTGGTAGACAAAGTGGTGAATCAGAGAAAGTTTTGACAGAACAGGATCTGCCCAACTCTCATGAGAAGAGAGAAGAAATGGAAGCTACCTAAGGGAGCAGTAAAAAGAATGGATCTGAGAGAAGGAAGCGTTTTCAGGAGAGTTTTACAAGGACAGGCTGAAGAGAGAACAAGCTAGCCACAAGTGAACAGAATAAGCCAGAAAATGAGATGGAGCCAGAAGATTAGAACAGATTGCTTGAGTTAGATAGATATAGGCCAACAGAGAAGCCAGGTTGAGCCAGTCATCTTGAAGACGAGTTTGAGACATAACAGCTGAATGGAAACAGCCACTTGTTCAGAGAACAAGTAAGACTGAGATTATTTACGGTATTTCTCAGAACCCAGAAACATTTCAGGCCCACATTAAATGGACAGAGGCCAGAAGTTTCGAGGTCTAGGCAATAAACCTCCAAGATGGCAATTACAGTGACAAACAAAAGCTACTTTTACAAAAAGTTTTCAATATCTCATCATCCATTACAAAGATCAGTAAGTTAAAAATGTCTACTTCCCCTGAAAACTGTATCTGTCTAATGTAACTGCACAAGTCCAACTATTGTGGCTTATGGACACCAGTTGGTAAGAACGGTGATAGCACTGCTCCAATTCCATGTTTATAATGTAATCCTCTAATCTCAATATCTTTGAAAGAAATTGAATAGTAGTCAAACTCTGTAAAGGTTGGTGAATAGTTACTTAGTTTTTGTTAGCCAGGCTCATGAGGCAAGAAAAGAGCTTTGAGTCATTATCCAACAGAAAATCTTACCAAAAACTCATCAAGTCTGTGGTCTGAGAAGACATTTCTATGAAGTTAGTGGGACATGCACTGTCACTCTGAAGTAGAAGCAGCACACATGAAGCAAATATGTTTTTAGTTTGCCATCAGTGAAATGATTCATATTACCTAAAATATTGTCATTACTTCTATCAAACAAAGACAAGTCACTTTGCAGTAACACAGAAATAAAAAATATTACAAATGTGCAAATTTATACTTACTGAATTTTTCAGACGTTGTGTATTTTTCCCTGCATTATTTCTTTGTTTATCTCTTAAATTTGGATTTTTATCTAGACTCCTAAAAGACACATTTAAAACAAATTATTTTTACCAAAAATTTAAATATCATATATTTTCAAAACAAATATTTAAAGGATTAATTACATATTGAAAAACATGGTATTTTGAAAAACATATGATATAGAAACTCTTTTCTCTGGAGGTATTTTGTGGAAATCATGCAAAATGAGTAGGTCACATGAACAATTTACTCCTTTGCTCTTTGTGATGCTGTTTATGAAGCTTAGGAATATATGATGCATATACATTTCAATTTAATTCCATTCACAGTGCTAATTTTATACCTTTCACTTAACATACAGAAGGAATTTCCACTAGTTTCACAATATGTATTTATAAATCCATAAACTTCCCTAATGTTTATTTTATAATCAAGCTGTTCCATTTGATTATAGTAAACTTAAAATAATGATGCCTGAAAATAAAGAAGCTCTAGGTGTTTCCTTGTGGAAAAGGGATAAAGAAGTGTTTGTCAAATTGGCCTGTGCTGCAATCAGGAGACCACATTCTCCTTGAACTTCCAGGAAAACATGGCCTCATCTATGAGACACTTGTTTCTCAAGCATGTAAAATGTTAGAGATACAGAGACCTTGAGACAAGAGACCAGTGAAAAGCCCATGAGGCCAGGTTGTGCTTATCTTATTAGGTTCCTCTCAGGCATCCTCTGAATAGGTTAAGTATAAAGTTCTGAAAGGGAGCCCAAATTTGCAAGAGAGGTCCCAGGGTGTTGACAAACCATGACTGGGAGATACCTGCTGAGGAAACCTGCAGGCAGTGAGCGGACTAGACTAAGACCCTAGGTCCTGTGCTCAATGCCCAGTGTAGCTGAATGTCAGGGCTGGGAGGCAGAAGTGGGTGGGTGGATGGGGGAGCATCCTCATAGAAGCACGGTGAGGGGAGATAGAATAGGGGGCTTCTGGAGAGGAAACTGGGAAAGGGGATGATATTTGAAATGCAAATAAATAAAATATCCAATAAAAATTAAGTAAATATATAACAGATGCAAAACATGCCACAAATGGCATAGCATTGAGACAGAACTGCAAGATG